>NC_136768.1:23330692-23360692 GCF_947034865.1 Barbatula barbatula | reverse complement strand
TCCCATCCAAGTACTAAACAAGCGCGACCCTGCTTGGCTTCCGAGATCAGACGTGAGCGGGCGTGCTCAGGGTGGTGTGGCCGTAAGCAAAATCTGTTCGTCCAAGCTCGACCCATAAAGAAAGCAGCCATAAGTCCACTTTGGGTTAAAGCTTACAGCACCTGGTATTCCCGGGTGGTCTCCCATCCAAGTACTGACCAGGCCCGACCCTGCTTGGCTTCCGAGATCTGACGAGAGCGGGAATGTTGAGGTTAGTGTGGCCGTAAACAAAATCTTTAGCTCCAAGTTCGACACATAAAGAAAGCAGCCATAAGGCCACTTTGGGTTAAAGCTTACAGCACCTGGTATTCCCAGGTGGTTTCCCATCCAAGTACTGACCAGGCCCGACCCTGCTTGGCTACCGAGATCAGACGAGAGCTGGCGTGCTCAGGGTGGTGTGACAGTAAGCGAAAGATGTGCTACGAAGCTCGACTCTTAAAGAAATCAGCCATAAGTCCACTCTGTGTTAAAGCTTACAGCACCTGGTATTCCCAGGCGGTCTCCCATCCAAGTACTGACCAGGCCCGACCCTGTTTGGCTTCCGAGATCTGACGAGAGCGAACGTGCTCAGGGTGGTGTGGCCTTAAGCAAAATCTGTGCGTCCAAGCTCGACACATAATGAAAGCAGTCTCAAGACCACTTTGGTTTAAAGCTTACTACACCTGGTATTCCCAGGTGACGACCTATCAAAGTACTGACAAGGCCCAAGCCTGCTTGGCTTCCGAGATCAGACGAGAGCAGGCGTGCTCAGGGTGGTGTGGCCGTAAGCGAAAACTGTGCGTCCAAGCTCGATGCATGAAGAAAGCAGCCATGAGGCCACTTTGGGTTAAAGCTTACAGCACCTGGTATTCCCAGCCGGTCTCCCATCCAAGTACTGACCAGGCCCGACCCTGCTTGGCTTCCAAGATCAGATGAGAGCAGGCATGCTCAGGGTGGTGTGGCCGTAAGCGAAAGCTCTGCCACCAATCTCTACACATAAAGAAAGCAGCCATAAGGCCGCTTTGGGTTAAAGCTTACAGCACCTGGTATTCCCAGGCGGTCTCCCATCCAAGTATTGACCAGGCCCGACCCTGCTTGGCTTTCGAGATCAGACGAGAGCGGGCATGCTCAGGTTGGTGTGGCCTTAAGCAAAAGATGTGCTACAGAGCTCGACGCATGAAGAAAGCAGCCATAAGACCACTTTGGGTTAAAGATTACAGCAACTGGTATTCCCAGGTGGTCAACCATCCAAGTACTCACCAGGCCCGACCCTGCTTGGCTTCCGAGATCAGGCGTGCTCAGGGTGGTGTGACCGTAAGCAAAAGATGTGCTACCAAGCTTGACGCATGAAGAAAGCAGCCATAAGACCACTTTGGGTCAAAGCTTACAGCACCTGGTATTCCCAGGTGGTCTAACATCCAAGAACTGACCAGGCCCGACCCTGCTTGGCTTCCGAGATCAGACGAGAGCGGGCGTGCTCAGGGTGGTGTGGCAGGAAGCAAAAGATGTGCTACCAAGCTCGACACATGAAGAAAGCAGCCATAAGACCACTTTGGGTTAAAGCTTGCATCACCTGGTATTCCCAGGTGACCTCCCATCAAAGTACTGACAAGGCCCAACCCTGCTCGGCTTCCGAGATCACACGAGAGCGGGCGTGCTCAGGGTGGTGTGGCAGGAAGCGAAAGATGTGCTACCAAGCTCGACTCATAAAGAAAGCAGCCATAAGTCCACTTTGTGTTAAAGCTTACAGCACCTGGTATTCCCAGGCGGTCTCCCATCCAAGTACTGACCAGGCCCAACCCTGCTTGGCTTCCGAGATCTGACGAGAGCGGGAATGTTGAGGTTAGTGTGGCCGTAAACAAAATCTTTAGCTCCAAGTTCGACACATAAAGAAAGCAGCCATAAGGCCGCTTTGGGTTAAAGCTTACAGCACCTGGTATTCCCAGGTTGTCTCCCATCCAAGTACTGAACAAGCGCGACCCTGCTTGGCTTCCGAGATCAGACGAGAGCGGGCGTGCTCAGGTTCGTGTGGCCATAAGCAAAAGATGTGCTACAGAGCTCGACGCATAAAGAAAGCAGCCATAAGTCCACTTTGGCTTAAAGCTTAAAGCACCTGGTATTCCCAGGCGGTCGCCCATCCAAGTACTGACCAGGCCCAACCCTGCTTGGCTTCCGAGACCAGACGAGAGCAGGCGTGCTCAGGGTGGTGTGGCCGTAAGCAAAATCTGTGCGTCCAAGCTCGACGCATGAAGAAAGCAGCCATAAGACCACTTTGGGTTAAAGCTTACAGCACCTGGTATTTCCAGGTGGTCTCCCATCCAAGTTCTGACCAGGCCCGACCCTGCTTGGCTTCCAAGATCAGACGAGAGCGGGCATGCTCAGAGTGATGTGGCCGTCAACAAAAGCTGTGCCACCAATCTCTAAACATAAAGAAAGCAGCCAAAAGGCCACTTTGGGTTAAAGCTTACAGCACCTGGTATTCTCCCATCCAAGTACTGACCAGGCCCGACCCTGCTTGGCTTCCGAGATCAGACGAGAGCGGGCGTGCTTTTTTTTTTTTTTTTTTTTTTTCTTATAAAACATTCACATTTACAATCTTAAAGATTTTTATGGCATACAAAATGATTGTAGTTTCTTAATAAAAACATTTTAAGGTTAAATACAAACAGATAATTGGCATATGTATGCAGGAAATGTAAAAGCAAACAAAAGCAAAGTATAAACAGAAAATTGAAATTAAAAAACAACCATGATCGTCTGACCTCCCACATTAAACATTAAGCATTATTAAAAACATAAGAAAACTCTTCCAACCTGTTTTGTTCCTTAAAATAGAAGTGTAAATACTTCAGGTACTTCTCAACTTTCCTTTTAAACACTATTTCAACATCCATTACAGTATTTTCTTTCCTGGCAATGACTCTTCTTTCCCATATTGCACTTTTCATCAACATAATGAACAGGTTGATCACTTTTCTGTTTTTACATGGTTTGTATGCTCCTAACATTATCATCTTGTTACCATCCATTTCTTTATCATCTTGCCCCCCTCTCAACCTCTCAATCAACCTTTTGCATTTTTTATTAAAAGTTTCCAATTTCTTACAGAATAAGAACACATGTAAAAACCCCTCATCTTCTTCTTTACACACTTTGCAGGTTGCGTTTTGCTCTCTTCCGATTTTGGTCAATAAAACATCAGTAAAAACCGCCTTGTGCCTGATTAAGTATTCTAAAGTCCCCAGTTTTGTCTCTATTATCTTCCACTTCATATTGGTCCATATGTGGTCTTCTTCCAAATCTTTGTATTTCTGCAACCAGTATTTATTCACAACAGGTTTCTTAAAAACACAATCTCTAAAAAAACCGTACAACATTTTCACAGTACATACTTTAAACACTCTTAATTTTCCTCCCAACCTGACATACAATTCTTCCTCTTGTTTCCCCAGTTTCATGTCATTAATGTTTCTTATCCAATCCTCTGGTATTGCACTTTTTATTATCTTAAACTTATTCTCAATTTCTTGTCTACTATATTCTTCTTTTGCTTCCTCTTTTTTAGATGGAAAAAAATAAAAATAAAACAATTTCCAGCAAAGTCGTGACGTGCTGTTGTCGGGCTAGAAATCCATCGGGGTCTCCCCGCGCAGGTTCCAATCCTGCCGACTATGTGTGCGGTGCATTGAACTCAGCTGTTGATTTGTCTCTCTAGAGGAGAAAAACCCACACTTCATCTCGGGCAAACCCTTTGCAATGTGACTTACTTTTTTCGGGTGTCCATAGCAGATTTCCACATTACGGACAGCAGTATGCTTGCTCCAAAAGTCCAAGCCTTACACTAATGTCTGAGGTCCTCGTCTGGCATTTGTCAGAGTTGGACAAATCTGTTAATAAGGCAGATTTAAATCTGATTACCTGTGGTCAGCGTGCAATCAGCGTCGTCGGCACCTCGTCAGAGGCGATTGGAGTTATTTGGGGATGGAATTGATTTTTACTTCTTTTCCTCCTCTCAATTGAAGTGGTCTGAGAGGAGCCTGCAGGAGAAATGACCCTCTGTGAACATTGTGGCGTGACAGTGTGCACGCTGGTTCGTGGACAGATTGGCAAAGCTCGAGATTCTCTTCATCTATGCATAAATCTTTCGTCTTTTACTAAAGGTTTCCGTGGAGGGGAACCACTGTGAGTTTGTGTTATTTTTGGGGCTTTGCTAAGGGCAGGGCTGCATAAGCGTGTTAAAGAACAGATGCTGTTAGAATCGGGCAGTGTGTTCACTTGCTTCAGCAAACTGTCGTCAGGGGGGTCTTTTCCTCAACCCCAAGTCCTTCTTTCTGTTGTTTACTGATAGTACACGTTTAGTACAAAATTTGGGGGTCGCAATTCGGTTTCTTTAGTTCTGGGAAACAGTGGGACCATGACTGACACCTGAAAAAGGGCAATACGGTGTTGCCCTTTCTGAGGTGTCCGTCACTCAGGACCCCTGCTTTCACGCAAGCGGACCAGGTTTAGCTCTCAATTTGGGAAGCTCAGAGGCTTCTTTTCCTTGCTGGCGTTTCGGCTAGAAATACCTTATTGTTATAGAGTAAGGCTCTGTTGAGCCATCTTCGCTGTCAGGCCACCGCGTGATGGGGTGCTGCAGAACACAACTGCTGCAGCTGTGTTCAACATAGCAAGGAAAAGCTTCTCTCGTCCGTGGGTGGGCTTGAACCACCAACCTTTCAGTTAACAGCCGAACGCGCTAACCATAATTTCCTGCAAAGTCGTGACGTGCTGTTGCCGGGCTAGAAATCCATCGGGGTCTCCCCGCGCAGGTTCCAATCCTGCCGACTATGTGTGCGGTGCATTGAACTCAGCTGTTGATTTGTCTCTCTAGAGGAGAAAAACCCACACTTCATCTCGGGCAAACCCTTTGCAATGTGACTTACTTTTTTCGGGTGTCCATAGCAGATTTCCACATTACGGACAGCAGTATGCTTGCTCCAAAAGTCCAAGCCTTACACTAATGTCTGAGGTCCTCGTCTGGCATTTGTCAGAGTTGGACAAATCTGTTAATAAGGCAGATTTAAATCTGATTACCTGTGGTCAACGTGCAATCAGCGTCGTGGGCACCTCGTCAGAGGCGATTGGAGTTATTTGGGGATGGAATTGATTTTTACTTCTTTTCCTCCTCTCAATTGAAGTGGTCTGAGAGGAGCCTGTAGGAGAAATGACCCTCTGTGAACATTGTGGCGTGACATAGTGTGCACGCTGGTTCGTGGACAGATTGGCAAAGCTCGAGATTCTCTTCATCGTCGCAATTCGGTTTCTTTAGCTCTGGGAAACAGTGGGACCATGACTGACACATGAACAAGGGCAATACGGTGTTGCCTTTTCTGAGGTGTCCGTCACTCAGGACCCCTGCTTTCACGCAAGCGGACCAGGTTTAGCTCTCAATTTGGGAAGCTCAGAGGCTTCTTTTCCTTGCTGGCGTTTCGGCTAGAAATACCTTATTGTTATAGAATAAGGCTCTGTTGAGCCAGCTTCGCTGTCAGGCCACCGCGTGATGGGGTGCTGCAGAACACAACTGCTGCAGCTATGTTCAACATAGCAAGGAAAAGCTTCTCTCGTCCCTGGGTGGGCTTGAACCACCAACCTTTCAGTTAACAGCCGAACGCGCTAACCGATTGCGCCAAAGCTGGGGAACAATAGTCTGTTAAGGAGGGGGAAGAAGGGGAAGAAAGGGGAAGAAGGAAAAAGAGGGAAAAAGAGGAAAAAGGGAGAAAAAAGAAAGAAAAAAAGAAAGGAGAGAGTAGAAAGTGATTTTTTTCCCCATTGGCAATAACGTTTTTATATTGTTCATCGTAAACTATCGTTAAAACACTATTTTCAATTTCACAATGCATTTGTATGGGAGTAAAGATGATCACAAGGTTACTGGTTCGAATCCCACGATTGGCAGAAAAGAAGATGTTTACTTTTTGTTGTGAATTATGCTTCATCGTTTAAAATCATAGGACATATGCTAACATTATTTGTGTTTTTCCTTATTACAATAAAAAATTGCATTGTATTAATATTTTACAGAATATATACATTTAAACAGGTCTTTTCACAGAGTATAAGCACTTTTGAGTATATTTCTATAGTGATAACTAATCAATTCTATTATTTATTACCTATAATTGTTGACTATACAAAAGCAAATGTACTGAATCTGCTTCCATAACACAACAGTAGCCACTTTTAAATCCAGATTAAAAACATTTATTTAGATGTGCATTTACAACCTGAGCACTGTGCTAGTTCACACCAACTGCACTTTTATTTCTTTTTTTAATCAATTTTATTACCTTTTTATTATCATTTCAATTCTTAAGTTGTATTTGTGATTTTTTAATTTGCTTTTTAAAGATGTCTTTTGCATGATGTATTCTATTCTATTTTGCCTTTGCCAATCATTTTTTATGTGAAGCACTTTGAATTACCTTCATGTATGAAATGGGCAATATAAATGATCAAGCCTTGCCTATAACATTGTGACTGTAAAATAGCATATGCACTGTGGCATATCAAAACAAAAAGAAAGGGAGAGAAGCATTTATGTCAAAACTTTTATTTTAAACTATTTTCATTATATTACTTATTTAAAGATTAAATATACATGAATAAAACGGTTATACATTCACAAAACTTTGTTTACTATAGTGCAACGGTACCGAACACGTACCTGGATAAAACTATTGTACATTATTTAAATCGTTTGGTTGTTTTAAAGTGCAACAGAACAGAAAACAAACATTAAAAGTATTATACATTAATAATACCTAAAAGAAAGATGACCATAATAAGAAGAATACTCTTATACATTATTTAAACCGTTTAGTTTTTTAAAAGTGCAACAGAACAGAAAACAAACAATTAAAACTATTATACATTAATAATAACTAAAAGAAAGATTATCAATAAAGGAAAAATACACCCCAACATAAAACTTATGTGTTCATTCACTCACCCTCAGGTAATTTTAAACATGTAAGACTTTCTTTTTTCTACAGAAGACAAAATATACATTGAAGAACGTTGGTAACAGAAAACCATTGTTTGCCGTTGATATTATGTGCCCAAACAAAATAGTGAATGGGGACCAATGGTTTTTGTTCACAAACTTTTAAATATATTTTGTGTTTCGCAGAAGAAAGACAGTCAAACAGGTTTGAAATGACAAGAAGGTAATTAAATGATCTTTGCATTTTTACTTGGAGTTACTTTTTTTTATATTCTCCAACCACTGTTCCTTTGGTACAGCCTCTACAGAGGGACAGTATACAACCCCCTTGTATTGGCTGTGCCCAGTCTCTGCTGTCCTGAACTTCCCACATTTCTTGCACGTGTTGTGCAGCACTTTTCGTGTGAGTTTTCGAACTGGACCAGCAGAAGCAGCAGGAGAAGGAGCAGAAGAGAGGCTGACAATAGGAGCCTGTGAAGCAGGAAACAGCACAGGCCTCTGTGAGGCCACTGGCATCGGCATCAGCATCACCATTTGAGCACCTGGGGTGGAGCAGGAAAGAGTTGCCGCGGTGTTGGTGGTTTTTCAGCAGTCGGTGAAAAAACTCCTGGTGCTGATGGCATCTTCTTCCTTCTCAACGGAGCCTGACCAACGGTGCTACTGAGCAAGTGGTATTGGTGAGCTGGTCTATTGCCTCCTCCAGAAGGCCAGACCCCAGAGCTGGCAAAAGTCCTCAGCCTGGCCATCCACTCGCCATCTCCCATACCCTTGTGACTCTTTGTCTAAGCATAACATGGGAATAAAAGCAAAAGGGTTCATTTTTGCAGGTACTGGATAAATACACTGATTACTAGTATTATTATTTCATTCAAATGTAAGGTTTAAACCATAAAAACATGCATTTCAATTACAACCTGAAGCTGACTTAATTATGGTACCGCTGATTTCATAACAAAAAAGGAAAGAGTAGTTTGCACCCACAAATAGAAGGTTTTGCTAATCTAACCATAGTTTAAACATAACATCTACTTAACCTTTTAAACAATTACCATTTGTTTAACCACTGTTTTATCAATATGCAAAAAACATGGCTAATAAACATTTACTCTAGTAAAACCATGATACATTTTCGAAAGGGATGACTACGTTTACGAATATAGTTTATGTTTTGTCAAAACGAACTTTGAGATGAATAAATTAGGTAGCCTATAATATCTATGATTACTGGCAAATCGTTATAACCCGACCACAGTTAATACACAGAATATCGAAATTACGGCGGAAGAACGAAATGAAGGCAACATAACACAGATTCCTAATAATTGATCACGAAACCAAAGTTTGACATAAAGTTCATGTAATGTTTCCCTTACAATGTGTTGTAAACAAAGTGACGTTAGCCGAAGTTAACATTACCGGTTGCTTCAGGGAGGCACTCGACAAACCTTGTTTGTTATTTATTACAGATGAAAACGCAACGAATGTTTTAATAATAAGAATATGGTTAACAGAAGAGGAAAACAGGTTTTTAAAATTTACTTTGATGCTTCATTGTCCGTTACCTGCGCTCGTCATTTCGCAAAAGCACGCAATCGCGGAGCAACACTCGACGAAACGACATTTGTGACTGAAAAAGGATCGACTTAATAACTAATTAAGAACAGAGTGTTAAGATTAAAACATAACTTGTATTACTTACTTTGCTCATGAATCCGCTACCTGTGGGCTTGTAATCCAGTCTGACAATGGGCGTGTTCGTGGTCCATTCTCATCCCGCGACGCGATTGGCTCCCGTCCAATCTCACAATGGACAGCGAGAGCCCCGATTGGCTCCCGTCCATTCTCACAATGGACAGCGAGAGCCCCGATTGGCTCCCGTCCATTCTCACAATGGACAGCGAGAGCCCCGATTGGCTCCCGTCCATTCTCACATTGGAGAGCGAGACCGCCGATCCTGATCGAGGTAGCGCCACAGAGACGGATGTGTGTATGCAGTCGGGGATAGCGACAGAAAACGATGCGGTACTTTCCTCGGACACGTCGCTCCGTTTGAATCGGAATTAAAGTGCCAAAGCATGGCAAAACTACGAGCAAACACGTAGCACCGCCGCGCTTGTTTTCAGAGAACCCCCGTCAGAAGTTTTACTCGTCCCAAGAAGGCCCCAGCACTAGGCCTGCTAGCCAGGGCACTCCCGCAGAGGAGCAACGCAGGGTTCAAAACCACGACACTGCGATTAAGATTCGCATGCGTTACCGACTGCACTGGCCAGGCCTCGCTTTGAGTGTCATGTCTGCCAGTACTACCAAACGGTCACGAGTCGTCTCTCTTGATGTAGGGTGCCATCATTTTGTAGGATGCATTCCACAAGAACTGCGGCGCGCTCCAAGACGAGCCTGTATAGCTCAGTCGGTAGAGCATCAGACTTTGAATCTGCCCTTTTTAGGCCCACCTTCTGGTGGCCAAACTTTAGGCTCACCCGTTAAACTCCCGCCTCCTTGTTGTACTGCTGTGGCCCGACAGCTTGTAGAAGACCATTGTTCAAGTGTAGTCGTGGCCGAGTGGTTAAGGCGATGGACTAGAAATCCATTGAGGTCTCCCCGCGCAGGTTCGAATCCTGCTGACTACGTTTGCTGAGCATCGAGCTCAGCTGCTTATTTGTGTCTCTCGAATAGTTAAACCGAAACTTCATCTCAAGTCAAGGCCTTTGAAGCAATCCCAAGGTTGCAAGTCGTGATTGTATAGTGGTTAGTACTCTGCGTTGTGGCCGCAGCAACCCCGGTTCGAATCCGGGTCACGGCAGCATATTAAGGGGTCTTGATGAAGCACGTCTTCCCTCTCACTTTGGCCCTGTGTAGGTGACGAGCACCAAATGCCTTCTGAGCCTTTTACCAGGGTTTGAGAAGTGGCTAACGCACAGGAATAAATAAAAAACCAGACACACCATTCACTTCCTCTTTGACTTTTCTTCAAATTTTTGAACATGCAGGACTCAAGCCAAAAAGTCCGTTATGGGCAAGCGTATTAACTTCGTGGACAAACCCCCAAAAGGTGGTTGTCCACAAACCTATAACACATAGTCCATTCATATAAACTGCATGTGGTCCTGTCCACCTGTAGATTACAGTAGTAGTCCACAAGTATGAAGTTCATGGACACTCTTTAGAATAATCTACGCGTTGTGCATTCATATAGACTGCAGGTGGACACTTCCTGTATGACTTAGTGAAAAACGGAGAAATGTCCACCTGCAGTTTATTTTAATGGGCGACACGTATTAAGTTCGTGGACACACTTTAGAATAATCTATATGCATTAACGACCCTGTTAGTCTGTTGGTACACTTAAATAGACACACATATGTAAGCAGCAACTCACAGATGACGGAATTATGCCCTTAAAGTGGTTGTCCACAAACCTAATACGCGTGTGCCGTTCATATAAGCGTAAGGTGGTCGATTACCAAAAAAACTACAACGGACTACAAATATGGCACACGACCGGAACCAGCTTCCGGTTTTCTGCCATGTTTGTAGTCCTGCGTAGTTCTTTTCTTTATTCGATTCCCCAGGCGTTTATAATCAATTATATGAATAAACAACGACGCGATTCACATATTAAACTTTATTAGACACACATATGTTCGCAAGAACTCACATAATGCTTATTTATGCTTAAAAACGAGTTGTCACCAACTCACTACACGTGGTGCATTCATATAAACTGCGGGTGGTCACTTTCTGGTTGCCATATTTGTAGTACTTTGTAGTTTTTCTCGTTACTTAGTTTCGCCAGGCTTTTCTTTTTTACTTTTTTCCCGACGTATTTATATATACGACTAAAGAACCACCTTATTCCCTTAGTACACTTTATACAACACACATATGTTATTATCGACTCGTAGAAGGCTGCCTTAAAATGGGTCGTCCACCAACTTAATACACGTGGTCCCTTCAAATAAATGGCTGGTGGTCGCTTCCTGCCTGACTTGGCGAAAACACAGAAACGTCCACCTGCAGTTTATTTGAGCGGGCCACGTGTATCAAGTTGGTGGACATAATACTTATTAGCAATGTTTAACTAAAAAATATAAATTTATATGTTTCAAAAAGCTCTATGCACGATGCATTCGGTGACGCATACAGCGCATGCATGCGTCACAGTCTGCTGTTATAGCAGCGCTTGTATGCGTCACGGTCTGCTCTATGCACGATGCATTCGGGTGACGTGTGCAGCGTGTGCATGCATCACGGTTTGATGTCATGACGGCGCATGCATGCGACGCGGTCTGCTCTATGCACGATGCATTCGGTGACGCATACATGCATTCGGTGACGCATACGCTCTCCCTATTTTGACCTTTTGACACCCAAACAAAGTCATAGAGTCGCCCGGCTTTTCCGCACGGCCGGTGGATGACGGGCGGTTGCTCGTGACCCGGTTTCAGGTCGGCTGACCCTGTCGGGGCTACGTCCACGAAACACATATGCAAAAGCCATTAAAATAAGCTATACGAGGAAATTTCCAGGAAGGTCCGAGGGGTCCCGTATTCTAGATTATGGCCCGTCGGGCGGCCCCCAACAACATACCGAGAGCACATCGCACTAGAGGATCAGGGAATGTTTTTGCACCCAATCACAATATTAAGCACACAGCCTCGTCTCTCATATAACACTGAACAGCATTATGAAGGCTTAGTGTTGGGGGAGGTGGATTTTTCACAAAGGTCTAAGAACTTTGGACGTTTGGGGGATAAATGGGGGGCTTCTAGACAAAAATAATCCAAAATGTCCAGACCCTTCGGCCTATCGTTTCCCAACGGGAGGGCTCCCACCTACCATCTATGCCAATGCGTTTTCATTAACTGCTTTGTGGACGACTCTCCCTATTTTGACCTTTCGACACCCAAACAAAGTCACAGAGTCGCCCGGCTTTTCCGCACGACCGGTGGATGACGGGCGGTTGCTCGTGACCCGGTTTCGGGTCGGTTGACCCTGTCGGGGCTACGTCCACGAAACACATATGCAAGAGCCATTCAAATAAGTTATACGAGGAAATTTCCAGGAAGGTCCGAGGGGTCCCGTTTTCTAGATTCTCGCCCGTCGGGCGGCCCCCGACAACATACCGAGATCACATCGCCCTAGAGGATCAGGGAATATTTTTTGCACCCAATCACAAGATTAAGCTCACAGCCTTGTCTCTCATATATGCCTGAACAGCATTGTGAAGGCTTAGTGTTGGGGTACTGCGTCGCATGCAGACCGCGTCGCATGCATGCGCCGTCATGACATCAAACCGTGACTTTCGTTGCCCTCACACCCAGCACACTCTCTGTTTGAACTCTTACCATCTGGTCGACGCTACAGAGCACCGAGCACTAAAACATCCAGACACAGGAAGAGCTTCTTTCCTCAGGCCATCTACCTCATGAACAGTTAAATGTTCACCTTTTGCAATAAATGTGTGAAATATTTTTGTGCCAGGTTTTTCGTATATAGCACCTCAAAATAAGTATATTTTAAACACCTGTAGATATCTCATAGAATCTGTATATATATATCATACACCCTACAGTGCAATAAATGTGTGCCATACTTTCCCTCAGACATTTCACATATATAAACTCATAACTTGTATATTTTAAACAAAAATTCCGGAGCTCTTCTGTCACACTGCACTTTCACCTTTGTGTGCTTAACTTTTATTTTTATTCTGTACTTTCGTTGCCTTTGTTGATTGTTACTTGTCTTGTAACCTTACTTGTGTACTGGAAGCTTCTGTAACCAAGACAAATTCCTCGTCTGTGTAAGCACACCTGGCAATAAAGCTTGTTCTGATTCTGATTCTGATTTTTAAAAAATCAACTGCAATCGGCAACTCCGAAGAGATGTTCTTCAAGTTAACAGCCTGCCGACCACATGCACTAGGATCTGGATCTGCCTAGGGACTAAAGAACACATCTTCAATCGCTGGCAACTCTAGCTGAAGCTGAACAGGGTAAACTCTATTGAATTTCTGTTAACCAACAGGTTCAAGTGTGTTGATCTGGTGAGAATCCCAAGGAGGACTAGATGAGGTTCAGGAAAGTCTGCACAACACTCTAAAAGAGCCCAGCATTCAGCCTTGCTCTGGCATTTTTTTGTCACTGAAATTTGATTTCCCGGCTAGCTCAGTCAGTAGAGCATGAGACTCTTAATCCAGGGTCGTGGGTTCGAGTCACATGTTGGGTGTTAACGGGACATCTCTTTGTGGCGCTTTTCTGTTAACCGAAAGGTGGTGGTTCGAGCCCACCCAGGGACGCCTTGTGCTTTCCGTTACCACGTATAGCACAGCTGAAAAATGTCCACAAAGGGTAACCTTTTTGCTTGGAAAAGGCCTTGTGGCGCAACGGTAGCGCGTCTGACTCCAGATCAGAAGGTTGCGTGTTCAAATCACGTCGGGGTCAGCGCTTCTTTGCGCGTGGGAGTAATGACTTGCGAGAATGGTAATCCATCATTTTGTCTGACAACTCGCGGAGGGCCAGTGGCGCAATGGATAACGCGTTTGACTACGAATCAGAAGATCCCAGGTTCGACTTCTGGCTGGCTCGTTCGTTCGTTCGTTGTGTTCCCCTTTCGTGCCATGGGGCGTCATCAAGGTATGCTTCACAACAAGGTTCATCACAAAGTACATAGGGCTCCAAACGTTGACATATTGCAGGAACAAGTTTTAAACCAAAAATCATAACCATATATTGTAAAAAAGCCACCTGGAGTGGCATAAGCAGAGATCTCTGAGGCACGTTCCGTAAGGGGAACCTGCCAATAACCCTTAAGCAAATATAACTTGGTCAAAAACTCGGCATCTCCTACCTCATCCACGGAGTCTTCTATTCTCGGACTGTAGGCGTCTCACAGGTCATTCTTATGTCGCTGGTTTGAATCCGGCTCTTAGAAAGCCGTGTTTGCAAGCACTCGTGAAATGCCCCATAGGGCGTCCAAAACCACATTCCCTGACCGGGAATCCAACCCGGGCCGCGGCGGTGAGAGCGCCGAATCCTAGCCACTAGACCACCAGGGAGAGCCTGCGTGGTTGCCTGGCACGATGACTAGCCTTAATCAAGGCAGCCTGTGGTACATGACCAGTGCATGAACATTTGAATCCCGTTCTGTCTTAAAGGACAGTTAACCGCTGTGCCAAGTCCTTCTGACAACTCAAGCGTAAAACGGCCCCCTCTGATTCGAAGCGGCAGTTTGACACTGCAGATTTGATATCAGATTTCGGTCGAATAAATATTTTGGATTGTTTTTTGGAATGTGGCAAAGATAACTTTCAAGAAATCACAGGCTAAAAGTAAGTGCACGGGAGCTCTGATCAACAGGAGCGAAGATCGACAAAAAAAGGCAGGAAAAACGAACGTTCTCTGCTTTTGAACAACCTTCTGCAGCTCTGCAATATGCAGAACCCCCAAAAATACAACAAACTCGTAATGCTTCCTCCCCACGGAAATCTTTAGTAAAAGTTGAAAGATTTATCCGTATATGAAGAGAAACTCGAGCAATACCCAACCACTCCTAATGCCGAGCACTCACCATGCCGCACCATCATGTTTAAAGAGGGTGATCTCTCGTGAAGGCTCCCCAGAGCATTGCAATCAGGTAGAGCAAACGACCTCAAATCTTCCATCACCAAACAAATACGGCCTCCCTCACCCAGGAGATGTCACCGAAGACAATGCTGTGCCGACCACGTGTACTGGGATTTCTATAAGGAACTTGTGAACTGACTCGAATAGACAGACATTCGCTTCCAGGACACCTTAAACTCCTGTGCCGAGGATGTGCCTTACTTATGTCTTTGTTTGAATGTTGCTGCAAGGTGTGGACACGCTGAATGCAATCCTCCGTGATCATAAGGCTGGAGCACATGGACTGCTGTTTTTGCGGCAGATGTTGACACACTACCATCCAAAGCAGGTAAATGGAAATAAATATGGAGCGCTTCACGGATTTACGTGTCATCCTTTCGCAGGGGCCATGCTAATCTTCTCTGTATCGATCCAATTTTAGTATACGTGCTGCCTTAGCAAGCACGAGTACTGCGGCGAAACAAGGTAATTATACACCCCGTTTCACAGCAAGCAGTCAGGCGACTGGTGAGTTCCAGGCCGCCCTCCATTTAGTGTGGATGCTTATCTCCAGGCTGCCAAAATTAAGGGTGAACTCAGTCTTGGGTGGAATTCAGCTATCGTCATCCCTATACCAACGCAGACGAGTAGGTGCCGGCTTGCTGAATTTCCAAACGCACTGAACACGGTGTTGTAAGCCCACACCACTGCATGGAGCAACAGAGTCCCTTCACTGACTGGCAAGACAGGAGCGGATGAACCCTTCCGAACGGGTGGCCACGTGCATGCTCTGCAGAAGCTGAGTGTTCCTCGTTAGTATAGTGCACAAATACCCCTTTCTGCTTTGGGACAAACTCAAGCAGCCCTGCTGTATGCAGAGCCCCCAACAATATAACAAAGGCGTTTGTTCTTCTAGTGTGATATAATGAAAGACTCCGTAAGCTGCCCTTCGAGATACGCCACGCCATGATTCATCAGTTGCAATGTGACATGTTTTGACTGAACATTGTAACCGCTGGGAAAGTGCATGGGCATAGCTCCTTGTTTCTCTGATGACAAGCTTTAGCTAAACCTGATTGGCTTTGAAAGGAGTTCCTCGCAGAGTTGTTAAACCCCAATTCTGTCTATGGCCAGGCGGCAACAGAAAAGACGTCTCAGACCCGTATACAAGCTATGCATTTCTTCTTGAAAACAAAAAGAAGAGACACTCTTTCAGACTCAGAAAACGCCAAAACAACAAACAAAACCCATAACTGAAACTCCACTCACAACCTTTCTACATAACCTGTAACAAAAGAGAAAAGAAAAAGTATGATGAATTTCACACAACACTTACCTTACTCCTTAGTTAATAAAAACCAAGAAACGACAAAGGAATAAAATGTCCCCTGTCCCCTAAAGAATCAAGACAATTAAACTCACTGTCCCCAAAACATGACAAAAACAGGCCTAAGACTAAACATGAGCAAGCTGCCTGTTAGGCTAGCAAGCTAAAAATGACTAGAGAGGACAGGTTTTTACCACCCCCCCCAAAACAGCCGTGCCAATCAGCAGAAGTTATCCACGAACCAATAAACAGCCTCCATTCCTGCAACACAGACTCAAGCACAAGAAAACAAACACTCATTCCGGGTTGTAACACCTCCACCCATAAAATCTCAGATTTCCAGATAGTTTTAAATACGCCCATAGGGCGTCCAAAACTACATTCCCTGACCGGGAATCGAACCCGGGCCGCGGCGGTGAGAGCGCCGAATCCTAGCCACTAGACCACCAGGGAGAGCATGCGTTGGTGCCTGGCACGATGACTAGCCTTAATCAAGGCAGCCCGTGGCAGGTAAATGAACATTTGCGGCATATTAATGGGACACGGCGGGATCTGAAAACAGTTCTAAAGTTTCCATCCACGCTGCCCCGTGTGAGGCTCGAACTCACGACCTTCAGATTATGATACTGATGCGCTGCCTAACTGCGCCAACGAGGCATGCCACAGCAAAATGGGAAACGTCTTCAGTCAGAGCGGTCTGTGGGACGGGTGGCTCGAGTCACTGGTGATCCTCCGTGCTTTCGTAGGACTGCAGTTGCAGAGACACTCTGCGTTGCTCCAGTGCCTTGAAGTTGTTGGTAATCCTGTAAAGGACTGCATCACTTGGGTTCCATAATTTTGTCCAGCACCTCGCGGAGGGCCAGTGGCACAATGGATAACGCGTCTGACTACGAATCAGACAATTCCAGGTTCAACTCCTGGCTGGCTCGTTCGTTGTGCTCCCCTTTCGTGCCATGGGGTGTCCGTTGACCTCGGCAAAAGTTAGCCCCGTCTTCGGGTGGATGCGACACCTTCGATAGCTCAGTTGGTAGAGTGGAGGACTGTAGGCGTCTAACAGGTCATCCTTAGGTCGCTGGTTCGAATCCGGCTCGAAGGAAGTGTCGTTTTCACCCCTGGAGACCGTCAGGCAGTACTTAGTTCATCAGGTTGTGTCAAAGCAGTCTGACGGTCAGGATGGTCTAAGGCGCTGCGTTCAGGTCGCAGTCTCCTCTGGAGGCGTGGGTTCGAATCCCACTTCTGACACAGCTTTGCTCTAGTGCTTGGCTTTGAAAGGAGTTCCTCGCAGAGTTGTTAAACCCCAATTCTGTCTATGGCCAGGCCGCAACAGAAAAGACTTATCAGACTCGTATACAAGCTATGCATTTCTTCTTGAAAACAAAAAGAAGAGACGCTCTTTCAGACTCAGAAAACGCCAAATCAACAAACAAAACCCATAACTGAAACTCCACTCACAACCTTTCTACATAACCTGTAACAAAAGAGAAAAGAAAAAGTATGATGAATTTCACACAACACTTACCTTACTCCTTAGTTAATAAAAACCAAGAAACGACAAAGGAATAAAATGTCCCCTGAAGAATCAAGACAATTAAACTCACTGTCCCCAAAACATGACAAAAACAGGCCTAAGACTAAACATGAGCAAGCTGCCTGTTAGGCTAGCAAGCTAAAAATGACTAGAGAGGACAGGTTTTTACCACCCCCCAAAACAGCCGTGCCAATCAGAAGAAGTTATCCACGAACCAATAAACAGCCTCCATTCCTGCAACACAGACTCAAGCACAAGAAAACAAACACTCATTCCGGGTTGTAACACCTCCACCCATAAAATCTCAGATTTCCAAATAGTTTTAAATATGATATCTAGGCAAAGTGTCCGCAATCACATTTTCAACTGCCTTGTTGTGTAAAATCTGGGTTATGGTCATTATAAACAACAATGGGTAATGAACTAGAACCAAGATAAACCTCACATTGCTGTAAGCCTAGCAAATGGCTCAGGGCCTCTTTGTCCATGCTGATATGGTTAACCTGGTGACGATTGAACGTTTTTGAATAGAAACAGACAGGGCGGTTGATTGCATGATCATCTTCCTGGAATAAGACAGCACCCGTCCCACTCGCATCCACCTCCCGCTTAAATGGTTTTGAGAAGTCCGGGGCTGCTAACACAGGAGAACAATACAACTACGTTTTGAGGCCATCAAAGGCATACCGACACCTCAAATTCCATTCAAAAGACTCTGGGCCACGCAGAAGATCTGTTAGGGGTTTTGCAACATCTGAAAAGTCCTTGCGAAAACTTCTATAATATCCAGCCTTCCCAAGAAATCGCCTAAGTTCTCATTTTGTTACAGGAACTGGAAAAGCATCGATGGCTTTTACTTTAGCGTCAAAAGGACGACGAACGGTCCACTGACCCACATGTTTACCCAAATAAGTGACTGTAGCACAATCGAATTCACATTTAGCAAGATTAAGTGTGAGGTTTGCTGATTGAAGACTCCCAAACACAGTGTTCAGGTGTTTCTTCCAAGTTTCAGAGTAACACACCCCAAATCATCAAGGTATGCTTCACAACAAGGTACATCACAAAGTACATAGGACACCAAACTTTGAAATATTGCACAAGCATGTTTTAAACCAAAAACCATAACCATATATTGTAAAAAAATCAACCTGGAGTGGCATAAGCTAGCAGAGATCTCTGAGACACGTTCCATAAGGGGAACCTGCCAATAACCCTTAAGTAAGTCTAACTCGGTCACAAACTCGGCATGTCGTACACTATCCACGGAGTCTTCTATTCTCGGTCTGTTGGCGACTCACGGGTCATCCTTAGGTCGCTTGTTCGAATCCGGTTCTAAGGAAGCGTCGTTCATAACTTCCAAGATGGCGCCGCGAATGGCTGCCTCGGTGTGGAGCTCTCCAGTAGTCTTGCTGTTTTTGTTAGTTTGTCCTGTTTTATGTCTGTCAAACACTATCAGTTTTACAAGGAACGAACTGCTGAACATTCGGCAGTGGATACCAACTAAACTGCAACCAGTTTTCGATTTTTCTGACGTTTTGCTGGATATTTTAGTCAGTGCAGTCGCGTGGAGAGGACGCCGGAAGAAACGCAAGCGCGGGAAGCGAGCCGGCGCGCTCGTCAAGCTCAGACAGCGCGGCCTAAGAACGCCGTTGCCAAGCATTCATCTTGCGAATCTCCGCTCTCTACCTAACAAAATGGACGAACTTCGCCTGCTTTCAAGCAAAAACAAGGTTTTTACAAACTCTGCTGCTCTGTGTTTTACGGAAACCTGGCTGAACGAAACCATTCCGGACAGCGCGTTACATCTGCCGGACTTTCAGCTGTTCAGAGCGGATCGCGATACGGAGACAACAGGGAAAACGCGCGGTGGTGGGACATGCTTTTACATCAACAGAAGGTGGTGTACGGATGTAACTGTGTTAAAGAAGATGTGCTGTCCTGATGTGGAAGCGCTTTTCATTAACTGTAAACCGTTCTACTCGCCACGGGAGTTTTCATCAGTCATCCTCGTAAGTGTTTACATTCCACCACAAGCACACGTGTGGACTGCGCTGCAACAGCTGGCTGATCTGATCACAGACACAGAACAACAACACCCGGATTCTGTCTTTATCATTCTAGGAGACTTTAATCAGGCAAAACTCCTGTGTTTTTGAAGCTGCTGCCACCGATCTGGACGAGCTCACAGAAACTGTTACATCATACATCAGTTTCTGTGAGGATTTATGCATCCCTACAAAGACTTATTTATCATTCAACAATGATAAACCATGGTTCACACCAAAACTCAGACAGCTGCGTCAGGCCAAAGAGGATGCCTACAGGAGCGGGGACAGGATCTGGTATAATCAGGCCAGAAACACTCTGACAAAGGAGATTGGGGTGGCTAAAAAAAGCTACGCCAAAAAGCTGGAAAACCAGTTTTCTGCCAACGACCCTGCATCAGTGTGGAAAGGCCTGAAAGACATTACCAACTACAAGACACCATCCCCTAGCATCGAGAGCAATAAACAGCTTGTTGAAAATTTAAATCACTTCTATTGTAGATTTGAGACCCTAGACCAGACACTTTACACCCACCCTGACCATCTCTATACACAGCCATCAATACCTCCAGCCATCCCCCTCTCCTCCCACCCTGCACTTCAGATCAGTGAGGATAACGTACGCCAGATCTTTAGAAAACAAAAGAGAAGGAAAGCACCAGGCCCAGACGGTGTTTCACCAGCCTGTCTGAAGACCTGCGCTGACCAGCTGGCCTCCATCTTCTCACTGATCTTCAACAGATCACTGGAGCTGTGCAAAGTCCCTTCGTGCTTTAAACGCTCCATCATCATCCCAATCCCAAAGAAACCAAAGATCACTGGACTCAATGACTACAGACCTGTGGCTTTAACATCTGTTGCCATGAAGTCATTTGAAAGACTGGTGTTGGCTTATTTGAAGGTCATCACTGACCCTATGCTGGACCCCCTGCAGTTTGCCTACAGAGCAAACCGGTCTGTGGATGATGCAGTTAACATGGGACTGCATTACACCCTACAACATCTGGACAAACCAGGGACTTATGCGAGGATCTTGTTCGTGGACTTCAGTTCTGCCTTCAATACAATCATCCCATCACTGCTCCAGACCAAACTGACCCAGCTCTCTGTCCCTAGCTCTGTCTGTCAATGGATCACCAGCTTTCTGACAGCCACACAACAGTTAGTCAGAATGGGCAAAATCATGTCAGACAGCCGCGCCATCAGCACTGGTGCCCCACAGGGATGTGTTCTCTCCCCACTGCTCTTCTCCCTGTACACCAACGACTGCACCTCTAAAGACCCCTCCGTCAAGCTCCTGAAGTTTGCAGACGACACTACTGTTATCGGTCTCATCCGGAACGGTGACGAGTCTGCGTACAGACAGGAGGTGGAGCAGCTGGCTCTATGGTGCAGGTACAACAACCTGGAGCTGAACACGCTCAAAACAGTGGAGATCATAGTGGACTTAGTGGGAGAAACCCCCCTGCACTTCCCCCACTCACCATCATGAACAGCACTGTGATTGCAGTAGAGTCATTCAGGTTCCTGGGCAACACCATCTCTCAGGATCTGAAGTGGGACGCTCACATCGACTCTATTGTAAAAAAAGCCCAGCAGAGACTTTACTTCCTCCGGCAGCTGAGAAAGTTCAACCTGCCACAGGAGCTGCTCGTACAGTTCTACTCAGCTGTCATCGAATCCATAATCTGCACCTCCATCACCGTCTGGTTCGGCTCAGCCTCCAAAACTGACCTCGGAAGACTACAGCGGATAGTCCGGACTGCAGAGCGAATCATTTGCACTACTCTTCCTCTAGATAACAAACACGTGAGAGTGTATACTGGGCTGCATTGTTTTCTCTTTCGAGAGAGGAATCCTGTTGTACCGACCTTAAGATGACGCAACAAAGCTGCTCGTGAAATTGTATGTCCGCAAAGCAAACACCTAAAGCAACCGTAGTCGGCAGGGTTTGAACCTGCGCGGGGAGACCCCAATGGATTTCAAGTCCATCGCCTTAACCACTCGGCAGGACATCAACAAAAACAGCAAACAGTCCCCTGCCATGACCCGGAATCGCTGCGGCCACCAAAAAGAGTCATAACCATAATATGATCAAGGCAAGCCAACAGCCCTCTGGCGAAGTTGTGAGAGCAGGACTTCCCGACTACATCTACAGGGAGGGAAGCCTTTTGCTCAGCTGTCAAGGAATTTCTGGTGTGTGTGCTGAAGCAACGCACGATCAATACAAAGGGCGATGCCAGAACAGCTCACAAAGTAAAGGTTAGGTACAGGTGGGCACCCATCGCCCGAACAGGGACTTAAACCCTGGACCCTCAGATTAAAAGTCTGATGCTCTACCGACTGAGCTATCCGGGCTCGTGAGGGCATGCCCCAAGTTTTCGGTGTAGACGCTCAAGGCGGGGGTGTCCTGCAGGTGCGGTTCTGTTGGTCGTTTCCGCCATTGTGTTTTACACTAGGCCCCGACGATGCTTCTCAGACTTACAGGGTTCTGCCAACTTTGGGTTCTGTGCACCTTTCTGAAGTAGGGTTGTTCAGTCTTACATCTGGAGGCGATGCCACCTGTAGATTGCAGTTCATCAAGTACACCTGAACCGGGTAATGGGATTCTGGGAGTTGGCAGGTAAGTGAAACTCAGACGTGTTTTAAAACTACCCTGACAGCTTATCTTTGGTATTTCTCTGCTCTTGCATGCCTTATAGGTTCCTTCAAAGCAAACATTTGTAAAATCACAGAAATTGTTGTATGCTCACATTGGTTTACATTAAACATGAACAGTATATATATAGACTGTGGTTCACAAATCTGATCTTGTGTGCTGTGCTATCATCGTCACAGCACACCACACGTTATAGGTGCAAAACTATTAAATCCAGGATTTTTTGTGCTCATGTTTGTGGTCTCTCCCAGTTTTAAACTACTCTACAATTTAAAAAAAAATTGGTGAGGCCCCCGGCATAAGAGCTACCTTCTCAATGCACGGTAATTCATCACTGTCCCTGGAGGTAAGCCAAATCACAGTTGCATGCCCCCTCATCGAGCACACATGAAATGGCCACTTTGGCTCAGATGGTATGCAGGTACTTGAAAGTGAGATGCGAATTAAAAGCTGCCCTTTTAAGCCTGGGGGCAAACAGGCTTTTCAAGCAATAGCTGGCAGCGGTGGGATTTGAACCCACGCCTCCGAAGAGACTGGAGCCTTAATCCAGCGCCTTAGACCGCTCGGCCACGCTACCACAGATTTGACACCTCGGCCGGCCCTTTCTCGCCGCTGCCATCGCTCAGATGGCTTTACAGTCACAAGTCGGCGCGGACGAGATACACCAGCTGGCAAGTAATTCTATATTCTTTTGGTGCTCAGTACACAGTTTTGAAGTAACACCGCATGAAAGATGCATTTACAAAAAGTAGAAAGAGCGTGTCTACTGTTCTTTTTTGAGCAACAGCAGGCGAGCATACTGACAACCGGCCATTAGGCTGTTTATGCCAGGAACACGTTCCATCTGTATCAGAGCCACTCGTTAACAAACACGTGAGAGTGTATACTGGGCTGCATTGTTTTCTCTTTCGAGAGAGGAATCCTGTTGTACCGACCTTAAGATAACGCAACAAAGCTGCTCGTGAAATTGTATGTCCGCAAAGCAAACACCTAAAGCAACCGTAGTCGGCAGGGTTTGAACCTGCGCGGGGAGACCCCAATGGATTTCAAGTCCATCGCCTTAACCACTCGGCCACGACTACAATAGATTACAGGTCCTCTGGGCTTAGCGCGTGTGGCAAGGTGGGGCAAGCCGGCAGCGTAACAGGCGATGTAATGGGGCGTCAAATACGGACAGGCAGGACATCAACAAAAACAGCAAACAGTCCCCTGTCATGACCCGGAATCGCTGCGGCCACCAAAAAGAGTCATACCATAATATGATCAAGGCAAGCCCAACAGCCCTCTGGCGAAGTTGTGAGAGCAGGACTTCCCGACTACATCTACAGGGAGGGAAGCCTTTTGCTCAGGTGTCAAGGAATTTCTGGTGCGTGTGCTGAAGCAACGCACGATCAATACAAAGGGCGATGCCAGAACAGCTCACAAAGTAAAGGTGAGGTACAGGTGGGCACCCATCGCCCAAACAGGGACTTGAACCATGGACCCTCATATTAAAAGTTTGACGCTCTACCGATTGAGCTATCCGGGCTCGTGAGGGCATGCCCCAAGTTATCGGTGTAGACGCTCAAGGCGGGGGTGTCCTGCAGGTGCGGTTCTGTTGGTCGTTTCCGCCATTGTGTTTTACACTAGGCCCCGACGATGCTTCTCAGACTCACAGGGTTCTGTCAGTTTAGGGTTCTGTGCACCTTCCTGAAGCAGGGTTGTTCAGTCTTACATCTGGAGGCGATGCCACCTGTAGATTGCAGTTCATCAAGTACACCTGAACCGGGTAATGGGATTCTGGGAGTTGGCAGGTAAGTGAAACTCAGACGTGTTTTAAAACTACCCTGACAGCTTATCTTTGGTATTTTTCTGCTCTTGCATGCCTTATAGGTTCCTTCAAAGCAAACATTTGTAAAATCACAGAAATTGTTGTATGCTCACATTGGTTTACATTAAATATGTACAGTATATATATAGACTGTGGTTCACAAATCTGATCTTGTGTGGTGTGCTATCATCGTCACAGCACACCACACGTTATAGGTGCAAAACTATTAAATCCAGGATTTTTTGTGCTCATGTTTGTGGTCTCTCCCAGTTTTAAACTACTCTACGACAAAAAAAAAATGTGTGAGGCCCCGGCATAAGAGCTACCTTCTCAATGCACGGTAATTCATCACTGTCCCTGGAGGTAAGCCAAATCACAGTTGCACCCTCATCGAGCACACATGAAATGGCCACTTTGGTTCAGATGGTCTGCAGACACTTGAAAGTGAGATGCGAATTAAAAGCTATCCTTTTAAGCCTGAGGGCAAACAGGCTTTTCAAGCAATAGCTGGCAGCGGTGGGATTTGAACCCACGCCTCAGAAGAGACCGGAGCCTTAATCCAAACGCATTTACAAAAAGCAGAAAGAGCGTGTCTACTGTTCTTTTTTGAGCAACAGCAGGCGAGCATACTGACAACCGGCCATTAGGCTGTTTATGCCAGGAACACGTTCCATCTGTAACAGAGCCGCTCGTTAACAAACACGTGAGAGTGTATACTGGGCTGCATTGTTTTCTCTTTCGAGAGAGGAATCCTGTTGTACCGACCTTAAGATAACGCAACAAAGCTGCTCGTGAAATTGTATGTCCGCAAAGCAAATACCTAAAGCAACCGTAGTCGGCAGGGTTTGAACCTGCACGGGGAGACCCCAATGGATTTCAAGTCCATTGCCTTAACCACTCGGCCACGACTACAATAGATTACAGGTCCTCTGGGCTTAGCGCGTGTGGCAAGGTGGGGCGAGCCGGCAGTGTATCAGGCGATGTAATGGGACGTCAAATACGGACAGGGAGGACATCAACAAAAACAGCAAACAGTCCCCTGTCATGACCCGGAATCGCTGCGGCCACCAAAAAGAGTCATACCATAATATGATCAAGGCAAGCCCAACAGCCCTCTGGCGAAGTTGTGAGAGCAGGACTTCCCGACTACATCTACAGGGAGGGAAGCCTTTTGCTCAGGTGTCAAGGAATTTCTGGTGCGTGTGCTGAAGCAACGCACGATCAATACAAAGGGCGATGCCAGAACAGCTCACAAAGTAAAGGTGAGGTACAGGTGGGCACCCATCAGCCAAACAGGGACTTGAACCATGGACCCTCATATTAAAAGTCTGATGCTCTACCGATTGAGCTATACGGGCTCGTGAGGGCATGCCCCAAGTTATCGGTGTAGACGCTCAAGGCGGGGGTGTCCTGCAGGTGCGGTTCCGTTGGTCGTTTCCGCCATTGTGTTTTACACTAGGCCCCGACGATGCTTCTCAGACTCACAGGGTTCTGTCAGCTTTGGGTTCTGTGCACCTTTCTGAAGTAGGGTTGTTCAGTCTTACATCTGGAGGCGATGCCACCTGTAGATTGCAGTTCATCAAGTACACCTGAACCGGGTAATGGGATTCTGGGAGTTGGCAGGTAAGTGAAACTCAGACGTGTTTTAAAACTACCCTGACAGCTTATCTTTGGTATTTTTCTGCTCTTGCATGCCTTATAGGTTCCTTCAAAGCAATTGTTGTGGAATTTTCTTATTCCTTAATCAAGGTGAGTCAATTTTGACAAACGCAACACACAGAGACATCAGGTACTTTGCAAAGTATTTTATTGTCGTTTAATCTGCATCATAAGCAATGAGCATGTGCAGAGAAAAGGCACTCTTTCCTCCTGCACCCAGAGTTTATATATTAATTACGTGAAAACCCCCTCCCTTTGCCCCCTAGCCAGAATCCCGAGCTGGTTTCCGAGAAGTTCCGTTATTCCAAACAGAACATCTTGGCCTCTGCTCGAGGGCAAAGGCAGAGTGGTATGACGCGTATAGAGAAAAACATGATAACATAGAGAAGAAAACATAGATAAAAACTTCATAAACATATAGATAGACACATCAAGAAGCTAGACTAGAAAATTTCCATTACATTCCCCCCTTTTATCATATATGATAACCAAAATCTTTATACTTTGACCATGTAAGATGAGCAATGCCCTTTCTCTTACAGGTTTCATTCTTCTATCTAAACAGTTCTTAAAATCCCACTAGAATTGGTAACACCTAGTCTAAAACTTTCTCCTTTGCCTTTTTTATTTGGCCGTCCCAGGGGACATAATGGCCGACATTTTCAAATTTTGTTGCCTTATCCACAACATCACCTGAGGTACACGTACCTCTACACAAATACATATTTGTTCCCCAGTACCTAACAGAATTAGGGTAACACTGTCCCTCCCCATACCATTTTATTAAACTTGGAATATAGTGTTGCACTGAAACAAAATTCTATAATCTCTAATTCCTCGGACAGTTGATTCCCTTTGCGAGCACCAATAGTGCCCCTCCTGTCGCTTCAGTCAGCACGACCATTGCGAAGAGCCATACGGTTGGAGTTGCGATGGGCCTATGGTTGGAGTTGCCACTCCTTAGACGCCTTTTTGCAGTGGGAGGCATGTCTTTCCTACGACTTCCTGGAAGCTGTGTAATGATTTGTCAGCTCCGTTTGCTACTGCTCCTTTGACCTGCACAAATATTTTGAGAGCAAAAACACAAAAACACATTGCTTGTAACATCCCCCCTTTTGACGCGTGGTCTAGGCCATGCGTCAAAATCGCAAAAGCAGAGAAAAAATGTTTTGGCAAACAGGTGAGGACATTTGGGCCCCCCCAAACATTGTCTGTGTATTTACATGAGCACTCCTTCCAGAGTGCACGCTCATCCGGTTCTGCAAAATGTTTGCATCTCTGCAAGAGAAAGAGTTTTGTTAGTGATTTCTGGAGAAAATCTGTCTGTCTCTGATGTTGCTTGCTTTGCTGCAAGGTCAGCTTGTCGGCTTCCTGTAGAAATTGTTTCAGATACAAAAGTGTGTGTGGCATAGTCACACACAACAATGGCTGGTGGGAGAAGAATGGCAGATAGCATATCAGCAACCGGTGTCTGATTAAGAATGTTTTTACCATCAGCTTTTAAAAAGTTTCTGTGTTTACACAGTGTGCCAAAATCATGAGCTACACCAAATGCATTTCTACTCTCTGTGTGAATGTCTACATTTTTATTCTTTGCTAATTCGCATGCGCGTGTGAGTGCAATGAGCTCTGCTGTCTGAGCAGAGAAATGGTCCCTAAAAATTATATCAATTGCTTCTTTGCTTTTGGACTTGCGATGTCTGTAATTGCAGACACGCTTTGCGGACAGCTGTCTGCCGCGGTCAGTAATTTCGTGACCCAAAAACCGAACAAATTGTTTTGCCAGCTGGACTTGAGACATTTACTTTTTGTACTTTTCTCTTATCTTTTAAACTGGAAACAAAGGCCTGCGCACCGGTAAATTTGGACATGGCACAACTATGACTTTATTTTTAATCTTTTTAAACTCATTAAATATTGGCCTTATGCCATTGAGGGCTTCTGATTTGAGGCTTCTGTTTTGAGGGGGAATTGCTGTTTGCGTGGACGAAAATTACCCTTGGGCGTTATCACAACAGGCTCACAAATCCTAATCAACTCAACATAATATTTTCCTGTTACCAACAGTTGAACGGGCACCTTTACCAAAATTTCTGGTATGTCAATACTCATCATTAATCTTTTTTAGTGTGTGAAAACACTTCAAGTCCCCTTGTTGCTGACAGACAGGCATGATTCTCACGATGGGCGTGCAACAAATTTGAATATTGCACGTCGTCCCTTTTAACCCATTCTATGGCGTGCGCATATTTGTCAGCAAAACACCCACAGCTCCCCACACCATTGTAATCAACGTCATGAGGTTCTGTGAGGCAATACTTTCTACATCATACTTACGTAATTCAATATTACATCGTACAGCTGTACGAGCGCTGCACTCGGGTCGTGTTGGTATCATGCTCAATCTGTCATCATACACATTATGACTCTGCCCAGCAAATGAATCGGGCAGCAGTCAGACATGAGAAACCTGTGTTGAAATTTGACACTCCCCAACTCGCATTGCACCCTTTTGACATAAATTATTCTACATTAGAGCCACTAGCATTTAGGGAAAACACAGCTAGTTTAGACTCTGGCAAATTTAAACACTTCTTGTGAATCACAGTAGGCTATTTGTTGCCCCTGAATCTATCAAAAATTCGAGCAGTTTGTTGCACACAAGCATTGTGCATTTTAGCAAAGTTCAGAAAGCGTTTTCATTCATCATGGAATGTGAGCTAAGCAGATCTTCATTGCATACAGTAGGAAAAAGCATTTCTTCATTGCATATGCTAAGTGAAATCATACTCACCACCCTCGGAATGATGCCTCACCTCCTCACTTCCATCTACCTTTTCTTCGACCTCCGTGCTCCTGGAGGCTCAGGACAATCATTTCGCCAGTGCCCCGTTTTTCCACAATTGAAACACTTCTCTGGATCATAATTACTAGAGGGTTTAAAACCTCCTCGCCATCTTCCTATTCTTCTGTGTTCTCCTCCGATATTCATTAGAGCCATGTGGAGTTCTTTATCTTGGGTGTTTTTCTTCTGAAGCTCTTTCTTGCCTGTTTGTCTTTCGGCGTGTACAGCATGACGGACAATCTCACTCATTCTCGCGCGATCTGGCTCGATGCACGATTTTTCCACTTCTCGTCTCAGCTCTTCTCTGAGGTTCCACAGAAAAACGGATCTGAGATGTCCTTCGGACGGACCAATGTCCGGTCCGTCTGAATCAGGTTGAAGTCCAGAATGTTCTTTAAATACTTCCTCCACAGGCCATTTACACTGTAGCTTTCTTAGGTCAGATGGTTTCAGTTTGACTTTCAACAGTCTCTCTAATTCTTTCATTGAGGGTGAGAATTCTTTGCAAAAGGTCAAAAGTTCTTTATACGTCGGTGCTGGTTGCGATCTTTCTTGCTTTTGACGCACCACAGGCTGTGGCATGTGCGGCACTGGTGCTGGTGGAGATACTGGTGGGGGCACTGGAGCTGCCTCGATCGGGTTCAGATGTCGGTGAGGAGGGACACAATCATCCTCCGGTTGGTGGTTGTACTCAGTCATAGATGGGGGTAAAGAAGACAGAGGGGTCAAATCATTATATTCAAGCAAAACAGGGTACAATGGAGTTTTCGGTGGTAGCAGTTCTTCCAATGCCTTTTCTTTAAAAACATAGTCACGTCTATTTGCTTCCTTCTCCCATAATTCTAAACATTTACACGCTTCGTCATATTTTTCTCTTTCTTTTTTTTGGACATTTTAAATATGTCCTTTTTCCCCATGTGTTCTCTTATTTTCTCTAATTTTGTGGTACTAAATGTACCGTTTCCTGGAAAGTTACCTTTTTCTTTTAAATAGGGTACACCTTGTAAACTTCCCGTTCCCCACCTTTTCCTCATTTCTCTGTATGTTGGTTTATCCATATTCACGATTCTGAGTAGTCCCCCCTCTAATCAGGCTGTTTAGAATCTAACACGATTCAGAGTAGTCCCCCCTCTAATCAGGCTGTTTAGAATCTAACACGATTCAGAGTAGTCCCCCCTTCTTAAATCAGACTGTTTAGAATCTAACACGATTCAGAGTAGTCCCCCCTTCTTAAATCAGACTGTTTAGCGCTAAGTAGTCTCCCCTTAATCAGGCTGTTTAGAATCTTTTTGACTCACCGTTTTTCACTTTTGTGCCTTGCACTGAGTTCTTTTGGGATCACGTCAGCTTGGGGTCCGGAGTAGAGTTCTCTCATCCCTGTATGGGGTTAGAGCTGGATTTGCTATGTCCAGGATGATCAGTCAACTCTAGTCCGTTCTCCGTCAGCCTTGTGATCCCATCCTCGTCGCCAAATTGTTGTGGAATTTTCTTATTCCTTAATCAAGGTGAGTCAATTT
>NC_136768.1:23320692-23325692 GCF_947034865.1 Barbatula barbatula | reverse complement strand
TTTTGCATTTTCATTTAGACAGTGTGAACGTGTACTGTGGTACGTTTCCTTGCGCTTTCACCATAGTTTCATGAAAAGCGTTATCCCCTTATTGTTGGGCGATTGTCAAAATAAGTCTTTTGCCCTTGGGCTTGAAAAATCTCTCTGCCCAAATGTGCTTTACTTATCATTTCTGTGTGTGTGTGTGCGTGAAATCACATTAACGTTTCAGACATGGGCAATTTGTTGTGCTTTATATTTCGCTTGGGTGTATTGCCCTTTGGCTCATTTCGTACCATTGTCAGTTGTCAGTATGAAAAGCAGCGTGTGCTACTGATACTTGACGTTAACTTAACCCCGGTTGAAAACCTGCCGATGTCTTAGTTTATCATCAGAAAAACCTTCCGTCTTCTATGTGTTTCATCGTTCCACAAGTACAGCGCTACAACCCCTCGGAAGGGGTTCTGATTGGACGCCCTGTAAAAGAGAATGCTCCGCTGAGAGGTCCCACCGAGACTTGAATTCGGACCGCTGGATTCAGAGTCCAGAGTGCTAAACATTACACCATGGAACACTGTGTCGAGTGGTTGACGGCCCGCTAGGCGCAGGAGAAAAGCCACCCTGATCGGGGTGCACAAATTACCTCTGCGGTAAAGTAATGAACAGACGAAGCCTTGCCGAAACCCGGGATCGAACCAGGGACCTTTAGATCTTCAGTCTAACGCTCTCCCAACTGAGCTATTTCGGCCACATAATACATCTTGTGCAAAGGTTCAAACCGTTGGGCAGAAGCAATTCCAGACGTGGGCCTCAAAAGGGGTTCTGATTGGAAGACCCATAAAAGAGAATGCTGTGCTGGGAGGTCCCACCGAGATTTGAACTCAGATCGCTGGATTCAGAGTCCAGAGTGCTAACCATTACACCATGGAACACTGTTTCGAGTGGTTTTAGGCCCGCTAAGCTCACAAGAAAAGGCCAACCGGTCCAGGGTGCAAAAATATCTCTGCGGTAAAGCAATGCCTGGGCTTGAAAAATCTCTCTGCCCAAATGTGCTTTACTGTGGGTGTTTGTGTATAGAGGCGTCTAGTACGCGAAAAAACGTAGAAGAATTTCAATCGTGCGCCAACAAGCTAGTGGAAAGGCTCAAACCGTTGGGCAGAAGCAACTCCAGACAGATTGGATGCCCTGTTTAAGAGAATGCTGCGCTTAGAGGTCCCACCGAGATTTGAACTGGGATCGCTGGATTCAGAGTGCAGAGTGCTAAACATAAGTTGGAAGGCTAAAACCGTTGGGCAGAAGCAATTCCAGACATGGGCCCCTCGGAAGGGGTTCTGATTGGAAGCCCCATAAAGGAGAATGCTGTGCTGAGTGGTCACACCGAGATTTGAACTCGTATCGTTTGATTCAGAGTCCAGAGTGCTAATCATTACACCATGGAACCCTGTGTCGAGTGGTTTTAGGCCCGCTAGGCGCACAAGAAAAGGCCACCCGGTCCAGGGTGCACAAATATCTCTGCGGTAAAGCAATGCACAGGCAAAGACTTGCCGAAACTAAACCAGGGACCTTTAGATCTTCAGTCTAACGCTCTCCCAACTGAGCTATTTCGGCCACATCATCTGTCTTGTGCAAGCCTTTTGACGAACGACCCCAGCATCATTTTACCAATGAGAGATGGACGGCATGCCAGGGAAAAGTCAGTGGCCAGTACGGGGATCGAACCCGCGACCTTGGCGTTATTAGCACCACGCTCTAACCAACTGAGCTAGCCGGCCTATGGGCTCCTGCAATCACATTTCGCGTCGCTGATTTTACTCCTTTGAGTGTCGTACTGTTAAGTGGCAACAGTTCCGGTTAGTTCGTTCAAATGGAAGAGCGCTTGTTTTGCATGCGAGAGGTACCGCCATCGACGTCCGCATTATTCAAGGCTTTATTCTCTCACCGCTTTATATAGGCTCACCGCTAAGAAAAATTGTCTTCCCACAAGCTTTCTTGCAGTGTTGACGTTAACTTAACCCCGGTTGAAAACCTGCCGATGTCTTAGTTTATCATCAGAAAAACCTTCCGTCTTCTATGTGTTTCATCGTTCCACAAGTACAGCGCTACAACCCCTCGGAAGGGGTTCTGATTGGACGCCATGTAAAAGAGAATGCTCCGCTGAGAGGTCCCACCGAGACTTGAATTCGGACCGCTGGATTCAGAGTCCAGAGTGCTAAACATTACACCATGGAACACTGTGTCGAGTGGTTGACGGCCCGCTAAGCTCACAAGGAAAGAACAACCGGTCCAGGGTGCAAAAATATCTCTGCGGTAAAGCAATGCCTGGGCTTGAAAATTCTCTCTGCCCAAATGTGCTTTCGTTCAAATGGAAGAGCGCTTGTTTTGCATGCGAGAGGTAGTGCCATCGACGTCCGCATTATTCTAGGCTTTATTCTCTCACCGCTTTATATAGGATCACCGCTAAGAAAAAATGTCCTCCCACAAGCTTTCTTGCAGTGTTATTTGCATTTTCATTTAGACAGTGTGAACGTGTGCTGTGGTGCGTTTCCTTGCGCTTTCACCGTACTTTCATGAAGAGTGTTATACAAAAGAGCCATAGCCGATACGAGGTTACCGTGTGAACAACTCGTAATTAACTATGTTTGGGGTAAGACCACATCATTTACTTTCGACCTATGCGCTGTCATAAATTGATAAATTGAAAAAATAGCTCATAGAGGGGGTACGAGGTAAATGTATGTATGGACGGGAATATGGACAGTGTTTGTAAGGCGTACCAGTCTAGGCAAACCCATAGGGGAGAATGGTGTCCGTCATGGAATAAGGTAATAGCATATACCGGTGGTTGGACCCCGGAAAGAACCTAGCCTTTGGACCCGTACCTCGGCAAAATTTGATTTCAAAATGCAAAGAGATTACAGAGCAAGTCAAAATCCACTCACCCTTTCAATATCCACCAGAACGGGATCAGCCAATTATACAGGGGAGTTTTTCCTTATAATGGGGGTGCACATGCAAGGAACAGATAGAAAAGCAGTAATAAAATTTGTTGTGGACAGTTCACCTGAGGAGGAAAGAAATGAGACAATAGCTGAGCCATTATCGGTAGGACAAAAGAATGGAGTGGTAGAAATAGATTACACCATGTTAAAACCGGAAGATTTGAAAGAAAGAGCAACAGGATATGGGGAAAATAATTTGTGGCTGGAATGGATAATTACCACAGCCAGAGAACAGAGGTTAGATGATTGTGTAGGATGTGCTAATGCAAGACCCCATTTATATATTGAACCAGCCCCGTTGTACCAAAACGATACGTGGGGTTATGAGTGTATGCTGACACGGATGGCCAGTCCAAAAAATTGTACCACATTGGCAACAATATTCCCACCAATAACCAACCTTTCACAGGCAGGTCCATTTACACCAAAGAAAGCAAATTATACCTGTTATGATATTAAACGTCAATCACCAACCAGCAACCTGGGGGAGATAAATAAGGAGTGGTGTGATCAGATCATAGTAGATAATGGGACTAGAATAGGTACGTGGGCTAGGGCAGGTTTGTATTATTAGTGTGGAGATCGAAGATTGTTTACTAGGATACCTGAGAAGGCAAAGGGAGTGTGTGCTTTGGTAAGACTGGGAGCTCCAATAACCCTGATAGGTGACAGAGCAGTCAGAACGGAATCCGTGAATTCAGCAACATTGACTAGAAGACGTAGGAGACACATCATTACAAAGAAAGCAATAGGTTCAAGTGTAGATTTATCATTAAATAGTCCTACGTATATCGATGCTATAGGGATTCCCAGAGGTGTACCAGATGAATATAAGCTAGTGAACCAAGTGGCAGCAGGTTTTGAGAATACACCATTAATAGCTGCTCTTTTTTCAGTCACCCCAAACAAGAATGTAGATAGGATTAATTATGTGCATTATAATGTCATGAGATTAGCAAATATGACAAGGGATGCAGTAGATGGTTTAGCGGAGCAACTAGCACCAACTTCACTGATGGCTTTCCAGAACCGTATGGCTCTGGACATGCTGTTGGCAGAGAAGGGAGGAGTATGTGTAATGTTTGGTGATCTTTGTTGTACGAACATTCCCAATAATACTGCCCCTGATGGATCAGTGACGAGGGCATGGAAGGATTGAAAACTTTGTCTATCGAAATGAAGGAACATTCAGGAGTAAATAATCCTATTGGAGATTGGCTAGACAAAACATTGGGAAGATGGAAAGCAATAGTAATGTCTATTGTGATGTCCATAGGGGTATTTGTAGCAATTTTGATTACGTGTGGCTGTTGTTGCATTCCTTGCCTTAGATCACTGTGTAATCGCTTAATAATTCCAGCTATTGAGAGACCGGAAAGCCCCAAACCATTTAATATGCCATTGTTATCTAGCTATAATAACGACACGGAGGACCAAGAATTTTGACCTCTTTCGAGGTCAAGAGAGGGATTATTGGGGTTACGATGTTCTATGTATTATAAATTTATGTTTACTGTTGTTTTACTGTCAAATATAATGATATGAGTATGTCCATGCTGTGCTGGGTTTTTGTCTTGAAAACTAGTTGGCAGGAGTGTGAAACGAGAGCTTTGAGGAATGCGGAAGCTGAGTTTCAAATAACGTGTGTGTGTGTGCGTAAATCGCATTTTTCGGCAGGACGGCTATTTTCAAAATGTTTCGCAGGGAACCAACGGTTGGGGGGAATGGAGTCAGATTAACATGCCCCGAGGTGATTGGTTCCAGAGGATTGAACGCCCGCCCAAGGAAGGGGAAGAGCCTGAAGAGAGAATCGACGTCACATATATTATAAATATCTGTAACCCGGAAGTGTGTTTTTCAGTTGTTCGCTCATATATATGTTGAGAGGCAACCCCAGCTGGAAAGAAGCTTTTACATCTGACAATAAATTCTACTTATTGGGAAAAACTGTCTCTTTGACTTTTCTTCAAATTTTTGAACATGCAGGACTGAAGCGAAAAAGTCCGTCAGGGTCTAATAGAT
>NC_136768.1:23298192-23305692 GCF_947034865.1 Barbatula barbatula | reverse complement strand
GAACGTTTAAAAGACTTTGATGATATGAGTTAAAGAAATGAGTTTAATGAGTGTTTTTATATATTCATTCTTTATGGTTTTAAGTTTGGTTACTTTTAATGCCAGAGGACTTTCGGATTTTAACAAATTTGAAAAGGTGAAGGAAATGTTCAAGGATGAAGATGTGATTGTATTGCAAGAAACTAATTGGAGAGAAAAACATGTATGTGAAATAAGGAAAAGATGGAACGGTGAGATCTTATACAATAATGATGATAAGAGGTTTGGTAGAGGAGTGGCTTTTTTAATAAGAGGAAATGTGAATATTGTATGCAAGGTTATTTATAAAGATAATGTTGGGAAATGTTTAGCAGTAGAAATGGAATATGAAGACAAAAAACTGGTTGTGATAAACATACATGCACCTACAGAGGAAAGGGGGAAGAGAGATTATTTTAACAGTTTAAGGTCACTTTTAAATAAGCATCAGAATGTCTGTTTAATGGGAGATTTTAATACTGTGTTAAGCAAATTAGATGTGGCAGATGGAATGGTTTTTAAAAATGATATGGGAAGGAGAGAGTTAAAATCAATAATGGAAAACAATAACTTGGTGGATGTTTGGAGAGAAAGGAATGAAAGAAGACAATATTCAAGAAGACAAAGGGTGGGGAATTTTATGTGTCAATCAACACTGTAAAATATTACCGTAAAAATACGGCCAATTTTAACGGCAAAATACTGTTCTTTTAAAAAACGGTTTAATAATGTTAATTTACAGCCATTGATCTGTAAATTAATTACTCGCTAGTAAAATTAGAACATTCAACCGTAAATCTGTTTACGGAATTTAACCGCAAAGAGCTGTATAGCAAACAAAGGCAATCAGAGTTAATCTTTATTTAGTCTGGATTTACATTTAAACAGAGTAATTCAAAACATTACTGTGATAATTTACACAATCCTTTATTACAAAGTAAAATAAGTTTGCACAGTAAGAAATATACAAGTTGTACAATTTAACTTTGCCCTCAGTTAAAACAATTTCCCCATGGACAAATAATTAAAGGGATAACATAATTAAATCCCCTATTTAAAGGGTTTTTTCAGGGGTGAAACAAAATGACCCCATGTTTTACTCAACCTTAAAGTATCGATGATCCTCAGACAAATACAGTCGATGATATAGAAATAAAGTTTGGAAGAGAAAGGCTAACGGGTATGATAACTCAGAATGTATTCATAAAAAATACACCCTTTAACAGAGACATCACAGCCAGCGGTGATTTTAAGAAAGACTTGCCGAGGTGAGGCTGCGTTGGGCGGGGTGCATAAGTGAAATCGACTCACTTGTCCGAAACAGTTGGAGCAAATTTTTTAATAGACGCTATCTTTATTAAACGACAGCAGATCTGAACTTTATACACATACATTCTCGTCTAAACAACTCTCAAAACTACATTTTGTTACACAAAACAGTCATATTTTGAAGCTCTTGGCTCGATGACAACAGTAACGTTACTTGCGCAACTAACGTTAGCTAATTTACGGATGACGTTTTTACAAGTCAACGAGAACACGAGTACGCCAGGAGACGGCCATATCTTCCAAGACACTGTCAAGGTAAGTGTTTTTATTTGTATTTATCTATTATTTTATTATATTGCGCTTCGAAACTTATATATTTTGACTGAGCTGCGTGGCGCGAATTACCTAGACTGACACACAAACCAGAGAGTTCTCAAATGGCCACCACTGACGAGCATCAGAAGCGGTGCGGAAGGGGGAAACTGTTAGATAATTCAACGACACTCCTTGACTAAAAGTTGTAGTAGAAACGTTACAGATTCAATCTCAAATTGAAGCTATTTACAAGGTAGTCGATCATGGGAACTAAACCAGTCTAGTTGCTCTCCCCTCCCCCGCCGCTCGGGTTCTTACTCCGCAGCACAAGAGTCAGTGGCGGACCTGCTGAATGAATTCTAGTCAGTGTGACACCTCGCGGTTTTCGTAGCTGCATACATTTCATTTCAAGTCTCGTCTGAAGAAATTCATGGGATTCAAGTTTGATTATTAAATGAGTTTTGTGTCTCCACACACACGTTCTGTTGCAAATACGGTACAGTAGACTGGTGGTTTGCTTCGTTAAATTGGCGATAAGCGCATGCAGTACAACGTCGATATATAACATAATAATTTACTTAATAACTTCAAATAAAGTAAAAAATACAGTTTTGTGTGTGTTAGCGCAATATATTACATGTGTGGTATGCTTTTGTACGTTAGCTAGACCAAGAAGACTTGGTAAATTGCCGTAAAGTGACTATTACCTGAGGTAACGTTAAATCCCTCCAGATATAAATGAATGAAATTCAGACTTGTGCTGTTTCGTGGTGTTAAAGATAAGCAATGTTTTTTTGCAAGCTTTGTGGACACATATGTAGTACTACACCTGCATTTCTGAGACATATGCATGTTTCTCATGTCAGGTTTAATTGTGCCTGTTTGCAATAGGTAACTCACTGTTATCCGATCTGTGTCAGTGACCTTATTTGAATTAACATCTAATGTTTTTTTTGTGTCAAGTCAGGTGTAAACTCTGAAGGACCTTTTATAAGCACCTTAAATCACACATTAGAGACGGGAGGAATGAAGACTGTTCTGTCCCAGACGGATAACACAGAGATGGCCCACCTGCTTATCAATCTTCAGCGGTCCCGTTTTCAGGAACATGAAGATGGACTTGTTTTATGCATTTTCTTTCCACTAGTAATTTATTAAAATTTCTGTATTGAAGTAATTTTTTGATGTTTTTCCATGTATTGTGTTTTCTCTACAGATTACTGCATCTTCATCTGATGTTGAGAAGACACTCATTCTACCTGCCAGTCCTCGTCTGATTATGCTCGGTTAGTGTCACCGGTAACCGGTTGTTCAAATGAAGCAATCTCAAAGGCAGTTCATTGAAATTATAATGTAAATGTTTTTTTTTTTTCATTTTAGACATTGGAGGGCAGGCAAATGTTGTAAGATGGATGCTTAGTCTAGAGGGCCGTATTATATTTGAGTGTACATCTTCCATCTGCAGTATCAGGAGGAGGCTTGTTGCACTTAAGAATTTCTTCAAAGGTACGACCTCTAAGAGTTTTCCATCCTTTCACTGTTTAGTGTATATAAATTCTTCAATCAGAATGATTAACAAATGGTTATTGTATTCTGTGAAAATTTGTTGAACCTAGACGCTTAATTGGAATTAAACCAGAACGAGTCTCCAATACCTGCAGAGGAAAGGTCTCCAAGAAGACCGGCAAGGTGGTGAGTAAAAATATTCATCAGTTAATCCAAAGGTTGCCTCTCTACTGAATTGCATTCTGTTATAAAAGCAGGCCGTTTTATTAAGTAATGTACTCTGTGTTGCTGAACACACCGCGTTTTTATAATTTTGAGCTCCATTGTCTTTCTCATGGATCAGCATAGTCGTGGCTGTTACACGAAAATTCACAAGTTACACGAGCAGAGCATCATCATGCAACAAGTCTGCGTTATTTTTGGGGCAACTTGTTTGACGTGACCATCGACACACAGTGCACATTTCATTCATTTTAAACACCGTGGCGAGACTGTAGCTTTCCAAGAGTAGGGTTAGAGATACCTTCTATAGATACTCTGCTTAAAGTTTTTTTTCCTATCTTTCAGACTACCAGCATGTGAAGTTGGTCACAGATGGTGGAAAGTTCTTTGCCCATTCAAGGTTTAACAATACAATGTTTTCTATTGTTTAAGAAGTTTAGATAATATGTCTATAGACCGTTCTTTTTGCACAGTATCTGTTTATGGAGAAATAATAATAAATTTTTATCTGTTTAAATATGTCTATAGACTGGGTTCTTTATGCACAACATATCTGTTTGGTAATTTTATGGTTCCTCTTCTCATCTTTGCCAGTCTGTTGTTTAATTTATTTAAATAAAAAGCATTCATTCAGAAACTCTGCTGCTAGTATTTTACTGAAAATATGCTATTTATTAAAATCGAAAATGATGGTACGCAGCTGGAAACCATATTGCCAGTACTTTACCGTTAATTTACAGAAAGCCGTAAATGAGTGAAACCGTAAAATTACGGTTCGCAGCTGGAAACCCTGCTGCCAGGATTTTACCGTTAATTTACAGAAAGCCGTAAATGAGTGAAACCGTAAAATTACGGTTCGCAGCTGGAAACCCTGCTGCCAGGATTTTACCGTTAATTTACAGAAAGCCGTAAATGAGTGAAACCGTAAAATAACGGTCCGCAGCTGGAAACCCTGCTGCCAGTATTTTACCGTCAAATTACGGCAGAATTTTTTACAGTGAAGAATCGATTTTATTTTGTGTAAGAGGAATGTAGAAGTTTTTATTGAGAATGTGAGATATGGGGAAACAAGTTTAAGTGATCACAAGCCATTACACATGCAGATTGATTGGAGTACGATAAAGAGAGGTCCGGGGGTGTGGGTTTTAAATGCTGAAGTTTTAAAAAGTGAAGGGTATGTTTTAGATATAAAGACACTCATTGAAAGGGAAAAAGGGAATGTAATGTATGTGGAAGACAAAAGATTGTGGTGGGAAAATGTGAAATATCTAGTTAAAATTCACACCATGGAATTGTGCAGATTAATAGAGAAAGCAAAAAGACATAATGGACAGGAAATAAGGGGAAAATTGGAAAAAGAGTTACATCAGGGAAATAAAGATATGTCAAAGATAAAAGAATTGGAAAATAAACTTAAGGAAATAGAAGAAAAGAAATATGAAGGTGCAAGATTAAGGAGTAAAGCTCAATTTATTGTTGAGGGTAAAAAATGTACAAAATTTTTCTTTGATTTAGAAAGAAGAAAAGGGAAGGCTGAAATTATGAAAGTAGTGAAAAAGGAGAATGGAGAAGAAGTAAAGAGTAATGAAGAAATTCTAAAAGAAATGAAAAGGTATTATGAGAAATTATTTACATCTGAAGGAGTGCAGGATGAAAAAGAAGAAATGTTCAAGCAGATAAAAACTAAAGTAGGAAAGGAAGACAAGGAAGATTGTGACAAAGAGATAAGTGAAGAGGAGATTGAAAGAGCTATAAATGAATTAAACAAAAAGAAAAGTCCTGGAATTGATGGTTTAGGGAGTGAGTTTTATATTGTCTTTAAGGATGTTTTAACCAGCATTTTAAAGGAAGTGTATGATGAGATCTTTAATAAGGGGCAGATGAATCTAAGAATGGGAATGGGTTTAATGAAAACAATATATAAGAAAAAAGGAGAAAAGACTGAACTGAAGAATTATAGGCCGCTTACTATGTTAAATACCGATTTGAAAATTTTAGCAAAAATTTTAGCAAACAGATTAAAAGAAGTGATGCCGAAAATAATAAAGACAAATCAAGTATATGGGGTTAAAGGGAAGGACATAGCAGATACGACAATAAGCATTCAGGATACAATTAGATACATGAAGGAGAAAAAAATGGAGGGATATCTGATAAGCTTAGATTTTGAAAAGGCTTTTGACAGGGTGGAACATGAATTTTTATTTGGAGTTTTAAACAGTTTTGGATTTGGAGGAAATTTTATAAAGTGGGTAAAAATTTTATATAAAGGAGCTGTAACTAGAATTAAATGCAACGGGTTTTTAACAGAATGTTTTAAACTAACAAGATCTATAAGACAAGGGTGCCCTATGTCAGCACTGTTATATTCACTAGTTGCGGAACCCTTGGGGCTGGCTATGAGGGAAGAAATGGGAATAAAAGGTATTAACGTAGAAGGGAATATGGAAGGCGAAACAATTTTTCAGTATGCAGATGACACTACGCTTATTGTGAAGGAAATGGAGGGAGTAAAAAGTGCAATGAGAATTGTACAAAAGTATTGCAAAGCATCGGGAGGGAAAGTTAACGAAGAGAAAAGTGTGTATATGAGATGTGGGAATGTGCCAGCTTTAACAAGTTTTTTTGCTTTTAAAGAAGTGAAAGACATCAAGATTTTAGGAGTTTTAATGGGGGAAGATGAAAAGAGAGCTAATGAAACAATGTGGGAAGGTATTTTAGGAGACATTGAAAGAAGGCTACATTTCTGGAAACTAAGAACATTATGTCTTAAAGGGAAGGTTCTAATTTCGAATGTCTTAATGATGTCTAAGTTATGGTATGTCCTATATGTGTCAGCTATGCCTTTGTGGATTGAAAAAAGATTAAAGAGATGTTTTTTAAACTTTATATGGGAAGGGAAACCCCCAAGGATAGCATATGACACTTTGATTGGAGCAGTTGGGAAAGGCGGTCTGGGTCTAATAGATGTAGCACAAAGGAAAAACAGTCTAAGGGTTAAAATTGTCAAAAAGTATCTGGATAAAGAGAATATAACAACATGGAAGAAAACGATGCAATATTTTTTAAATAAATGCGGTAATTTCTTTTTGGGAGAAGACATTTTATGGATGAGAACTAAAGCTTGGATGACAGAAAAGATGCCAGACTTTTACAAGGGAATGATGAGTGCATGGGGGAATTTTTTAACCTGTGTACAACACATGCTGAGTGGTAGAGAGGATATTTTAAATCAACCATTGTTCTTAAACAAGAACATTTTAAACCAAGGGAAAGAGGTGTTTTTTAAGAAGTGGTGGGAGGTGGGAATTACAAAAGTGAGAGATGTTTTATATGAGTTTAAGGAGGGATTTTTACCTGTGCAGTACATTGTGGACACTATGGAGGAAGCAAAAGAAGAATATAGTAGACAAGAAATTGAGAATAAGTTTAAGATAATAAAAAGTGCAATACCAGAGGATTGGATAAGAAACATTAATGACATGAAACAGGGGAAACAAGAGGAAGAATTGTATGTCAGGTTGGGAGGAAAATTAAGAGTGTTTAAAGAATGTACTGTGAAAATGTTGTACGTTTTTTTTAGAGATTATGTTTTTAAGAAACCTGTTGTGAATAAATACTGGTTGCAGAAATACAAAGATTTGGAAGAAGACCACATATGGACCAATATGAAGGGGAAGATAATAGAGACAAAACTGGGGACTTTAGAATACTTAATCAGGCACAAGGCGGTTTTTACTGATGTTTTATTGACCAAAATCGGAAGAGAGCAAAACGCAACCTGCAAAGTGTGTAAAGAAGAAGATGAGGGGTTTTTACATGTGTTCTTATTCTGTAAGAAATTGGAAACTTTTAATAAAAAATGCAAAAGGTTGATTGAGAGGTTGAGAGGGGGGCAAGATGATAAAGAAATGGATGGTAACAAGATGATAATGTTAGGAGCATACAAACCATGTAAAAACAGAAAAGTGATCAACCTGTTCATTATGTTGATGAAAAGTGCAATATGGGAAAGAAGAGTCATTGCCAGGAAAGAAAATACTGTAATGGATGTTGAAATGGTGTTTAAAAGGAAAGTTGAGAAGTACCTGAAGTATTTACACTTTTATTTTAAGGAACAAAACAGGTTGGAAGAGTTTTCTTATGTTTTTAATAATGATGTGTGCAAAA
>NC_136768.1:23265692-23288192 GCF_947034865.1 Barbatula barbatula | reverse complement strand
AGCAGTTGTGTTCTGCAGCACCCCATCACGCGGTGGCCTGACAGCGATGCTGGCTCAACAGAGCCTTACTCTATAACAATAAGGTATTTCTAGCCGAAACGCCAGCAAGGAAAAGAAGCCTCTGAGCTTCCCAAATTGAGAGCTAAACCTGGTCCGCTTACGTGAAAGCAGGGGTCCTGAGTGACGGACACTTCAGAAAGGGCAACACCGTATTGCCCTTGTTCAGGTGTCAGTCATGGTCCCACTGTTTCCCAGAGCTAAAGAAACCGAATTGCGACCCCCAAATTTTGTACTAAACGTGTACTATCAGTAAACAACAGAAAGAAGGACTTGGGGTTGAGGAAAAGACCCCCCTGACGACAGTTTGCTGAAGCAAGTGAACACACTGCCCGACTCTAACAGCATCTGTTCTTTAACACGCTTATGCAGCCCTGCCCTTAGCAAAGCCCCAAAAATAACACAAACTCACAGTGGTTTCCCTCCACGGAAACCTTTAGTAAAAGACGAAAGATTTATGCGTAGATGAAGAGAATCTCGAGCTTTGCCAATCTGTCCACGAACCAGCGTGCACACTATGTCACGCCACAATGTTCACAGAGGGTCATTTCTCCTGCAGGCTCCTCTCAGACCACTTCAATTGAGAGGAGGAAAATAAGTAAAAATCAATTCCATCCCCAAATAACTCCAATCGCCTCTGACGAGGTGCCGACGACGCTGATTGCACGCTGACCACAGGTAATCAGATTTAAATCTGCCTTATTAACAGATTTGTCCAACTCTGACAAATGCCAGACGAGGACCTCAGACATTAGTGTAAGGCTTGGACTTTTGGAGCAAGCATACTGCTGTCCGTAATGTGGAAATCTGCTATGGACACCCGAAAAAAGTAAGTCACATTGCAAAGGGTTTGCCCGAGATGAAGTGTGGGTTTTTCTCCTCTAGAGAGACAAATCAACAGCTGAGTTTAATGCACCGCACACATCGTCGGCAGGATTGTAACCTGCGCGGGGAGACCCCGATGGATTTCTAGCCCGACAACAGCACGTCACGACTTTGCAGGAAATTATGTTTTTTTTATTTTTTTCCATCTAAAAAAGAGGAAGTGCATGGTGTGTCTGGTTTTTTATTTATTCCAGTGCGTTAGCCACTACTCAAACCCGGGTAAAAGGCTCAGAAGGCATTTGGTGCTCGTCACCTACACAGGGCCAAAGTGAGAGGGAAGACGTGCTTCATCAAGACCCCACAATATGCTGCCATGACCCGGATTCGAACCGGGGTTGCTGCGGCCACAACGCAGAGTACTAACCACTATACGATCACGGCTTGCAACCTTGGGATTGCTGCAAAGGCCTTGACTTGAGATGAAGTTTCGGTTTAACTATTCGAGAGACACAAATCAGCAGCTGAGCTCGATGCTCAGCAAACGTAGTCGGCAGGATTCGAACCTGCGCGGGGAGACCCCAATGGATTTCTAGTCCATCGCCTTAACCACTCGGCCACAACTACACTTGAACAATGGTCTTCTACAAGCTGTTGGGCCACAGCAGTACAACAAGGAGGCGGGAGTTTAACGGGTGAGCCTAAAGTTTGGCCACCAGGAGGTGCGCCTAAAAAGGGCAGATTCAAAGTCTGATGCTCTACCGACTGAGCTATACGGGCTCGTCTTGGAGCGCGCCGCAGTTCTTGTGGAATGCATCCTACAAAATGATGGCACCCTACATCAAGAGAGACGACTCGTGACCGTTTGGTAGTACTGGCAGACATGACACTCAAAGCGAGGCCTGGCCAGTGCAGTCGGTAACGCATGTGAATCTTAATCGCAGTGTTGTGGTTTTGAAACCTGCGTTGCTCCTCTGCGGGAGTGCCCTGGCTAGCAGGCCTAGTGCTGGGGCCTTCTTGGGACGAGTAAAACTTCTGATTGCCCTTGTTCAGGTGTCAGTCATGGTCCCACTGTTTCCCAGAGCTAAAGAAACCGAATTGCGACCCCCAAATTTTCAAGGCACTGCAGAAAGACTTTCCATTTCTCTTAACGTGTACTATCAGTAAACAACAGAAAGAAGGACTTGGGGTTTAGGAAAAGACCCCCCTGACGACAGTTTGCTGAAGCAAGTGAACACACTGCCCGACTCTAACAGCATCTGTTCTTTAACACGCTTATGCAGCCCTGCCCTTAGCAAAGCCCCAAAAATAACACAAACTCACAGTGGTTCCCCTCCACGGAAACCTTTAGTAAATCTCGAGCTTTGCCAATCTGTCCACGAACCAGCGTGCACACTATGTCACGCCACAATGTTCACAGAGGGTCATTTCTCCTGCAGGCTCCTCTCAGACCACTTTAATTGAGAGGAGGAAAATAAGTAAAAATCAATTCCATCCCCAAATAACTCCAATCCCCTCTGACGAGGTGCCGACGACGCTGATTGCACGCTGACCACAGGTAATCAGATTTAAATCTGCCTTATTAACAGATTTGTCCAACTCTGACAAATGCCAGACGAGGACCTCAGACATTAGTGTAAGGCTTGGACTTTTGGAGCAAGCATACTGCTGTCCGTAATGTGGAAATCTGCTATGGACACCCGAAAAAAGTAAGTCACATTGCAAAGGGTTTGCCCGAGATGAAGTGTGGGTTTTTCTCCTCTAGAGAGACAAATCAACAGCTGAGTTCAATGCAACGCACACAAAGTCGGCAGGATTGGAACTTGCGCGGGGAGACCCCGATGGATTTCTAGCCCGACAACAGCACGTCACGACTTTGCCGGAAATTATGTTTTTTTATTTTTTTCCATCTAAAAAAGAGGTAGCGGCATCGACGTCCGCATCATTCAAGGCTTTATTCGCATTATTCGAGTCGAGGCTCACCGCTAAGGAAAAATGTCTTCCCACAAGCTTTCTTGCAGTGTTTTTTGCATTTTCATTTAGACAGTGTGAACGTGTACTGTGGTACGTTTCCTTGCGCTTTCACCATAGTTTCATGAAAAGCGTTATCCCCTTATTGTTGGGCGATTGTCAAAATAAGTCTTTTGCCCTGGGCTTGAAAAATCTCTCTGCCCAAATGTGCTTTACTTATCATTTCTGTGTGTGTGTGTGCGTGAAATCACATTAACGTTTCAGACATGGGCAATTTGTTGTGCTTTATATTTCGCTTGGGTGTATTGCCCTTTGGCTCATTTCGTACCATTGGCAGTTTTCAGTATGAAAAGCAGCGTGTGCTACTGATACTTGACGTTAACTGAACCCCGGTTGAAAACCTGCCGATGTCTTAGTTAATCATCAGAAAAACCTTCCGTCTTCTATGTGTTTCATCGTTCCACAAGTACAGCGCTACAACCCCTCGGAAGGGGTTCTGATTGGACGCCCTGTAAAAGAGAATGCTCCTCTGAGAGGTCCCACCGAGACTTGAATTCGGACCGCTGGATTCAGAGTCCAGAGTGCTAAACATTACACCATGGAACACTGTGTCGAGTGGTTGACGGCCCGCTAGGCGCAGGAGAAAATCCACCCTGATCGGGGTGCACAAATTACCTCTGCGGTAAAGTAATGAACAGACGAAGCCTTGCCGAAACCCGGGATCGAACCAGGGACCTTTAGATCTTCAGTCTAACGCTCTCCCAACTGAGCTATTTCGGCCACATAATACATCTTGTGCAAAGGTTCAAACCGTTGGGCAGAAGCAATTCCAGACGTGGGCCTCAAAAGGGGTTCTGATTGGAAGACCCATAAAAGAGAATGCTGTGCTGGGAGGTCCCACCGAGATTTGAACTCAGATCGCTGGATTCAGAGTCCAGAGTGCTAACCATTACACCATGGAACCCTGTTTCGAGTGGTTTTAGGCCCGCTTAGCTCACAAGAAAAGGCCAACCGGTCCAGGGTGCAAAAATATCTCTGCGGTAAAGCAATGCCTGGGCTTGAAAAATCTCTCTGCCCAAATGTGCTTTACTGTGGGTGTTTGTGTATAGAGGCGTCTAGTACGCGAAAAAACGTAGAAGAATTTCAATCGTGCACCAACAAGCTAGTAGAAAGGCTCAAACCGTTGGGCAGAAGCAACTCCAGACAGATTGGATGCCCTGTTTAAGAGAATGCTGCGCTTAGAGGTCCCACCGAGATTTGAACTGGGATCGCTGGATTCAGAGTGCAGAGTGCTAAACATAAATTGAAAGGCTAAAACCGTTGGGCAGAAGCAATTCCAGACATGGGCCCCTCGGAAGGGGTTCTGATTGGAAGCCCCAGAAAGGAGAATGCTGTGCTGAGAGGTCACACCGAGATTTGAACTCGTATCACTTGATTCAGAGTCCAGAGTGCTAATCATTACACCATGGAACCCTGTGTCGAGTGGTTTTAGGCCCGCTAGGCGCACAAGAAAAGGCCACCCGGTCCAGGGTGCACAAATATCTCTGCGGTAAAGCAATGCACAGGCAAAGACTTGCCGAAACTAAACCAGGGACCTTTAGATCTTCAGTCTAACGCTCTCCCAACTGAGCTACTTCGGCCACATCATCTGTCTTGTGCAAGCGTTTTGGCGAACGACCCCAGCATCATTTTACCAATGAGAGATGGACGGCATGCCAGGGAAAAGTCAGTGGCCAATACGGGGATCGAACCCGCGACCTTGGCATTATTAGCACCACGCTCTAACCAACTGAGCTAACCGGCCTATGGTCTCAAGCAATCACATTTCGCGTTGCTGATTTTACTCCTTTGAGTGTCGTACTGTTAAGTGGCAACAGTTCCGTTTAGTTCGTTCAAATGGAAGAGCGCTTGTTTTGCATGGGAGAGGTAGCGTCATCGACGTCCGCATTATTCGAGGCTTTATTCTCTCACCGCTTTATATAGGCTCACCGCTAAGAAAAATTTTCTTCCCACAAGCTTTCTTGCAGTGTTGACGTTAACTTAACCCCGGTTGAAAACCTGCCGATGTCTTAGTTTATCATCAGAAAAACCTTCCGTCTTCTATGCGTTTCATCGTTCCACAAGTACAGCGCTACAACCCCTCGGAAGGGGTTCTGATTGGACGCCCTGTAAAAGAGAATATTCCGCTGAGAGGTCCCACCGAGACTTGAATTCGGACCGCTGGATTCAGAGTCCAAATGATATAAAAGGATTTAAAATGCTACTTATCTCTCGCCTGCAAGTGTTTGTGCAAGCCTTTTGGCGAACGACCCCAGCATCATTTTACCAATGAGAGATTTATTTGCATTTTCATTTAGACAGTGTGAACGTTTGCTGTGGTGCGTTTCCTTGCGCTTTCACCGTAGTTTCATGTAAAGCGTTATCCCCTTATTGTTCGGCGATTGTCAAAATAAGTCCTTTGCCCTGGGATTGAAAAATCTCCCTGCCTAAATGTGCTTTACTTATCATTTCTGTGTGTGTGAAATCACATTAACTTTTCAGACATGGGCAATTTGTTGTGCTTTATATTTCGCTTGGGCGTATTGCCCTTTGGCTCATTTCGTACCATTGGCAGTTGTCAGTATGAAAAGCAGCGTGTGCTACTGATACTTTACGTTAACTGAACCCTGGTTGAAAACCTGCCGATGTCTTAGTTTATCATCAGAAAAACCTTCCGTCTTCTATGTGTTTCATCGTTCCACAAGTACAGCGCTACAACCCCTCGGAAGGGGTTCTGATTGGATGCCCTGTAAAAGACAATACTCTGCTGAGAGGTCCCACCGAGACTTGAACTGGGATCGCTAGATTCAGAGTCCAGAGTGCTAAACATTACACCATGGAACACTGTGTCGAGTGGTTGACGGCCCGCTAGGCGCAGGAGAAAAGCCACCCTGATCGGGGTGCACAAATTAGCTCTGCAGTAAAGTAACGAACAGACGAAGCCTTGCCAAAACCCGGGATCGAACCAGTGACCTTAAGATCTTCAGTCTAACACTCTCCTAACTGAGCTATTTCGGCCATTTGGTGAGATGTCATTGCAAGAGAAACAATTATGTGTTGATGCAGAATAACTGCGTGCTGAACGTGATGTTTGTGCGCTGAGAGGAAAATAGTTAGAAAATGATTTTGAGATAAAAAAATTTGAGTTGCAGCGTAACCTAGAGTTAGAACAGACACTGGAGTTACGTAAATTGGAGTTACAATCTGAACGGGAGGAAAGAGATTTTCAGTTGAGAAAATTAGAGTTAGAACTGAATATGAGCTGGCACCTGAAGTATACCGCCAGAAATTTAGAAGTCATTTTAAGGCTGAGAAGTGCACATATCTGGAGTTTGCTAGAGAGAAAGAAAGCTTGTTTGACCGTTGGTGTACCTCAGTAAAAGTAACCACCAAGGAACAGCTTAGAGAACTGATTCTTTTAGAGGAGTTCAAAAGCTGTGTTCCAAATGCGGTTGCTATGTATCTAAATGAACATAAAGTGAGTAAAATGTCAGAAGCTGCTCTTATGGCAGAGGAGTTTGTTCTTACTCATCAGCTTTCTGTTAGTCACTTAAATGATCTGAGTAGGTCAAAGTTAAGTGTTACTGTTAAAAATAAAAAGGTGGTTGCACGCCAGAATGCTGTGTCAAATTTCGCTGATAATACCTCAGTCACACGTACGAAAGGTGAGTTGGTTTGCTTTTATTGTAAAAAGCCAGGACATAGAATTTCTGATTGTATTGCTCTCAAAAGGAAAGAGAAAGGCGTTAAACATGTTGGTTTGATTTCTACATTAAATGTGAAGCATACTCCTGCACGATTTAACCAGCAGATTGAACGGGTGGATGTTACTGAGATGGAGAGTGTCAAAAATAATGCTGATTTTGCACCATTTCTCACTGAAGGGACTGTGGCTTTGCCTGATTCGGATGAGACTGTACCTGTACGTATCCTCCGAGATACTGGCGCGGGGCAATCTTTTCTGATGGAAGGACTTTTGCCCTTGTCTGAACTTACTACTACGGGAACAAAGGTGCTGGTCCGAGGACTTGAGATGGGGTTCACTGAAGTTTCTCTTCATTGCATTCATCTTAATTCCAAACTTGTGTCAGGTGATGTGGTAGTTGGAGTTCGTGCTATGCTTCCTGTCCCTGGTGTAACTTTCATACTGGGCAATGATTTAGCTGGGGGGAATGTCTGGGAAAAGTCAGACGGCAGTGTTCCACCTATAGTGGTCTCTGCTGTTGAGAAATTAGCTGGATCTTCTGATTGTCTTGATTTATACCCTGCATGTGCAATCACTCGGGCGATGGCTGAGAAAAGGGTGTCAGATGAAACTGAAAATATTCTTTGTAATACTTTTATTGTTTCTGAAAATCTTTCTCAGCCAGAACTTAGTATTGCGTGTACGGATGTGCAGGATAAGATACCTGTTCATGAGTCACATGTTGTTGTTGATCATAAGACAGATGGGTCTGATTTTATGTCAGAAAGTCCATTTATCTGTGATGACCATGTTAACGCTTGTTCTTTATCTCCGCTTTTTAGTGTGACTCGAGATGATCTTGTCAAAGCGCAGCAGGCGGATGATACTCTTCAAAAATTGTTCTCTTTAGCTCAGGAAGTAGGAGACAAGACTTCATCTCCTTTCTATTTTCTCCAGGATGGATTGCTTTATAGACAACAACCTATGAGCTCTGATATTATACTCGATCCTAGGATCCAAATCGTGGTTAAATTTCGTCAAGACCTGTTACATCTTTCACATCAGGGCATGGCTGGTCACTTGGGCGTACGAAAGACCTATGATAGACTACTAAGAAAATTTTATTGGCCTAGATGTTAGCGAGATGTGATTAACTCCATACGGTCCTGCCATACTTGTCAAAAGACGGGAAAACCAAATCAAAAAGTTCCAGTTGCTCCTTTACAGCCTATTGCTGCAGTTACTACTCCTTTTTCACACTTGACGATTGATTGCGTTGGTCCTTTACCACGATCTAAGGCTGGACATGCTTATTTACTCACTGTAATGTGTCAGACTACACGTTACCCTGCAGCTTATCCTCTGAGATCAATCACTAGCAAAGCTATTTTAAAGGCTTTAACAAGTTTCATGTCTATTTTTGGTATTCCAAAAACCATTCAGTCTGACCAGGGTTCGAATTTTATGTCCCGAAACTTCTCTAAGGTCATGCGACAACTTGAAGTTAAACATAACATATCAAGTGCTTATCACCCTCAAAGTCAAGGAGGTCTTGAAAGATTCCATCAGACCCTAAAGTCACTTTTGAGGTCTTATTGTGTCGAGCTTGACTGTGAATGGGAGGAAGGACTTCCTTGGATGTTGTTGGCTATTCGTGAGGTTGTACAAGAGAGCATAGGTTTTAGCCCTAATGAGTTAGTGTTTGGACACACTGTTAGAGGCCCTATTGCTGTCTTGGCAGATGAGTGGACTAATTCTGACCCTCCTGAGAATGTTTTAGACTATGTAAGTAGTTTCCGTTATCGCCTCTATGAAACTAGAGCAATCGCTTTACGAAAGTTAGCTAAGTCTCAAGGGAAGATGCAGAAATTGTTTGATCGCAAAGTTAAGTCCAGACATTTTCAAGCAGGTGACCAAGTACTTGCGTTGTTACCTGTTTTGACTAGTCCTTTCCAGGCTCGGTTTGCTGGACCGTATACGATTGCAAAGAGTCTTCCGAATAACAACTATTTGTTAAATACACCCGATCGGCGACAGAAAATCCAGGTTTGTCATATTAACTTACTGAAATTATATGTTACTCCTGTACCTTCTTTGTCTATTGATGTTGTAAAAACTGCTGAAACTATAGATTTAAGTGTTTCAGAAGCATCTGTAGAGGTGGATGATCATCTAGAGGAAATAAAAGGTCCTTCTCGAGGAGAAGTGGAAGGGCGACTAAATAACTCTGAAATGCTTGTCAATTTGGCTCACCATTTGTCACACCTGTGCGAGTCAGAGAAGACAGACATAATTGAGTTGGTAAGCTCGTTTCCCTCTCTCTTTTCTGATGTTCCCACCCGAACTTCTGTCATTGAGCATGACATCGATGTCGGTACAGCTCAGCCAGTGAAACAACATGCTTACCGTGTCAATCCTATAAAAAGGAAGTTACTTCAGAAAGAGGTGGATTATTTACTTGATCATAAATTAGCGGAACCCAGTTTTAGTTCTTGGAGTTCTCCATGTATTTTAGTGAGTAAACCTGATCGTTCGTACCGGTTTTGCACTGACTACAGGAAGCTTAACTCACTGACAAAACCTGATTGTTACCCTCTACCAAGAATAGATGACTGTGTTGACCGGGTTGGCTATGCAAAATTTGTTAGCAAATTTGACCTCCTGAAAGGTTATTGGCAAGTGCCGTTGACATCCCGTGCTAAAGAATTATCTGCTTTCGTGACACCTGACAGGTTTCTGCAGTACACTGTTATGCCTTTTGGGGTCCTAAATGCTCCTGCTACATTTCAGCGGTTGGTAAATCATGTGTTGTCTGGGATGAGCGGTTGTGAGGCTTACTTGGACGATGTTGTTCTGTATAGTTCGTCTTGGTCTGAACATCTCAATCAAATCAATGAACTTTTTGTGCGTTTAGCAAAAGCCAACTTGACTATAAACCTTGCTAAGTGCGAATTTGGAAAGGCTACGGTGACATATTTGGGAAAGGTTGTTGGCCGGGGTTGTGTGAAACCGATTCACGCTAAAGTAAATGTGATCTGTAGTTTTCCCAAGCCAGCTACCCGTCGTGAGTTATGACGATTTCTCGGGATGGTGGGTTACTACAGGTGATTTTGTCATAATTTCGCAAATGTAGTGGCCCCTCTGACCGATCTGTTAAGTCCAAAGAGACCCTTTCAATGGTCTGAAAAATGTCAGTGTTCCTTTGAGAATGCAAAATCTTTATTAGCAAATGCTCCTGTGTTGGTTACCCCTAATTTTGAGAAGCGATTTCAACTTGCAGTGGATGCTAGTGCCTATGGGGCTGGCGCTGTTCTTTTACAAGAAGATTGTAATGGAATCGAACATCCAGTCAGTTATTTCTCAAAGAAATTCAATCGTCACCAGCAAGTGTATTCTACGGTGGAAAAAGAGGCATTAGCCCTTATTCTAGCCGTTCAGCATTTTGAGGTCTATTTGAGCGCGGTCTGTGGTCCTATTACTGTATACACTGACCATAATCCATTGACGTTCTTAGATCGAATGCGCGGCAAGAATCAAAGAATTATGAGATGGAGCCTTATTTTACAACCTTTCCACTTACAGATTAAACATATACGTGGCAAGGATAACATAATTGCGGATGCTCTCTCACGGATGTAAGATGTACCAGAGAGTCCGGCATTGTTTTTTTTCTCTTTCCCTTTCACCTTCTCTTTTTTTCCATTCTCCTTTTTTTTCTCTCTGATGTCCTAGGGCCCAGGATTCGGGGAGTGAAATGGCGTTGGATTTATGGAGATCAGTACTAAAGTTATTGTACATTCACATTTAAAAGGTTGTTTTGCCTTTGTATTTTTTTTCTTTCGTTCTTTAGGAGAACCTCCCTCTGGAGTGGGAGGTGTGACGACCCAGAGTCTCCTCTTCCTGATTCAATTGGTGCTGATTGTGTGAGTCCCTGATTGGTTTCCTTATGCTAATTCACAAATTGGTTAGAGTATATGAGAGTGTGGTGCGTTATTGAAAGGAGGCACTCTCTGGAGAAGTACTCTTCTGGGGCCTCATGTACAAAGACTTGCGTTGAATTCATACTATAACATTGCGTACGGACAAAGCTGTAAATGTGTGTACGCACAAAAAAAAACAGATGTATGAATCTCTGCGTACGAAGGATCCCACGCATATTCTCTTTGTACATCCCAATTAACGTAGAATTGAGCGCACATGCATGAGCACAACTCCCCACCCAGTCTCCTCCCCTAATTAAATCAATTTAAATATTGTAATGAGTTCACTTTGGCAAACGATAGCAGTAAGAAAATGGCTAAAGCAAGCGGCAAGAAACGAAACTTTACGGAAAGTGAACTGGAGGTGCTTTGTCCTCCGGAATTAACAACAAAAGGAAAAAATATGAGTGGGAGAGTTTGGCTGGAGCCGTCAATGCGGTGGGATCTGAAAGTCGCACTGTAAATGACCTTAAAAAGAAATGGTCTGATATTAAGGTGGACGTAAAACGGAGAACTGCTGCGCACCGACAAAGTGTGGGCAGAACAGGCAGTGGTAAAGGGGTCGATGAACTAACACCCTTTGAGCAGAGAGTTGCCTCAATTATAGGTGACACTTTACTCTCTGGAGTGGTATCTGCTGCTGTGGGAGACTCAGATTCACTACAGGACTGCCACGAAGGTAACAATTTCTCATTTGTTTTTACTTTGGTATATATAGCCTTTTTCATTATCAAATGCATGCAATGTAGTTGACCAAAACTACACCAGAGATTTTACATATCCATTGCATTTATGGCAAATGCGTGTGCCCCTTAAAAATGGAACGGACTCAAATCAAAGTTAACATGTGCCTGTGTTTATTTAGACTCATATGGTGCAATAGCCGGAACATCCACTGGCACGCACTCGGAATCCTCCCCTCCTGAGCAGCCAGCGCCCACTGTGCCCAGTGTTTCCAGTGCTCCCACCAGTGCTGACGCCCGTCCGTCTGGCCGCGTCTTGACGCATGCTGTTTTGGAGTCACAACAGCAAATCGTCATGGCCATCGGAGAAATCAACAGTCACCTTAAAAATATCACTGACGCACTCACAGACATAAGCCACTCATTAAAGGAATTGGTCAAAAAATGAACTTTGTCTCCGATTACCATTTATATTGTTGCAATCACATGTTGACGGGCCTGAATAGCTTGTTGGTTGGGCTGCACATACATTGGTCCTGGGTCAGGGTCATCTGGCGGTGCTGCCACCTCACCAAGTGGTTTGCCATGCCTGTGCGCGACATTGTGCAGCACACCACAGGCCAGCACAATGCGGCACACCTTGTCAGGGCGGTATAACAGCATCCCCCCACTCCTGTCAAGGCAGCGCCACCGACATTTCAGCTGCCCAATCGCCCGCTCTACAACTGACCGAGTGCGAGAATGGGCGTTATTGTATCTCCGCTCTTGGTCAGTTTGTGGGTTGGTGAGGGGGGTTAAAAGCCACGTCTTTAGTGGATAACCGCGGTCTCCTGAAAGGTTATTCAATAATTAAATGCAAAAATAATATATAATATACAATAAGATAAAGCATAACTTTAAATGCATCACTTACCAAGAATCCACCCATCACGCAACCTGCCAGTTTGGAGCCTCATCCCAACCATGCTGTTTGTAAGGATGTATGAATCATGGGTTGACCCAGGCCACCTTGCCACAATATTTGTTAGGCGCATTTGTGCATCACATATTATCTGCACATTTATTGAATGGAAATGTTTCCGATTCACATATGCAAATTCTTCTTCAGATGGCGCCTTTACAGCAATGTGTGTGCAGTCGATCGCTCCGATTACATTAGGGAAACCGGCTATCGCTGCAAATTGAGTTTTAATGTTTGGCTGGTCAACTGCATCATATGGGAACCTTATATACCTGGTAGACATGCGGATGATCCCGTCCCATACCGCTGGCATTGCGCGGCTCAAAGACGACTGGCTTATTCCTGAGTGGTCTGCCAGTTCCCTTTGGAAAGAACCAGTTGCCAGAAAACCAAGTGTTGTCAGCACCTGCAAGGGAACGGGTATTGCGTGGCTCCTTGCTGTCTCTCTCTCTATAGTCGGACCCAACTCAGCACAGAGCTCCAAGAGGATAGCCCTTGGAAATCTGAAACGGCTGATAAGCCAGTCATCATCCTGAGCAAGAAAATCATTGTGGTCCCTAAAAACTCGTTCTCTTCGGATTCTGCCATTAGCAATGTCCTCTAATAAAGCCAAAGCTGCCATTGCCATAGACTAAGGGTTGTGTCATATACATTTACATTTATTCATTTGGCAGACGCTTTTATCCAAAGCGACTTACAAGTAGTTTTATACAGTGGAACATTACTGCAGAGCAATCAGGGTTAAGGTGCCTTGCTCAAGGGCCCTTCAATCATGACCTGCTGGCACTGAGATTAGAACCGGCAACCTTCTGATCACAAGCCCAACGCTCTAACCATTAGGCCACAACTGACCCACGGTCAGTGGGTGTCAATTTGCATACCGGTATGCTTTTATATGTTCTTATTAAATTGCATAATTGATATAATTAATATAATCCCATAAGGCTTGTGTGACAATATATGTCAATTATTTATAAATTGCTAATTAATAGCAATGCTTCCCACAGGTGGTGGTGCGATAGACTTGTAGAACAAATTATTGTGTAATGTTTACAACTTCACTTCATTGCCTGTAAGAGTCGCCAACGGACAAAAACAATGAGAAATGTACGTACGCCAGACATGAAGTTGGCTTGGAGAAACGCACATTCTCGCGTTAATTTCACCGTTAGTACATCCGACCGTGAGCGTGAAAGCTGACGTACGCAAAGTTTTTGTGCGAACGCAAGGTTGATACATGAGGCCCCTGGTTATAAATTATATTGATTGAACACTCTGGTTGATCTCTCTTTCATGTTACGATTTGAAATGAGCTGGTCGTAACACTAAACATAAGTTGAAAGGCTAAAACCGTTGGGCAGAAGCAATTCCAGACATGGGCCCCTCGGAAGGGGTTCTGATTGGAAGCCCCATAAAGGAGAATGCTGTGCTGAGAGGTCACACCGAGATTTGAACTCGTATCGCTTGATTCAGAGTCCAGAGTGCTAATCATTACACCATGGAACCCTGTGTCGAGTGGTTTTAGGCCCGCTAGGCGCACAAGAAAAGGCCACCCGGTCCAGGGTGCACAAATATCTCTGCGGTAAAGCAATGCACAGGCAAAGACTTGCCGAAACTAAACCAGGGACCTTTAGATCTTCAGTCTAACGCTCTCCCAACTGAGCTATTTCGGCCACATCATCTGTCTTGTGCAAGCCTTTTGGCGAACGACCCCAGCATCATTTTACCAATGAGAGATGGACGGCATGCCAGGGAAAAGTCAGTGGCCAGTACGGGGATCGAACCCGCGACCTTGGCGTTATTAGCACCACGCTCTAACCAACTGAGCTAACCGGCCTTTGGGCTCCTGCAATCACATTTTGCGTCGCTGATTTTACTCCTTTGAGTGTCGTACTGTTAAATGGCAACAGTTCCGGTTAGTTCGTTCAAATGGAAGAGCGCTTGTTTTGCATGCGAGAGGTACCGCCATCGACGTCCGCATTATTCGAGGCTTTATTCTCTCACCGCTTTATATAGGCTCACCGCTAAGAAAAATTGTCTTCCCACAAGCTTTCTTGCAGTGTTGACGTTAACTTAACCCCGGTTAAAAACCTGCCAATGTCTTAGTTTATCATCAGAAAAACCTTCCGTCTTCTATGTGTTTCATCGTCCCACAAGTACAGCGCTACAACCCCTCGGAAGGGGTTCTGATTGGACGCCCTGTAAAAGAGAATGCTCCGCTGAGAGGTCCTACCGAGACTTGAATTCGGACCGCTGGATTCAGAGTCCAGAGTGCTAAACATTACACCATGGAACACTGTGTCGAGTGGTTGACGGCCCGCTAGGCGCAGGAGAAAAGCCACCCTGATTGGGGTGCACAAATTAGCTCTGCCGTAAAGTAATGAACCGACGAAGCCTTGCCGAAACCCGGCAAGTGTATTGCCCTAAGGCTCATTTCGTACCATTGGCATTTTTCAGTATGAAAAGCAGCGTGTGCTACTGATACTTGACGTTAACTGAACCCTGGTTGAAAACCTGCCGATGTCTTAGTTTATCATCAGAAAAACCTTCCGTCTTCTATGTGTTTCATCGTTCCACAAGTACAGCGCTACAACCCCTCAGAAGGGGTTCTGATTGAACGCCCTGTAAAAGAGAATGCTCCGCTGAGAGGTCCCACCGAGACTTGAATTCGGACCGCTGGATTCAGAGTCCAGAGTGCTAACCATTACACCATGGAACCCTGTTTCGAGTGGTTTTAGGCCCGCTAAGCTCACAAGAAAAGGCCAACCGGTCCAGGGTGCAAAAATATCTCTGCGGTAAAGCAATGCCTGGGCTTGAAAAATCTCTCTGCCCAAATGTGCTTTACTGCGGGTGTTTGTGTATAGAGGCGTCTAGTACGCGAAAAAACGTAGAAGAATTTCAATCGTGCGCCAACAAGCTAGTAGAAAGGCTCAAACCGTTGGGCAGAAGCAACTCCAGACAGATTGGATGCCCTGTTTAAGAGAATGCTGCGCTTAGAGGTCCCACCGAGATTTGAACTGGGATCGCTGGATTCAGAGTGCAGAGTGCTAAACATAAGTTGGAAGGCTAAAACCGTTGGGCAGAAGCAATTCCAGACATGGGCCCCTCGGAAGGGGTTCTGATTGGAATACCCCATAAAGGAGAATGCTGTGCTGAGAGGTCACACCGAGATTTGAACTCGTATCGTTTGATTCAGAGTCCAGAGTGCTAATCATTACACCATGGAATCCTGTGTCGAGTGGTTTTAGGCCCGCTAGGCGCACAAGAAAAGGCCACCCGGTCCAGGGTGCACAAATATCTCTGCGGTAAAGCAATGCACAGGCAAAGACTTGCCGAAACTAAACCAGGGACCTTTAGATCTTCAGTCTAACGCTCTCCCAACTGAGCTATTTCGGCCACATCATCTGTCTTGTGCAAGCCTTTTGACGAACGACCCCAGCATCATTTTACCAATGAGAGATGGACGGCATGCCAGGGAAAAGTCAGTGGCCAGTACGGGGATCGAACCCGCGACCTTGGCGTTATTAGCACCACGCTCTAACCAACTGAGCTAACCGGCCTATGGGCTCCTGCAATCACATTTCGCGTCGATGATTTTACTCCTTTGAGTGTCGTACTGTTAAGTGGCAACAGTTCCGGTTAGTTCGTTCAAATGGAAGAGCGCTTGTTTTGCATGCGAGAGGTACCGCCATCGACGTCCGCATTATTCGAGGCTTTATTCTCTCACCGCTTTATATAGGCTCACCGCTAAGAAAAATTGTCTTCCCACAAGCTTTCTTGCAGTGTTGACGTTAACTTAACCCCGGTTGAAAACCTGCCGATGCCTTAGTTTATCATCAGAAAAACCTTCCGTCTTCTATGTGTTTCATCGTTCCACAAGTACAGCGCTACAACCCCTCGGAAGGGGTTCTGATTGGACGCCCTGTAAAAGAGAATGCTCCGCTGAGAGGTCCCACCGAGACTTGAATTCGGACCGCTGGATTCAGAGTCCAGAGTGCTAAACATTACACCATGGAACACTGTGTCGAGTGGTTGACGGCCCGCTAGGCGCAGGAGAAAAGCCACCCTGATCGGGGTGCACAAATTAGCTCTGCCGTAAAGTAATGAACAGACGAAGCCTTGCCGAAACCCGGCAAGTGTATTGCCCTTAGGCTCATTTCGTACCATTGGCATTTTTCAGTATGAAAAGCAGCGTGTGCTACTGATACTTGACGTTAACTGAACCCTGGTTGAAAACCTGCCGATGTCTTAGTTTATCATCAGAAAAACCTTCCGTCTTCTATGTGTTTCATCGTTCCACAAGTACAGCGCTACAACCCCTCAGAAGGGGTTCTGATTGGACGCCCTGTAAAAGAGATTGCTCCGCTGAGAGGTCCCACCGAGACTTGAACTGGGATAGCTAGATTCAGAGTCCAGATTGCTAAACATTACACAATGGAACACTGTGTCGAGTGGATGACTGCCCGCTTGCGCACCCCGGATCTGGGTGCGCAAATAAGCTCTGCGGTAAAGTAATGAACAGACGAAGCCTTGCCGAAACCCGGGATCGAACCAGGGACCTTAAGATCTTCAGTCTAACACTCTCACAACTGAGCTATTTCGGCCACATCATATGTCTTGTGCAAAGGCTCAAACCGTTGGACAGAAGCAATTCCAGACATGGGCCTCAAAAGGGGTTCTGATTGGAAGACCCATAAAAGAGAATGCTGTGCTGGGAGGTCCCACCGAGATTTGAACTCAGATCGCTGGATTCAGAGTCCAGAGTGCTAACCATTACACCATGGAACCCTGTTTCGAGTGGTTTTGGGCCCGCTAAGCTCACAAGAAAAGGCCAACCGGTCCAGGGTGCAAAAATATCTCTGCGGTAAAGCAATGCCTGGGCTTGAAAAATCTCTCTGCCCAAATGTGCTTTACTGCGGGTGTTTGTGTATAGAGGCGTCTAGAATGCCAAAAAACGTAGAAGAATTTCAATCGTGCGCCAACAAGCTAGTTGAAAGGCTCAAACCGTTGGGCAGAAGCAACTCCAGACAGATTGGATGCCCTGTTTAAGAGAATGCTGCGCTTAGAGGTCCCACCGAGATTTGAACTGGGATCGCTGGATTCAGAGTGCTAAACATAAATCTAAAGTCAAAATAAGTCCTTTGCCCTGGGCTTGAAAAATCTCTCTGCCCAAATGTGCTTTATTTATCATTTCTGTGTGTGTGCGTAAAATCACATTAACGTTTCAGACATGGGCAATTTGTTGTGCTTTATATTTCGCTTGGGTGTATTGCCCTTTGGCTCATTTTGTACCATTGGCAGTTGTCAGTATGAAAAGCAGCGTGTGCTACTGATACTTGACGTTAACTTAACCCCGGTTGAAAACCTGCCGATGTCTTAGTTTATCATCAGAAAAACCTTCCGTCTTCTATGTGTTTCATCGTTCCACAAGTACAGCGCTACAACCCCTCGGAAGGGGTTCTGATTGGACGCCCTGTAAAAGAGAATGCTCCGCTGAGAGGTCCCACCGAGACTTGAATTCGGACCGCTGGATTCAGAGTCCAGAGTGCTAACCATTACACCATGGAACCCTGTTTCGAGTGGTTTTAGGCCCGCTAAGCTCACAAGGAAAGGCCAACCGGTCCAGGGTGCAAAAATATCTCTGCGGTAAAGCAATGCCTGGGCTTGAAAAATCTCTCTGCCCAAATGTGCTTTCGTTCAAATGGAAGAGCGCTTGTTTTGCATGCGAGAGGTAGTGCCATCGACGTCCGCATTATTCTAGGCTTTATTCTCTCACCGCTTTATATAGGCTCACCGCTAAGAAAAAATGTCCTCCCACAAGCTTTCTTGCAGTGTTATTTGCATTTTCATTTAGACAGTGTGAACGTGTGCTGTGGTGCGTTTCCTTGCGCTTTCACCGTACTTTCATGAAGAGCGTTATACAAAAGAGCCATAGCCGATACGAGGTTACCGTGTGAACAACTCGTAATTAACTATGTTTGGGATTATACCACATCATTTACTTTCGACCTATGCGCTGTCATAAATTGTGGGGGAAAAAATAGCTCATAGAGGGGGTACGAGGTAAATGTATGTATGGACGGGAGTATGGACAGTGTTTGTAAGGCGTACCAGTCTAGGCAAACCCATAGGGGAGAATGGTGTCCGTCATGGAATAAGGTAATAGCATATACCGGTGGTTGGACCCCGGAAAGAACCTAGCCTTTGGACCCGTACCTCGGCAAAATTTGATTTCAAAATGCAAAGAGATTACAGAGCAAGTCAAAATCCACTCACCCTTTCAATATCCACCAGAACGGGATCAGCCAATTATACAGGGGAGTTTTTCCTTATAATGGGGGTGCACATGCAAGGAACAGATAGAAAAGCAGTAATAAAATTTGTTGTTGACAGTTCACCTGAGGAGGAAAGAAATGAGACAATAGCTGAGCCATTATCGGTAGGACAAAAGAATGGAGTGGTAGAAATAGATTACACCATGTTAAAACAGGAAGATTTGATAGAAAGAGCAACAGGATATGGGGAAAATAATTTGTGGCTGGAATGGATAATTACCACAGCCAGAGAACAGAGGTTAAATGATTGTGTAGGATGTGCTAATGCAAGACCCCATTTATATATTGAACCAGCCCCGTTGTACCAAAACGATACGTGGGGTTATGAGTGTATGCTGACACGGATGGCCAGTCCAAAAAATTGTACCACATTGGCAACAATATTCCCACCAATAACCAACCTTTCACGGGCAGGTCCATTTACACCAAAGAAAGCAAATTATACCTGTTATGATATTAAGCGTCAATCACCAACCAGCAACCTGGGGGAGATAAATAAGGAGTGGTGTGATCAGATCATAGTAGATAATGGGACTAGAATAGGTACGTGGGCTAGGGCAGGTTTGTATTATTAGTGTGGAGATCGAAGATTGTTTACTAGGATACCTGAGAAGGCAAAGGGAGTGTGTGCTTTGGTAAGACTGGGAGCTCCAATAACCCTGATAGGTGACAGAGCAGTCAGAACGGAATCCGTGAATTCAGCAACATTGACTAGAAGACGTAGGAGACACATCATTACAAAGAGAGCAATAGGTTCAAGTGTAGATTTATCATTAAATAGTCCTACGTATATCGATGCTATAGGGATTCCCAGAGGTGTACCAGATGAATATAAGCTAGCGAACCAAGTGGCAGCAGGTTTTGAGAATACACCATTAATAGCTGCTCTTTTTTCAGTCACCCCAAACAAGAATGTAGATAGGATTAATTATGTGCATTATAATGTCATGAGATTAGCAAATATGACAAGGGATGCAGTAGATGGTTTAGCGGAGCAACTAGCACCAACTTCACTGATGGCTATCCAGAACCGTATGGGTCTGGACATGCTGTTGGCAGAGAAGGGAGGAGTATGTGTAATGTTTGGTGATCTTTGTTGTACGAACATTCCCAATAATACTGCCCCTGATGGATCAGTGACGAGGGCATGGAAGGATTGAAAACTTTGTCTATCGAAATGAAGTAACATTCAGGAGTAAATATTCCTATTGGATATTGGCTAGACAAAACATTGGGAAGATGGAAAGCAATAGTAATGTCTATTGTGATGTCCATAGGGGTATTTGTAGCAATTTTGATTACGTGTGGCTGTTTTTGCATTCCTTGCCTTAGATCACTGTGTAATCGCTTAATAATTTCAGCTATTGAGAGACCGGAAAGCCCCAAACCATTTAATATGCCATTGTTATCTAGCTATAATAACGACACGGAGGACCAAGAATTTTGACCTCTTTCGAGGTCAAGAGAGGGATTATTGGGGTTAAGATGTTCTATGTATTATAAATTTATGTTTACTGTTGTTTTACTGTCAAATATAATGATATGAGTATGTCCATGCTGTGCTGGGTTTTTGTCTTGAAAACTAGTTGGCAGGAGTGTGAAACGAGAGCTTTGAGGAATGCGGAAGCTGAGTTTCAAATAACGTGTGCGTAAATCGCATTTTTCGGCAGGACGGCTATTTTCAAAATGTTTCGCAGGGAACCAATGGTTGGGGGGAATGGAGTCAGATTAACATGCCCCGAGGTGATTGGTTCCAGAGGATTGAACGCCCGCCCAAGGAAGGGGAAGAGCCTGAAGAGAGAATCGACGTCACATATATTATAAATATCTGTAACCCGGAAGTGTGTTTTTCAGTTGTTCGCTCATATATATGTTGAGAGGCAACCCCAGCTGGAAAGAAGCTTTTACATCTGACAATAAATTCTACTTATTGGGAAAAACTGTCTCTTTGACTTTTCTTCAAATTTTTGAACGTGCAGGACTGAAGCGAAAAAGTCCGTCAGGGTCTAATAGATGTAGCACAAAGGAAAAAATAGTCTAAGGGTTAAAATTGTCAAAAAGTATCTGGATAAAGAGAATATAACAACATGGAAGAAAACGATGCAATATTTTTTAAACAAATGCGGTAATTTTCTTTTGGGAGAAGACATTTTATGGATGAGAACTAAAGCTTGGATGACAGAAAAGATGCCAGATTTTTACAAGGAAATGATGAGTGCATGGGGGAATTTTTAACCTGTTTACAACACATGCTGAGTGGTAGAGAGGATATTTTAAATCAACCATTGTTCTTAAACAAGAACATTTTAAACCAAGGGAAAGAGGTGTTTTTTAAGAAGTGGTGGGAGGTGGGAATTACAAAAGTGAGAGATGTTTTATATGAGTTTAAGGAGGGATTTTTACCTGTGCAGTACATTGTGGACACTATGGAGGATGCAAAAGAAGAATATAGTAGACAAGAAATTGAGAATAAGTTTAAGATAATAAAAAGTGCAATACCAGAGGATTGGATAAGAAACATTAATGACATGAAACAGGGGAAACAAGAGGAAGAATTGTATGTCAGGTTGGGAGGAAAATTAAGAGTGTTTAAAGAATGTACTGTTAAAATGTACGGTTTTTTTAGAGATTGTGTTTTTAAGAAACCTGTTGTGAATAAATACTGGTTGCAGAAATACAAAGATTTGGAAGAAGACCACATATGGACCAATATGAAGGGAAAGATAATAGAGACAAAACTGGGGACTTTAGAATACTTAATCAGGCACAAGGCGGTTTTTACTGATGTTTTATTGACCAAAATCATATTTACATTTTACATTTACATTTATTCATTTGGCAGACGCTTTTATCCAAAGCGACTTACAAGTAGTTTTTTTTTTCACAGTGACACATTACTGCAGAGCAATCAGGGGTAAGGTCTCTTGCTCAAGAGCACTTCAGTCATGACCTGCTGGCACTGAGATTAGAACTGGCAACATTCTGATCACAAGCCCAACTCTAAAAGGAAAGTTGAGAAGTACCTGAAGTACTTACACTTTTATTTTAAGGAACAAAACAGGTTGGAAGAGTTTTCTTATGTTTTTACTAATGATGTGTGCAAAATATTTGAGGATGTTTAATGTAGAGAGAAATCCAGGCAGTTTTTTTGACATTTTACATTTTGATTAAGACTGTATATATTTAAAATGTAACTCAAATATTGCTTGAATGTGTAAAGATCAAAAGTGTTACTGTATAACTTTTTGTTAATGTGTTTTAAATAAAAAAATAAATAAAAATAAATAAAAAAAAGCACGTCCGCTCTCGTCTGATCTCGGAAGCCAAGCAGGGTCGGGACTGGTTAGTACTTGGATGGGAGACCGCCTTTGCTACCAGGTGCTGTAAGCTTTAACCGAAAGTGGATTATGGCTGCTTTCTTTATGCGTAGAGATTGGTGGCACAGCTTTTGCTAACGGCCACACCACCCTGAGCATGCCCGCTCTCGTCAGATCTCGGAAGCCAAGCAGGGTCGGGCCGGGTCAGTACTTGGATGGGAGACCGCCTGGGAATACCAGGTGCTGTAAGCTTTAACCCAAAGTGGCCTTATGGCTGTTTTCTTTATGTGTAGAGATTGGTTGCACAGCTTTTGCTTACGGCCACACCACCCTGAGCACGCCCGCTCTCGTCTGATCTCGGAAGCCAAGCAGGGTTGGGCCTGGTCAGTACTTTTTAAGGTAACCAGGGAATACCAGGAGCTGTAAGCTTTAACCCAAAGTGGACTTATGGCTGCTTTCTTCATGCGTCGAGCTGGGACGCACAGTTTTCGCTTACGGCCACACCACCCTGAGCATGCCCTCTCTCGTCTGATCTCGGAAGCCAAGCAGGGTCGGGCCTGGTCAGTACTTGGGTGGTAGACCACCTGGGGATACCAGGTGCTGTAAGCTTTAACCCAAAGTGGACTTATGGCTGATTTCTTTATGCGTCG
>NC_136768.1:23230692-23255692 GCF_947034865.1 Barbatula barbatula | reverse complement strand
GGTAGCGTTTTTATTGAGAAAATATGATTTTGACAGAACCAAAGTGGTGTACAAAGATAATATGGGGAAATGCATGGCTGTGGAGGTAAATTACGAAGGACGTGAATTGATTTTAGTGAATGTACATGCACCAACAGAAGAGAAAGAAAAGAAAGACTTTTTTAATCGCTTAAGTAGTGTAATAAAGAAATATAAGGAAATAACAATGATGGGGGATTTTAACACAGTCTTTAGCAAACAAGACATGGTTGAGGGGATGGTTTTTAAATCGGACACAGGGAGGAAAGAGTTAAAGGAATTGATGAGAGAAAACAACCTAATCGATGTATGGAGGGAAAGAAATGGGGGGAAAAAGGTTTATTCAAGGAAGCAAATAGTGGGGAATTTTATAGGTAAAACAAGAATTGATTATGTGTTATGTACAAGAAATGTGGAGAATTCTATTGAAAAAATCTGCTATGAAGAAACAAGGTTTAGTGATCATAGTTTTTTACGTTTTAAAATAGATTGGAATAATGTACAAAGGGGACCGGGTACATGGATTTTAAATACAGAGATCTTAAAGAAGGACGATTATGTTGCAGAGATAAAAGAAATTATAGAGAAAGAGAAGGATAATGCAATGTATAAAGAAGAAAAAAGAATGTGGTGGGAGAATGTTAAATATCTAATAAAAGGTTTTTCAATAAAGTATTGCAGAATCTTGCAAATAAGTAAAAGGCACAAAGGAAAAGAAATAAAAGAGGCGTTAGAAAGAGAATTAAATAACGAGAATAAAGACATTACAAAGATAAAAGAAATAGAGGAGAAATTGGAAGAAATAGAAGAAAAAGAATATGAGGGGCAAGATTAAGAAGTAAGTCCAAATATATGGTGGAGGGCGAGAAATGCACAAAGTTCTTGTTTGAATTGGAGAAAAAAAGGGCGAAAAGTGGAATAATAAATGAAATAAAAGGGAAAAGTGGAGAGATAGTGGAAGGGAATGGAAAAGTGCTAGAAGAGATAAAGGTTTTTATGAGGATCTTTTTAAAACAAGAGGGGTGGAAGTTGAGGTAAAACAGAAACTGTTAAATCAGATTGAAACAAATTTAAGTGACGAGGACAAAAAAGAATGTGATGAGGAAATCAAGAAAGAGGAGATTGAAAGAGCGATAGATCAACTAAATAAAAGGAAAAGCCCTGGGATGGATGGTTTGGGAAGTGAATTCTATATACGCTTTAAGGACATTTTAATAGAGATTTTAAAGGAGATTTTTAAGGAAATTTTTAAAGAGGAAGGAATGAATGAAAGGATGGGAATGGGGCTGATGAAGCTAATATATAAAAGGAAAGGTGAACAAATAGATTTAAAAAACTACAGGCCAATAACAATGTTAAACACTGATTTAAAGATACTAGCAAAGATTTTAGCAAATAGGTTAAAAGAAGTTATGCCACGAATAATAAAAACAAATCAAGCATATGCAGTAAAAGGAAGAAACACAGCAGACATAACGATGAGTATAAGGGACACAATACAATACATAAAAGAAAAGAATGAGGACGGGTATCTAATCAGCTTAGACTTCGAAAAGGCTTTTGATAGAGTGGAGGATGAATATTTGTTTGGGGTTTAAAATAGGTTTGGATTTGGGAAGAATTTTATGAAATGGATAAAGATTTTATATAAGGGGGCTCTAACAAAAATCAAATGTAACAGGTTTTTAATGGAATGTTTTAAAATAACGAGATCAATTAGACAAGGATGTCCACTCTCAGCTTTGTTATACTCTCTTGTAGCAGAACCTTTGGGCCTAGCAATAAGAAAAGAAGAGAAAATAAAAGGAATACAAATACAGGAAAGCAAATCAGAAGGGACAATTTTTCAATATGCGGATGATACAACAATACTAGTTAAAGGGAAAGAGTGTGTAAAACAGGTAATGAAGAACGTACAAGAATATTGCAAAGGATCAGGAAGTAAAGTTAATGAGGACAAGACAGCGTATATGAGGTTCGGGGCAGCGACAGTTTTAACAGAATGTTTTAATTTTAAGGAAGTTGAAGAAATTAGGATTTTAGGGATTTTAATGGGAAAGAATCAGAGGCAAGTAAGAGAGAAAATGTGGGAGGAATTGATAACAGGAATAGAGCGGAGGTTACATTTTTGGAGAATGAGGACGTTAAATTTGAAAGGGAAGGTTTTAGTCTTGAATGTTCTAATGGCTTCAAAGTTTGTATGTGACAGAAATGCCTTTGTGGGTAGAAGGGAGGTTGAACAAATGCTTCCTCTGTTTTTTGTCGGAGGGTAAACACCCGAGGATAGCATACAACACATTATTAGGACCATTAGAAGATTGGGGTTGGGGTTAATGGACATTAAACAAAGGAAAAACTGCTTAAGGGTAAAAATAGTAAAAAAATTGTTGCAAGAAGAAAATGAAACAGAATGGAAGAAAGTTATGAATTATTTTTTAAACAAATGTGGGAATTTTAATTTGGGGGAGAACATTTTATGGATGAAAACAAAAAACTGGATGACGGAGGGATTACGGGATTTTTATAAAGAAATTTTAAGTGCTTGGGGGGACTTCCTAACTGTTAACAGACTATAACCTGAAAGGAAGAGAAAACATTTTAAACCAACCTCTGTTCTTAAACAAAAGTATTTTAAGAGATTGGAAAGATATCTTTTTTTAAAAATGGATGGAGGTGGAAATAACAAGGGTAAGATATGTTTTGTATGAATTTAAAGAAGGGTTTCTACCATCACAATTTATAATGGATGCAATGGAGGAAGTGCATGGTGTGTCTGGTTTTTTATTTATTCCAGTGCGTTAGCCACTACTCAAACCCGGGTAAAAGGCTCAGAAGGCATTTGGTGCTCGTCACCTACACAGTGCCAAAGTGAGAGGGAAGACGTGCTTCATCAAGACCCCACAATATGCTGCCGTGACCCGGATTCGAACCGGGGTTGCTGCGGCCACAACGCAGAGTACTAACCACTATACGATCATGGCTTGCAACCTTGGGATTGCTGTAAAGGCCTTGACTTGAGATGAAGTTTCGGTTTAACTATTCGAGAGACACAAATCAGCAGCTGAGCTCGATGCTCAGCAAACGTAGTCGGCAGGATTCGAACCTGCGCGGGGAAATCCCCACTGGATTTCTAGTCCATCGCCTTAACCACTCGGCCACGACTACACTTGAACAATGGTCTTCTACAAGCTGTCGGGCCATAGCAGTACAACAAGGAGGCGGGAGTTTAACAGGTGAGCCTAAAGTTTGGCCACCAGGAGGTGGGCCTAAAAAGGGCAGATTCAAAGTCTGATGCTCTACCGACTGAGCTATATACGGGCTCGTCTTGGAGCGCGCCGCAGTTCTTGTGGAATGCATCCTACAAAATGATGGCACCCTACATCAAGAGAGACGACTCGTGACCGTTTGGTAGTACTGGCAGACATGACACTCAAAGCGAGGCCTGGCCAGTGCAGTCGGTAACGCATGCGGATCTTAATCGCAGTGTCGTGGTTTTGAACCCTGCGTTGCTCCTCTGCGGGAGTGCCCTGGCTAGCAGGCCTAGTGCTGGGGCCTTCTTGGGACGAGTAAAACTTCAGATTGCCCTTGTTCAGGTGTCAGTCATGGTCCCACTGTTTCCCAGAGCTAAAGAAACCGAATTGCGACCCCCAAATTTTCAAGGCACTGCAGAAAGACTTTCCATTTCTCTTAACGTGTACTATCAGTAAACAACAGAAAGAAGGACTTGGGGTTGAGGAAAAGACCCCCCTGACGACAGTTTGCTGAAGCAAGTGAACACACTGCCCGACTCTAACAGCATCTGTTCTTTAACACGCTTATGCAGCCCTGCCCTTAGCAAAGCCCCAAAAATAACACAAACTCACAGTGGTTCCCCTCCACGGAAACCTTTAGTAAAAGACAAAAGATTTATGCGTAGATGAAGAGAATCTCGAGCTTTGCCAATCTGTCCACGAACCAGCGTGCACACTATGTCACGCCACAATGTTCACAGAGGGTCATTTCTCCTGCAGGCTCCTCTCAGACCACTTCAATTGAGAGGAGGAAAATAAGTAAAAATCAATTCCATCCCCAAATAACTCCAATCGCCTCTGACGAGGTGCCGACGACGCTGATTGCACGCTGACCACAGGTAATCAGATTAAAATCTGCCTTATTAACAGATTTGTCCAACTCTGACAAATGCCAGACGAGGAACTCAGACATTAGTGTAAGGCTTGGACTTTTGGAGCAAGCATACTGCTGTCCGTAATGTGGAAATCTGCTATGGACACCCGAAAAAAGTAAGTCACATTGCAAAGGGTTTGCCCGAGATGAAGTGTGGGTTTTTCTCCTCTAGAGAGACAAATCAACAGCTGAGTTCAATGCAACGCACACATAGTCGGCAGGATTGTAACCTGCGCGGGGAGACCCCGATGGATTTCTAGCCCGACAACAGCACGTCACGACTTTGCAGGAAATTATGTTTTATTTTTTTTTCCATCTAAAAAAGAGGAAGTGCATGGTGTATCTGTTTTTTTATTTATTCCAGTGCGTTAGCCACTACTCAAACCCGGGTAAAAAACGCTCAGAAGGCATTTGGTGCTCGTCACCTACACAGTGCCAAAGTGAGAGGGAAGACGTGCTTCATCAAGACCCCACAATATGCTGCCGTGACCCGGATTCGAACCGGGGTTGCTGCGGCCACAACGCAGAGTACTAACCACTATACGATCATGGCTTGCAACCTTGGGATTGCTGCAAAGCCTTGACTTGAGATGAAGTTTCGGTTGAACTATTCGAGAGACACAAATCAGCAGCTGAGCTCGATGCTCAGCAAACGTAGTCGGCAGGATTCGAACCTGCGCGGGGAAATCCCCACTGGATTTCTAGTCCATCGCCTTAACCACTCGGCCACGACTACACTTGAACAATGGTCTTCTATAAGCTGTCGGGCCATAGCAGTACAACAAGGAGGCGGGAGTTTAACAGGTGAGCCTAAAGTTTGGCCACCAGGAGGTGGGCCTAAAAAGGGCAGATTCAAAGTCTGATGCTCTACCGACTGAGCTATATACGGGCTCGTCTTGGAGCGCGCCGCAGTTCTTGTGGAATGCATCCTACAAAATGATGGCACCCTACATCAAGAGAGACGACTCGTGACCGTTTGGTAGTACTGGCAGACATGACACTCAAAGCGAGGCCTGGCCAGTGCAGTCGGTAACGCATGCGGATCTTAATCGCAGTGTCGTGGTTTTGAACCCTGCGTTGCTCCTCTGCGGGAGTGCCCTGGCTAGCAGGCCTAGTGCTGGGGCCTTCTTGGGACGAGTAAAACTTCAGATTGCCCTTGTTCAGGTGTCAGTCATGGTCCCACTGTTTCCCAGAGCTAAAGAAACCGAATTGCGACCCCCAAATTTTCAAGGCACTGCAGAAAGACTTTCCATTTCTCTTAACGTGTACTATCAGTAAACAACAGAAAGAAGGACTTGGGGTTGAGGAAAAGACCCCCCTGACGACAGTTTGCTGAAGCAAGTGAACACACTGCCCGACTCTAACAGCATCTGTTCTTTAACACGCTTATGCAGCCCTGCCCTTAGCAAAGCCCCAAAAATAACACAAACTCACAGTGGTTCCCCTCCACGGAAACCTTTAGTAAAAGACAAAAGATTTATGCGTAGATGAAGAGAATCTCGAGCTTTGCCAATCTGTCCACGAACCAGCGTGCACACTATGTCACGCCACAATGTTCACAGAGGGTCATTTCTCCTGCAGGCTCCTCTCAGACCACTTCAATTGAGAGGAGGAAAATAAGTAAAAATCAATTCCATCCCCAAATAACTCCAATCGCCTCTGACGAGGTGCCGACGACGCTGATTGCACGCTGACCACAGGTAATCAGATTAAAATCTGCCTTATTAACAGATTTGTCCAACTCTGACAAATGCCAGACGAGGAACTCAGACATTAGTGTAAGGCTTGGACTTTTGGAGCAAGCATACTGCTGTCCGTAATGTGGAAATCTGCTATGGACACCCGAAAAAAGTAAGTCACATTGCAAAGGGTTTGCCCGAGATGAAGTGTGGGTTTTTCTCCTCTAGAGAGACAAATCAACAGCTGAGTTCAATGCAACGCACACATAGTCGGCAGGATTGTAACCTGCGCGGGGAGACCCCGATGGATTTCTAGCCCGACAACAGCACGTCACGACTTTGCAGGAAATTATGTTTTATTTTTTTTTCCATCTAAAAAAGAGGAAGTGCATGGTGTATCTGTTTTTTTATTTATTCCAGTGCGTTAGCCACTACTCAAACCCGGGTAAAAAACGCTCAGAAGGCATTTGGTGCTCGTCACCTACACAGGGCCAAAGTGAGAGGGAAGACGTGCTTCATCATGACCCCACAACATGCTGCCGTGACCCGGATTCGAACCGGGGTTGCTGCGGCCACAACGCAGAGTACTAACCACTATACGATCACGGCTTGCAACCTTGCGATTGCTGCAAAGGCCTTGACTTGAGATGAAGTTTCGGTTTAACTATTCGAGAGACACAAATCGGCAGCTGAGCTCGGTGCTCAGCAAACGTAGTCAGCAGGATTCGAACCTGCGCGGGGAGACCCAAATGGATTTCTAGTCCATCGCCTTAACCACTCGGCCACGACTACACTTGAACAATGGTCTTCTACAAGCTGTCGGGCCACAGCAGTACAACAAGGAGGCGGGAGTTTAACGGGTGAGCCTAAAGTTTGGCCACCAGGAGGTGGGTCTAAAAAGGGCAGATTCAAAGTCTGATGCTCTACCGACTGAGCTATACGGGCTCGTCTTGGAGCGCGCCGCAGTTCTTGTGGAATGCATCCTACAAAATGATGGCACCCTACATCAAGAGAGACGAGTCTTGACCGTTTGGTAGTACTGGCAGACATGACACTCAAAGCGAGGCCTGGCCAGTGCAGTCGGTAACGCATGCGAATCTTAATCGCAGTGTCGTGGTTTTGAACCCTGCGTTGCTCCTCTGCGGGAGTGCCCTGGCTAGCAGGCCTAGTGCTGGGGCCTTCTTGGGACGAGTAAAACTTCTGACGGGGGTTCTCTGAAAACAAGCGCGGCGGTGCTACGTGTTTGCTCGTAGTTTTGCCATGCTTTGGCACTTTAATTCCGATTCAAACGGAGCGACGTGTCCGAGGAAAGTACCGCATCGTTTTCTGTCGCTATCCCCGAATGGATACGCACATCCGTCTCTGTGGCGCAATCGGTTAGCGCGTTCGGCTGTTAACTGAAAGGTTGGTTGTTCAAGCCCACCCAGGAACGAGAGAAGCTTTTCCTTGCTATGTTGAACACAGCTCCAGTTTGCTGAAGCAAGTGAACACACTGCCCGACTCTAACAGCATCTGTTCTTTAACACGCTTATGCAGCCCTGCCCTTAGCAAAGCCCCAAAAATAACACAAACTCACAGTGGTTCCCCTCCACGGAAACCTTTAGTAAAAGACGAAAGATTTATGCGTAGATGAAGAGAATCTCGAGCTTTGCCAATCTGTCCACGAACCAGCGTGCACACTATGTCACGCCACAATGTTCACAGAGGGTCATTTCTCCTGCAGGCTCCTCTCAGACCACTTCAATTGAGAGGAGGAAAAGAAGTAAAAATCAATTCCATCCCCAAATAACTCCAATCGCCTCTGACGAGGTGCCCACGACGCTGATTGCACGCTGACCACAGGTAATCAGATTTAAATCTGCCTTATTAACAGATTTGTCCAACTCTGACAAATGCCAGACGAGGACCTCAGACATTAGTGTAAGGCTTGGACTTTTGGAGCAAGCATACTGCTGTCCGTAATGTGGAAATCTGCTATGGACACCCGAAAAAAGTAAGTCACATTGCAAAGGGTTTGCCCGAGATGAAGTGTGGGTTTTTCTCCTCTAGAGAGACAAATCAAGAGCTGAGTTCAATGCACCGCACACATAGTCGGCAGGATTGTAACCTGCGCGGGGAGACCCCGATGGATTTCTAGCCCTACAACAGCACGTCACGACTTTGCCGGAAATGATGTTTTTTTTATTTTTTTCCATCTAAAAAAGAGGAAGTGCATGGTGTGTCTGGTTTTTTATTTATTCCAGTGCGTTAGCCACTACTCAAACCCGGGTAAAAGGCTCAGAAGGCATTTGGTGCTCGTCACCTACACAGGGCCAAAGTGAGAGGGAAGACATGCTTCATCAAGACCCCACAATATGCTGCCGTGACCTGGATTCGAACCGGGGTTGCTGCGGCCACAACGCAGAGTACTAACCACTATGCGATCACGGCTTGCAACCTTGGGATTGCTGCAAAGGCCTTGACTTGAGATGAAGTTTCGGTTTAACTATTCGAGAGACACAAATCAGCAGCTGAGCTCGATGCTCAGCAAACGTAGTCGGCAGGATTCGAACCTGCGCGGGGAGACCCCAAAGGATTTCTAGTGCATCACCTTAACCACTCGGCCACGACTACACTTGAACAATGGTCTTCTACAAGCTGTTGGGCCACAGCAGTACAACAAGGAGGCGGGAGTTTAACGGGTGAGCCTAAAGTTTGGCCACCAGGAGGTGGGCCTAAAAAGGGCAGATTCAAAGTCTGATGCTCTACCGACTGAGCTATACGGGCTCGTCTTGGAGCGGGCCGCAGTTCTTGTGGAATGCATCCTACAAAATGATGGCACCCTACATCAACGGAGACGACTCGTGACCGTTTGGTAGTACTGGCAGACATGACACTCAAAGCGAGGCCTGGCCAGTGCAGTCGGTAACGCATGCGAATCTTAATCGCAGTGTCGTGGTTTTGAGCCCTGCGTTGCTCCTCTGCGGGAGTGCCCTGGCTAGCAGGCCTAGTGTTGGGGCCTTCTTGGGACGAGTAAAACTTCTGGGGTTCTCTGAAAACAAGCGCGGCGGTGCTACGTGTTTGCTTGTAGTTTTGCCATGCTTTGGCACTTTAATTCCGATTCAAACGGAGCGACCTGTCCAAGGAAAGTACCGCGTCGTTTTCTGTCGCTATCCCCGGCTGCATAGACACATCCGTCTCTTTGGCGCAATCGGTTAGCGCGTTCGGCTGTTAACTGAAAGGTTGGTGGTTCAAGCCCACCCAGGGACGAGAGAAGCTTTTCCTTGCTATGTTGAACACAGCTGCAGCAGTTGTGTTCTGCAGCACCCCATCACGCGGTGGCCTGACAGCGAAGCTGGCTCAACAGAGTCTTACTCTATAACAATAAGGTATTTCTAGCCGAAACGCCAGCAAGGAAAAGAAGCCTCTGAGCTTCCCAAATTGAGAGCTAAACCTGGTCCGCTTGCGTGAAAGCAGGGGTCCTGAGTGACGGACACTTCAGAAAGGGCAACACCGTATTGCCCTTGTTCAGGTGTCAGTCATGGTCCCACTGTTTCCCAGAATAAAAAGAAACCGAATTGCGACCCCCAAATTTTGTACTAAACGTGTACTATCAGTAAACAACAGAAAGAAGGATTTGGGGTTGAGGAAAAGACCCCCCTGACGACAGTTTGCTGAAGCAAGTGAACACACTGCCCGATTCTAACAGCATCTGTTCTTTAACACGCTTATGCAGCCCTCAAACCGTTGGGCAGAAGCAATTCCAGACATGGGCCCCTCGGAAGGGGTTCTGATTGGAAGCCCCATAAAGGAGAATGCTGTGCTGAGAGGTCACACCGAGATTTGAACTCGTATCGCTTGATTCAGAGTCCAGAGTGCTAATCATTACACCATGGAACCCTGTGTCGAGTGGTTTTAGGCCCGCTAGGCGCACAAGAAAAGGCCACCCGATCCAGGGTGCAAAAATATCTCTGGGGTAAAGCAACGCGCAGGCGAAGCCTTGCCTAAACTGAATCAGGGACCTTTAGATCTTCAGTCTAACACTCTCCCAACTGAGTTCAAAATAAGTCATTTGCCCTGGGCTTGAAAAATCTCTCTGCCCAAATGTGCTTTACTGCGGGTGTTTGTGTATAGAGGCGTCTAGAAAGCGAAAAAACGTAGAAGAATTTCAATCGTGCGCCAACAAGCTAGTTGAAAGGCTCAAACCGTTGGGCAGAAGCAACTCCAGACAGCTTGGATGCCCTGTTTAAGAGAATGCTGCGCTTAGAGGTCCCACCGAGATTTGAACTGGGATTGCTGGATTCAGAGTGCAGAGTGCTAAACATAAATCTAAAGTCAAAATAAGTCCTTTGCGCTTGGCTTGAAAAATCTCTTTGCCCAAATGTGCTTTATTTATCATTTCTGTGTGTGTGTGTGTGCGTGAAATCACATTAACATTTCAGACATGGGCAATTTGTTGTGCTTTATATTTCGCTTGGGTGTATTGCCCTTTGGCTCATTTCGTACCATTGGCAGTTGTCAGTATGAAAAACAGCGTGTGCTACTGATACTTGACGTTAACTTAACCCTGGTTGAAAACCTGCCGATGTCTTAGTTTATCATCAGAAAAACCTTTCGTCTTCTATGTGTTTCATCGTTCCACAAGTACAGCGCTACAACCCCTCGGAAGGGGTTCTGATTGGACGCCCTGTAAAAGAGAATGCTGTGCTGGGAGGTCCCTCCGAGATTTGAACTCAGATCGCTGGATTCAGAGTCCAGAGTGCTAACCATTACACCATGGAACCCTGTTTCGAGTGGTTTTAGGCCCGCTAAGCTCACAAGAAAAGGCCAACCGGTCCAGGGTGCAAAAATATCTCTGCGGTAAAGCAATGCCTGGGCTTGAAAAATCTCTCTGCCCAAATGTGCTTTACTGCGGGTGTTTGTGTATAGAGGCGTCTAGTACGCGAAAAAAACGTAGAAGAATTTCAATCGTGCGCCAACAAGCTAGTAGAAAGGCTCAAACCGTTGGGCAGAAGCAACTCCAGACAGATTGGATGCCCTGTTTAAGAGAATGCTGCGCTTATAGGTCCCACCGAGATTTGAACTGGGATCGCTGGATTCAGAGTGCAGAGTGCTAAAAATAAGTTGAAAGGCTAAAACCGTTGGGCAGAAGCAATTCCAGACATGGGCCCCTCGGAAGGGGTTCTGATTGGAAGCCCCATAAAGGAGAATGCTGTGCTGAGAGGTCACACCGAGATTTGAACTCGTATCGCTTGATTCAGAGTCCAGAGTGCTAATCATTACACCATGGAACCTTGTGTCGAGTGGTTTTAGGCCCGCTAGGCGCACAAGAAAAGGCCACCCGGTCCAGGGTGCACAAATATCTCTGCGGTAAAGCAATGCACAGGCAAAGACTTGCCGAAACTAAACCAGGGACCTTTAGATCTTCAGTCTAACGCTCTCCCAACTGAGCTACTTCGGCCACATCATCTGTCTTGTGCAAGCGTTTTGGCGAACGACCCCAGCATCATTTTACCAATGAGAGATGGACGGCATGCCAGGGAATAGTCAGTGGCCAGTACGGGGATCGAACCCGCGACCTTGGCGTTATTAGCACCACGCTCTAACCAACTGAGCTAACCGGCCTATGGGCTCCTGCAATCACATTTCGCGTCGCTGATTTTACTCCTTTGAGTGTCGTACTGTTAAGTGTCAACAGTTCCGTTTAGTTCGTTCAAATGGAAGAGCACTTGTTTTGCATGGGAGAGGTAGCGCCATCGACGTCCGCATTATTCGAGGCTTTATTCTCTCACCGCTTTATATAGGCTCACAGCTAAGAAAAATTGTCTTCCCACAAGCTTTCTTGCAGTGTTATTTGCATTTTCATACTTGACGTTAACTTAACCCCGGTTGAAAACCTGCCGATGTCTTAGTTTATCATCAGAAAAACCTTCCGTCTTCTATGTGTTTCATCGTTCCACAAGTACAGCGCTACAACCCCTCGGAAGGGGTTCTGATTGGACGCCCTGTAAAAGAGAATATTCCGCTGAGAGGTCCCACCGAGACTTGAATTCGGACCGCTAGATTCAGAGTCCAGAGTGCTAAACATTACACCATGGAACACTGTGTCGAATGGTTGACGGCCCGCTAGGCGCAGGAGAAAAGCCACCCTGATCGGGGTGCACAAATTAGCTCTGCAGTAAAGTAATGAACAGACGAAGCCTTGCCGAAACCCGGGATCGAACCAGCGACCTTAAGATCTTCAGTCTAACACTCTCCCAACTGGCCTCAAAATAAGTCATTTGCCCTGGGCTTGAAAAATCTCTCTGCCCAAATGTGCTTTACTGCGGGTGTTTGTGTATAGAGGCGTCTAGAACGCGAAAAAACGTAGAAGAATTTCAATCGTGCGCCAACAAGCTAGTTGAAAGCCTCAAACCGTTGGGCAGAAGCAACTCCAGACAGATTGGATGCCCTGTTTAAGAGAATGCTGCGCTTAGAGGTCCCACCGAGATTTGAACTGGGATCGCTGGATTCAGAGTGCAGAGTGTATTGAGTATTTTCTTTATTTCTTTCAGTATCTTTAACGCATATCCTTAACCACAATGATATATCTTCATTTATGCATGCATTTGAATATTAATCTATCACATTTTTATTATTAGACTTTTATCAGTAATGAAGCATTAAGAAGTATTCATAGGAACAATAGAATAGACTATTAGATATTAGTTATCAAACCATATTCAACCACATTTAGGTCAAGATGATTGTAGGCAAGTGACTAAGATGATTTAATGAATTAATGTTACAATCAGTATACCAGTTTAATGATTATTTACATTTAGGTCAAGATGATTGTAGGCAAGTGACTAAGATGATTTAATGAATTAATGTTACAATCAGTATACCAGTTTAATGATTATTTACATAAAAATACTTATATAGCATGTTTAAAGAATACTTTTCAACGTTTTACAGCAATATAAAGTCCAGTGATGTCTGTAAGGCCTAAGGTTCAAATAAAGTTTAGAGAATAACATGCAGAAAACACTTTTTACATAGAGCACCTGCACGTACCCCTGACACATTCTTGAAGACAAATTTAATTAAATTTAACTTATGGCCTCATTGATGCGCTAAAAAACATTACTATATCAAAACATGAGGACAGTTTTAATAAAACCCTATCGTATGCTAAATTGCATAGGGTCAGAGATGCATTATGAGTTCACCAAGTCGTTTTGCCGGAAAAGAACCGGAAAAGTGTTCAAATATGGGCACATTATTATTTGTCTATGTGCCAACCAAGATTCCACAATTAAAAACGTGTCCTGTTGCCTGGGATTTATTGGTGGCAGAAACAGAGTTATTGGTCATCAAAAATAAGAGATAACGGGAACTTACCTGATTGGTGAACAGACAAACCCCCCTGCACAAGTTTTACTATAACTATAGGCTTGAAAACACTGTATTTTCAGATGCTTTGGGAAGATCTCACTTTGTTTGATTCGAACAAATAAAGTTTACTTTTTGACACCTGGACCTTCTTTGTTTGAGCAATTTTTTGAAACTACAAGATCAATTTTTCCACAACAAGTGCTAAACATAAATCTAAAGTCAAAATAAGTCCTTTGCCCTAGGCTTGAAAAATCTCTCTGCCCAAATGTGCTTTATTTATCATTTCTGTGTGTGTGTGTGTGTGTGTGTGAAATCACATTAACGTTTCAGACATGGGCAATTTGTTGTGCTTTATATTTCGCTTGGGTGTATTGCCCTTTGGCTCATTTCGTACCATTGGCAGTTGTCAGTATGTAAAGCAGCGTGTGCTACTGATACTTGACGTTAACTTAACCCCGGTTGAAAACCTGCTGATGTCTTAGTTTATCATCAGAAAAACCTTCCGTCTTCTATGTGTTTCATCGTTCCACAAGTACAGCGCTACAACCCCTCGGAAGGGGTTCTGATTGGACGCCCTGTAAAAGAGAATGCTCCTCTGAGAGGTCCCACCGAGACTTGAATTCGGACCGCTGGATTCAGAGTCCAGAGTGCTAAACATTACACCATGGAACACTGTGTCGAGTGGTTGACGGCCCGCTAGGCACAGGAGAAAATCCACCCTGATCGGGGTGCACAAATTAGCTCTGCGGTAAAGTAATGAATAGACGAAGCCTTGCCGAAACCCGGGATCGAACCAGCGACCTTAAGATCTTCAGTCTAACATTCTCCTAACTGAGCTATTTCGGCCATTTGGTGAGATGTCATTGCAAATTATGTGTTGATGCAGAATAACTGCGTGCTGAACGTGATGTTTGTGCGCTGAGAGGAAAAGAGTTAGAAAATGATTTTGAGATAAAACAATTTGAGTTGCAGTGTAACCTAGAGTTACAACAGACACTGGAGTTACGTAAATTGGAGTTACAATCTGAACGGGAGGAAAGAGATTTTCAGTTGAGAAAATTAGAGTTAGAACTGAATGCCCAAACAGTTGGAACTCCACTTCGTGTGCCACTATCTGTTGAACCCATGGCGACTGCACCTGTTTTTGATGTTTATAAAAACATTAGACTAGTGCCACAATTTTTTGAGAAGGAAGTAGATAAATATTTCCAACATTTTGAACGTGTTGCAGAGTCTTTGAGATGGCCAAAAGAGTTTTGGACCTTATTGCTGCAATGTGTTTTAATTGGGAGGGTACAGGAAGTTTATTCAGCGCTGACTATAGAGCAAAGTCGTGATTATGACATTGTGAAGTCTGCTATTTTTCATGCATATGAGCTGGCACCTGAAGCATACCGCCAGAAATTTAGAAGTCATTTTAAGGCTGAGAAGTGCACATATCTGGAGTTTGCTAGAGAGAAAGAAAGCTTGTTTGACCGTTGGTGTACCTCAGTAAAAGTAACCACCAAGGAACAGCTTAGAGAACTGATTCTTTTAGAGGAGTTCAAAAGCTGTGTTCCAAATGCGGTTGCTATGTATCTAAATGAACATAAAGTGAGTAAAATGTCAGAAGCTGCTCTTATGGCAGAGGAGTTTGTTCTTACTCATCAGCTTTCTGTTAGTCACTTAAATGATCTGAGTAGGTCAAAGTTAAGTGTTACTGTTAAAAATAAAAAGGTGGTTGCACGCCAGAATGCTGTGTCAAATTTCGCTGATAATACCTCAGTCACACGTACGAAAGGTGAGTTGGTTTGCTTTTATTGTAAAAAGCCAGGACATAGAATTTCTGATTGTATTGCTCTCAAAAGGAAAGAGAAAGGCGTTAAACATGTTGGTTTGATTTCTACATCAAATGTGAAGCATACTCCTGCACGATTTAACCAGCAGATTGAACGGGTGGATGTTACTGAGATGGAGAGTGTCAAAAATAATGCTGATTTTGCACCATTTCTCACTGAAGGGACTGTGGCTTTGCCTGATTCGGATGAGACTGTACCTGTACGTATCCTCCGAGATACTGGGGCGGGGCAATCTTTTCTGATGGAAGGACTTTTGCCCTTGTCTGAACTTACTACTACGGGAACAAAGGTGCTGGTCCGAGGACTTGAGATGGGGTTCACCGAAGTTCCTCTTCATTGCATTCATCTTAATTCCAAACTTGTGTCAGGTGATGTGGTAGTTGGAGTTCGTGCTATGCTTCCTGTCCCTGGTGTAACTTTCATACTGGGCAATGATTTAGCTGGGGGGAATGTCTGGGAAAAGTCAGACGGCAGTGTTCCACCTATAGTGGTCTCTGCTGTTGAGAAATTAGCTGGATCTTCTGATTGTCTTGATTTTATACCCTGCATGTGCAATCACTCGGGCGATGGCTGAGAAAAGGGTGTCAGATGAAACTGAAAATATTCTTTGTAATACTTTTATTGTTTCTGAAAATCTTTCTCAGCCAGAACTTAGTATTGCGTGTACGGATGTGCAGGATAAGATACCTGTTCATGAGTCACATGTTGTTGTTGATCATAAGACAGATGGGTCTGATTTTATGTCAGAAAGTCCATTTATCTGTGATGACCATGTTAACGCTTGTTCTTTATCTCCGCTTTTTAGTGTGACTCGAGATGATCTTGTCAAAGCGCAGCAGGCGGATGATACTCTTCAAAAATTGTTCTCTTTAGCTCAGGAAGTAGGAGACAAGACTTCATCTCCTTTCTATTTTCTCCAGGATGGATTGCTTTATAGACAACAACCTATGAGCTCTGATATTATACTCGATCCTAGGATCCAAATCGTGGTTAAATTTCGTCAAGACCTGTTACATCTTTTACATCAGGGCATGGCTGGTCACTTGGGCGTACGAAAGACCTATGATAGACTACTAAGAAAATTTTATTGGCCTAGATGTTAGCGAGATGTGATTAACTCCATACGGTCCTGCCATACTTGTCAAAAGACGGGAAAACCAAATCAAAAAGTTCCAGTTGCTCCTTTACAGCCTATTGCTGCAGTTACTACTCCTTTTTCACACTTGACGATTGATTGCGTTGGTCCTTTACCACGATCTAAGGCTGGACATGCTTATTTACTCACTGTAATGTGTCAGACTACACGTTACCCTGCAGCTTATCCTCTGAGATCAATCACTAGCAAAGCTATTTTAAAGGCTTTAACAAGTTTCATGTCTATTTTTGGTATTCCAAAAACCATTCAGTCTGACCAGGGTTCGAATTTTATGTCCCGAAACTTCTCTAAGGTCATGCGACAACTTGAAGTTAAACATAACATATCAAGTGCTTATCACCCTCAAAGTCAAGGAGGTCTTGAATTAGGCTCCATCAGACCCTAAAGTCACTTTTGGGGTCTTATTGTGTCGAGCTTGACTGTGAATGGGAGGAAGGACTTCCTTGGATGTTGTTGGCTATTCGTGAGGTTGTACAAGAGAGCATAGGTTTTAGCCCTAATGAGTTAGTGTTTGGACACACTGTTAGAGGCCCTATTGCTGTCTTGGCAGATGAGTGGACTAATTCTGACCCTCCTGAGAATGTTTTAGACTATGTAAGTAGTTTCCGTTATCGCCTCTATGAAACTAGAGCAATCGCTTTACGAAAGTAAGCTAAGTCTCAAGGGAAGATGCAGAAATTGTTTGATCGCAAAGTTAAGTCCAGACATTTTCAAGCAGGTGACCAACTACTTGCGTTGTTACCTGTTTTGACTAGTCCTTTCCAGGCTCGGTTTGCTGGACCGTATACGATTGCAAAGAGTCTTCCGAATAACAACTATTTGTTAAATACACCCGATCGGCGAAAGAAAATCCAGGTTTGTCATATTAACTTACTGAAATTATATGTTACTCCTGTACCTTCTTTGTCTATTGATGTTGTAAAAACTGCTGAAACTATAGATTTAAGTGTTTCAGAAGCATCTGTAGAGGTGGATGATCATCTAGAGGAAATAAAAGGTCCTTCTCGAGGAGAAGTGGAAGGGCGACTAAATAACTCTGAAATGCTTGTCAATTTGGCTCACCATTTGTCACACCTGTGCGAGTCAGAGAAGACAGACATAATTGAGTTGGTAAGCTCGTTTCCCTCTCTCTTTTCTGATGTTCCCACCCGAACTTCTGTCATTGAGCATGACATCGATGTCGGTACAGCTCAGCCAGTGAAACAACATGCTTACCGTGTCAATCCTATAAAAAGGAAGTTACTTCAGAAAGAGGTGGATTATTTACTTGATCATAAGTTAGCGGAACCCAGTTTTAGTTCTTGGAGTTCTCCATGTATTTTAGTGAGTAAACCTGATCGTTCGTATCGGTTTTGCACTGACTACAGGAAGCTTAACTCACTGACAAAACCTGATTGTTACCCTCTACCAAGAATAGATGACTGTGTTGACCGGGTTGGCTCTGCAAAATTTGTTAGCAAATTTGACCTCCTGAAAGGTTATTGGCAAGTGCCGTTGACATCCCGTGCTAAAGAATTATCTGCTTTCGTGACACCTGACAGGTTTCTGCAGTACACTGTTCTGCCTTTTGGGGTCCGAAATGCTCCTGCTACATTTCAGCGGTTGGTAAATCATGTGTTGTCTGGGATGAGCGGCTGTGAGGCTTACTTGGACGATGTTGTTCTGTATAGTTCGTCTTGGTCTGAACATCTCAATCAAATCAATGAACTTTTTGTGCGTTTAGCAAAAGCCAACTTGACTATAAACCTTGCTAAGTGCGAATTTGGAAAGGCTACGGTGACATATTTGGGAAAGGTTGTTGGCCGGGGTTGTGTGAAACCGATTCACGCTAAAGTAAATGTGATCTGTAGTTTTCCCAAGCCAGCTACCCGTCGTGAGTTACGACGATTTCTCGGGATGGTGGGTTACTACAGGTGATTTTGTCATAATTTTGCAAATGTAGTTGCCCCTCTGACCGATCTGTTAAGTCCAAAGAGACCCTTTCAATGGTCTGAAAAATGTCAGTGTTCCTTTGAGAATGCAAAATCTTTATTAGCAAATGCTCCTGTGTTGGTTACCCCTAATTTTGAGAAGCGATTTCAACTTGCAGTGGATGCTAGTGCCTATGGGGCTGGCGCTGTTCTTTTACAAGAAGATTGTAATGGAATCGAACATCCAGTCAGTTATTTCTCAAAGAAATTCAATCGTCACCAGCAAGTGTATTCTACGGTGGAAAAAGAGGCATTAGCCCTTATTCTAGCCGTTCAGCATTTTGAGGTCTATTTGAGCGCGGTCTGTGGTCCTATTACTGTATACACTGACCATAATCCATTGACGTTCTTAGATCGAATGCGCGGCAAGAATCAAAGAATTATGAGATGGAGCCTTATTTTACAACCTTTCCACTTACAGATTAAACATATACGTGGCAAGGATAACATAATTGCGGATGCTCTCTCACGGATGTAAGATGTACCAGAGAGTCCGGCATTGTTTTTTTTCTCTTTCCCTTTCACCTTCTCTTTTTTTCCATTCTCCTTTTTTTTCTCTCTGATGTCCTAGGGCCCAGGATTCCGGGAGTGAAATGGCGTTGGATTTATGGAGATCAGTACTAAAGTTATTGTACATTCACATTTAAAAGGTTGTTTTGCCTTTGTATTTTTTTTCTTTCGGTTCTTTAGGAGAACCTCCCTCTGGAGTGGGAGGTGTGACGACCCAGAGTCTCCTCTTCCTGATTCAATTGGTGCTGATTGTGGGAGTCCCTGATTGGTTTCCTTATGCTAATTCACAAATTGGTTAGAGTATATGAGAGTGTGGTGCGTTATTGAAAGGAGGCACTCTCTGGAGAAGTACTCTTCTGGGGCCTCATGTACAAAGACTTGCGTTGAATTCATACTATAACATTGCGTACGGACAAAGCTGTAAATGTGCGTACGCACAAAAAAAAAAGATGAAAAAAAGAAAAAAAAAGAACATCCCAATTAAAGTAGAATTGAGCGCACATGCATGAGCACAACTCCCCACCCAGTCTCCTCCCCTAATTAAATCAATTTAAATATGGTAATGAGTTCACTTTGGCAAACGATAGCAGTAAGAAAATGGCTAAAGCAAGCGGCAAGAAACGAAACTTTACGGAAAGTGAACTTGAGGTGCTACTATCGGAGGTAGAAACCAGAAAAAATATTTTATTTGGCACTTTGTCCTCCGGAATTAACAACAAAAGGAAAAAATATGAGTGGGAGAGTTTGGCTGGAGCCGTCAATGCGGTGGGATCTGAAAGTCGCACTGTAAATGACCTTAAAAAGAAATGGTCTGATATTAAGGTGGACGTAAAACGGAGAACTGCTGCGCACCGACAAAGTGTGGGCAGAACAGGCAGTGGTAAAGGGGTCGATGAACTAACACCCTTTGAGCAGAGAGTTGCCTCAATTATAGGTGACACTTTACTCTCTGGAGTGGTATCTGCTGCTGTGGGAGACTCAGATTCACTACAGGACTGCCACGAAGGTAACAATTTCTCATTTGTTTTTACTTTGGTATATATAGCCTTTTTCATTATCAAATGCATGCAATGTAGTTGACCAAAACTACACCAGAGATTTTACATATCCATTGCATTTATGGCAAATGCGTGTGCCCCTTAAAAATGGAACGGACTCAAATCAAAGTTAACATGTGCCTGTGTTTATTTAGACTCATATGGTGCAATAGCCGGAACATCCACTGGCACGCACTCGGAATCCTCCCCTCCTGAGCAGCCAGCGCCCACTGTGCCCAGTGTTTCCAGTGCTCCCACCAGTGCTGACGCCCGTCCGTCTGGCCGCGTCTTGACGCATGCTGTTTTGGAGTCACAACAGCAAATCGTCATGGCCATCGGAGAAATCAACAGTCACCTTAAAAATATCACTGACACACTCACAGACATAAGCCACTCATTAAAGGAATTGGTCAAAAAATGAACTTTGTCTCCGATTACCATTTATATTGTTGCAATCACATGTTGACGGGCCTGAATAGCTTGTTGGTTGGGCTGCACATACATTGGTCCTGGGTCAGGGTCATCTGGCGGTGCTGCCACCTCACCAAGTGGTATGCCATGCCTGTGCGCGACATTGTGCAGCACACCACAGGCCAGCACAATGCGGCACACCTTGTCAGGGCGGTATAACAGCATCCCCCCACTCCTGTCAAGGCAGCGCCACCGACATTTCAGCTGCCCAATCGCCCGCTCTACAACTGACCGAGTGCGAGAATGGGCGTTATTGTATCTGCGCTCTTGGTCAGTTTGTGGGTTGGTGAGGGGGGTTAAAAGCCACGTCTTTAGTGGATAACCGCGGTCTCCTGAAAGGTTATTCAATAATTAAATGCAAAAAAAATATATAATATACAATAAGATAAAGCATAACTTTAAATGCATCACTTACCAAGAATCCACCCATCACGCAACCTGCCAGTTTGGAGCCTCATCCCAACCATGCTGTTTGTAAGGATGTATGAATCATGGGTTGACCCAGGCCACCTTGCCACAATATTTGTTAGGCGCATTTGTGCATCACATATTATCTGCACATTTATTGAATGGAAATGTTTCCGATTCACATATGCAAATTCTTCTTCAGATGGCGCCTTTATAGCAATGTGTGTGCAGTCGATTGCTCCGATTACATTAATAAGGGAAACCGGCTATCGCTGCAAATTGCGTTTTAATGTTTGGCTGGTCAACTGCATCATATGGGAACCTTATATACCTGGTAGACATGCGGATGATCCCGTCCCATACCGCTGGCATTGCGCGGCTCAAAGACGACTGGCTTATTCCTGAGCGGTCTGCCAGTTCCCTTTGGAAAGAACCAGTTGCCAGAAAACCAAGTGTTGTCAGCACCTGCAAGGGAACGGGTATTGCGTGGCTCCTTGCTGTCTCTCTCTCTATATTCGGACCCAACTCAGCACAGAGCTCCAAGAGGATAGCCCTTGGAAATCTGAAACGGCTGATAAGCCAGTCATCATCCTGAGCAAGAAAATCATTGTGGTCCCTAAAAACTCGTTCTCTTCGGATTCTGCCATTAGCAATGTCCTCTAATAAAGCCAAAGCTGCCATTGCCATAGACTAAGGGTTGTGTCAATTTGCATACCGGTATGCTTTTATATGTTCTTATTTAATTGCATAATTGATATAATTAATATAATCCCATAAGGCTTGTGTGACAATATATGTCAATTATTTATAAATTGCTAATTAATAGCAATGCTTCCCACAGGTGGTGGTGCGATAGACTTGTAGAACAAATTATTGTGTAATGTTTACAACTTCACTTCATTGCCTGTAAGAGTCGCCAACGGACAAAAACAATGAGAAATGTACGTACGCCAGACATGAAGTTGGCTTGGAGGAACGCACATTCTCGCGTTAATTTCACCGTTAGTACATCCGACCGTGAGCGTGAAAGCTGACGTACGCAAAGTTTTTGTGCGAACGCAAGGTTGATACATGAGGCCCCTGGTGTGTCTCTTACCTATGTTTTTCTTACACATGTAGCGTCAATTTTGTTATAGTTGCTTGTTGTGTTTCTTTGTTTTCCCATGTCCCTAGACTTCTGTTTGTTACGATTTTTTTGTTGTTGTTATTATTATTATTATTATTTGTGGCAAATGTTAAATCAATAAATTATATTGATTGAACACTCTGGTTGATCTCTCTTTCATGTTACGATTTGAAATGAGCTGGTCGTAACACTAAACATAAGTTGAAAGGCTAAAACCGTTGGGCAGAAGCAATTCCAGACATGGGCCCCTCGGAAGGGGTTCTGATTGGAAGCCCCATAAAGGAGAATGCTGTGCTGAGAGGTCACACCGAGATTTGAACTCGTATCGCTTGATTCAGAGTCCAGAGTGCTAATCATTACACCATGGAACCCTGTGTCGAGTGGTTTTAGGCCCGCTAGGCGCACAAGAAAAGGCCACCCGGTCCAGGGTGCACAAATATCTCTGCGGTAAAGCAATGCACAGGCAAAGACTTGCCGAAACTAAACCAGGGACCTTTAGATCTTCAGTCTAACGCTCTCCCAACTGAGCTATTTCGGCCACATCATCTGTCTTGTGCAAGCCTTTCGGCGAACGACCCCAGCATCATTTTACCAATGAGAGATGGACGGGATTCCAGGGAAAAGTCAGTGGCCAGTACGGGGATCGAACCCGCGACCTTGGCGTTATTAGCACCACGCTCTAACCAACTGAGCTAACCGGCCTATGAGCTCCTGCAATCACATTCCGCGTCGCTCATTTTACTCATTTGGGTGTCGTACTGTTAAGTGGCAACAGTTCCGGTTAGTTCGTTCAAATGGAAGAGCGCTCGTTTTGCTTTCGAGAGGTAGCGCCATCGACGTCTGCATTATTCAAGGCTTTATTCGTTCACCGCTTTATATGGGCTCACCAATTGCTATAAAAGGATAAAAAATGCTACTTTATCTCTCGCCTGCGAGTGTTTATGGATAGAGGCGTCTAGTACGCGAAAAAATGCAGCAGAACTTCACTCGTGCGCCAACATGCTAGTAGAAAGGCTCAAACCATTGGGCAGAAGCAATTCCAGACATGGGCCCCTCGGAAGGGGTTCTGATTGGAAGCCCTATAAAAGAGAATGCAATGCTGAGAGGTCCCACCGAGACTTGAATTCTGATCGTTGGATTCAGAGTCCAATTGCTATAAAAGGATTAAAAATGCTACTTTATCTCTCGCCTGCGAGTGTTTGTGGATATAGGCGTCTAGTAAGCGAAAAAATGCAGAAGAATTTCACTCATGCGCCAACATGCTAGTAGAAAGGCTCAAACCATTGGGCAGAAGCAATTCCAGACATGGGCCCCTCGGAAGGGGTTCTGATTGGAAGCCCTATAAAAGAGAATGCAATGCTGAGAGGTCCCACCGAGATTTGAACTCGGATCGCTGGATTCAGAGTCCAGAGTGCTAACCATTACACCATGGAACTCTGTGTCGAGTGGTTGTAGCCACGTCAGGCAAACAAGAAAAGGCCACCCGGTCCAGGGTGCATAAATAGCTCTGCGGTAAAGCAATGCGCTGGCGGAGCCTTGACATTCAGTCTGCATCACAAGCATGGTGCAGAGAGAAGGTCCCCTCCTTCTCACTTACAGGGCTTTTCTATGATCCAAACATGACACCCCTTCTTCTCCCCGACCCTTGAGCAAGAACGTATCTTTGGTAACAAAAAAAAGCAGTCTCAAGACCACTTTGGGTTAAAGCTTACAGCACCTGGTATTCCCAGGTGACCTCCCATCAAAGTACTGACAAGGCCCAACCCTGCTTGGTTTCCGAGATCAGACGAGAGCGGGCGTGCTCAGGGTGGTGTGGCCGTAAGCAAAATCTGTGAGTCCAATCTCTACGCAAAAAGAAAGCAGCCATATGGCCACTTTGGGTTAAAGCACCTGGTATTCCCAGGCGGTCTCCCATCCAAGTACTGACCAGGCCCGACCCTGCTTGGCTTCCAAGATCAGACAATAGCGGCCATGCTCAGGGTGGTGTGGCCGTAAGCAAAAGCTGTGCCACCAATCGCTACGCATAAAGAAAGCAGCCATAAGGCCACTTTGGGTTAAAGCTTACAGCACCAGGTATTCCCAGGCGGTCTCCCATCCAAGTACTGACCAGGCCCGACCCTGCTTGGTTTCCGAGATCTGATGAGAGCGGGCGTGCTCAGGGTGGTGTGGCCTTAAGCAAAATCTGTGCGTCCAAGCTGACATATGAAGAAAGCAGCCATAAGACCACTTTGGGTTAAAGCTTACTGCACCTGGTATTCCCAGGTGGTCTCCCATCAAAGTACTGACCAGGCCCAACCCTGCTTGGCTTCCGAGATCAGTCGAGAGCGGGCGTGCTCAGGGTGGTGTGGCCGTAAGCAAAAGATGTGCTACAGAGCTCGACGCATAAAGAAAGCAGCCATAAGTCCACTTTGGGTTAAAGCTTACAGCACCTGGTATTCCCAGGCGGTCTCCCATCCAAGTACTGACAAGGCCCGACCCTGCTTGGCTTCCAAGATCAGACGAGAGCTACAGAGCTCGACGCATAAAGAAAGCAGCCATAAGTCCACTTTGGGTTAAAGCTTACAGCACCTGGTATTCCCAGGCGGTCTCCCATCCAAGTACTGACAAGGCCCTACCCTGCTTGGCTTCCAAGATCAGACGAGAGCGGGCGTGCTCAGGGTGGTGTGGCCGTAAGCAAAAGATGTAGTACCAAGCTCGACGCATAAAGAAAGCAGCCATAAGTCCACTTTGGGTTAAAGCTTACAGCACCTGGTATTCCAAGGCGGTCTCCCATCAAAGTACTGACCAGGCCCGACCCTGCTCTGCTTCCGAGATCTGACGAGAGCGGGCGTGCTCAGGGTGGTGTGGCCGTAAGTGGAAACTGTGCGTCCAAGCTCGATGCATGAAGAAAGCAGCCATGAGGCCACTTTGGGTTAAAGCTTACAGCACCTGGTATTCCCAGGTGACTTCCCATCAAAGTACTGACCAGGCCCAACCCTGCTTGGCTTCCGAGATCTGACGAGAGAGGCGGTGCTCAGGGTGGTGTGGCCGTAAGCAAAAGCTGTGCGTCCAAGCTAGACGCATAAAGATAGCAGCCATAAGGCCACTTTGGGTTAAAGCTTACAGCACCTGGTATTCCCAGGCGGTCTCCCATCCAAGTACTGACCAGGCCCAACCCTGCTTGGCTTCCGAGATCAGACGAGAGCAGGCGTGCTCAGGGTGGTGTGGCCGTAAGCTAAAACTGTGCGTCAAAGCTCGATGCATGAAGAAAGCCGCCATGAGGCCACT
>NC_136768.1:23223192-23225692 GCF_947034865.1 Barbatula barbatula | reverse complement strand
AAAAACACAATCTCTAAAAAAACCGTACAACATTTTCACAGTACATACTTTAAACACTCTTAATTTTCCTCCCAACCTGACATACAATTCTTCCTCTTGTTTCCCCTGTTTCATGTCATTAATGTTTCTTATCCAATCCTCTGGTATTGCACTTTTTATTATCTTAAACTTATTCTCAATTTCTTGTCTACTATATTCTTCTTTTGCTTCCTCTTTTTTAGATGGAAAAAAATAAAAAAAACAATTTCCGGCAAAGTCGTGACGTGCTGTTGTCGGGCTAGAAATCCATTGGGGTCTCCCCGCGCAAGTTCCAATCCTGCCGACTATGTGTGCGGTGCATTGAACTCAGCTGTTGATTTGTCTCTCTAGAGGAGAAAAACCCACACTTCATCTCGGGCAAACCCTTTGCAATGTGACTTACTTTTTTCGGGTGTCCATAGCAGATTTCCACATTACGGACAGCAGTATGCTTGCTCCAAAAGTCCAAGCCTTACACTAATGTCTGAGGTCCTCGTCTGGCATTTGTCAGAGTTGGACAAATATGTTAATAAGGCAGATTTAAATCTGATTACCTGTGGTCAGCGTGCAATCAGCGTCGTCGGCACCTCGTCAGAGGCGATTGGAGTTATTTGGGGATGGAATTGATTTTTACTTCTTTTCCTCCTCTCAATTAAAGTGGTCTGAGAGGAGCCTGCAGGAGAAATGACCCTCTGTGAACATTGTGGCGTGACATAGTGTGCACGCTGGTTCGTGGACAGATTGGCAAAGCTCGAGATTCTCTTCATCTACGCATAAATCTTTCGTCTTTTACTAAAGGTTTCCGTGGAGGGGAACCACTGTGAGTTTGTGTTATTTTTGGGGCTTTGCTAAGGGCAGGGCTGCATAAGCGTGTTAAAGAACAGATGCTGTTAGAGTCGGTTAGTGTGTTCACTTGCTTCAGCAAACTGTCGTCAGGGGGTCTTTTCCTCAACCCCAAGTCCTTCTTTCTGTTGTTTACTGATAGTACACGTTTAGAGAAATGGAAAGTCTTTCTGCAGTGCCTTGAAAATTTGGGGGTCGCAATTCGGTTTCTTTAGCTCTGGGAAACAGTGGGACCATGACTGACACTGACACCTTTGTTGTGCAAGCACTGTTGAGCTTGTGCAGAGGCTGCAGTTTTTGCCAGAGGGGAACTGGAATCCCCTGGTTAGGCCTGGTTTCCCTCCGAGGTTTTTTTTCTCCTCCAATGGAGTTTTGGGTTCCTCGCCACCGTTTGCATACTGTTTTGCACTGTTTTGCCTGGCCGGGGGGGCTGCTAGAATTTGTTAGTCTTATTTAATTAACACTGCATATAGGAATTTATTGTGTGTCTGATATTTGACCTGTGTTTTGAATTCCATAACCTTTTATGTTTTACTTATAGTCATTTTTTCTTGTACAGCTGCTTTGTAACAATGAAAATTGTAAAAAGCGCTATATAAATAAAGCTGACTTGACTTGACTTGACTTGAACAAGGGCAATACGGTGTTGCCTTTTCTGAGGTGTCCGTCACTCAGGACCCCTGCTTTCACGCAAGCGGACCAGGTTTAGCTCTCAATTTGGGAAGCTCAGAGGCTTCTTTTCCTTGCTGGCGTTTCGGCTAGAAATACCTTATTGTTATAGAGTAAGGCTCTGTTGAGCCAGCTTCACAGTCAGGCCACCGCGTGATGGGGTGCTGCAGAACACAACTGCTGCAGCTGTGTTCAACATAGCAAGGAAAAGCTTCTCTCGTCCCTGGGTGGGCTTGAACCACCAACCTTTCAGTTAACAGCCGATCACGCTAACCGATTGCGCCACAGAGACGGATGTGTGTATGCAGTCGGGGTTAGCGACAAAAAAAAAAATGACGCGGTACTTTCCACGGACACGTCGCTCCGTTTGAATCGGAATTAAAGTGCCAAAGCATGGCAAAACTACGAGCAAACACGTAGCACCGCCGCGCTTGTTTTCAGAGAACCCCCGTCAGAAGTTTTACTCGTCCCAAGAAGGCCCCAGCACTAGGCCTGCTAGCCAGGGCACTCCCGCAGAGGGGCAACGCAGGATTCAAAACCACGACACTGCGATTAAGATTCGCATGCGTTACCGACTGCACTGGCCAGGCCTCGCTTTGAGTGTCATGTCTGCCAGTACTACCAAACGGTCACGAGTCGTCTCTCTTGATGTAGGGTGCCATCATTTTGTAGGATGCATTCCACAAGAACTGCGGCGCGCTCCAAGACGAGCCCGTATAGCTCAGTCGGTAGAGCATCAGACTTTGAATCTGCCCTTTTTAGGCGCACCTCCTGGTGGCTAAACTTTAGGCTCACCCGTTAAACTCCCGCCTCCTTGTTGTACTGCTGTGGCCCGACAGCTTGTAGAAGACCATTGTTCAAGTGTAGTCGTGGCCGAGTGGTTAAGGCGATGGACTAGAAATCCATTGGGGTCTCCCCGCGCAGGTTCGAATCCTGCCGACTACGTTTGCTGAGCATCGAGCTCAGCTGC
>NC_136768.1:23203192-23215692 GCF_947034865.1 Barbatula barbatula | reverse complement strand
ACACTTTATACAACACACATATGTTATTATCGACTCGTAGAAGGCTGTATTTTGCCTTAAAATGGGTCGTCCACCAACTTAATACACGTGGTCCCTTCAAATAAATGGCTGGTGGTCGCTTCCTGCGTGACTTGGCGAAAACACAGAAACGTCCACCTGCAGTTTATTTGAGCGGGCCACGTGTATCAAGTTGGTGGACATAATACTTATTAGCAATGTTTAACTAAAAAATATAAATTTATATGTTTCAAAAAGCTCTATGCACGATGCATTCGGTGACGCATACAGCGCATGCATGGGTCACAGTCTGCTGTTATAGCAGCACTTGTATGCGTCACGGTCTGCTCTATGCACGATGCATTCGGGTGACGTGTGCAGCGTGTGCATGCATCACGGTTTGATGTCATGACGGCGCATGCATGCGACGCGGTCTGCTCTATGCACGATGCATTCGGTGACGCATACATGCATTCGGTGACGCATACGCTCTCCCTATTTTTACCTTTTGACACCCAAACAAAGTCATACAGTCGCCCGGCTTTTCCGCACGGCCGGTGGATGACGGGCGGTTGCTCGTGACCCGGTTTCGGGTCGGTTGACCCTGTCGGGGCTACGTCCACGAAACACATATGCAAAAGCCATTAAAATAAGCTATACGAGGAAATTTCCAGGAAGGTCCGAGGGGTCCCGTATTCTAGATTCTGGCCCGTCGGGCGGCCCCCGACAACATACCGAGAGCACATCGCACTAGAGGATCAGGGAATGTTTTTGCACCCAATCACAATATTAAGCACACAGCCTCGTCTCTCATATAACACTGAACAGCATTATGAAGGCTTAGTGTTGGGGGAGGTGGATTTTTCACAAAGGTCTAAGAACTTTGGACGTTTGGGGGATAAATGGGGGGCTTCTAGACAAAAATAATCCAAATTGTCCAGACCCTTCGGCCTATCGTTTCCCAACGGGAGGATTCCCACCTACCATCTATGCCAATGCGTTTTCATTAACTGCTTCGTGGACGACTCTCCCTATTTTGACCTTTCGACACCCAAACAAAGTCACAGAGTCGCCCGGCTTTTCCGCACGACCGGTGGATGACGGGCGGTTGCTCGTGACCCGGTTTCGGGTCGGTTGACCCTGTCGGGGCTACGTCCACGAAACACATATGCAAGAGCCATTCAAATAAGTTATACGAGGAAATTTCCAGGAAGGTCCGAGGGGTCCCGTATTCTAGATTCTCGCCCGTCAGGCGGCCCCCGACAACATACCGAGATCACATCGCCCTAGAGGATCAGGGAATATTTTTTGCACCCAATCACAAGATTAAGCTCACAGCCTTGTCTCTCATATATGCCTGAACAGCATTGTGAAGGCTTAGTGTTGGGGTACTGCGTCGCATGCAGACCGCGTCGCATGCATGCGCCGTCATGACATCAAACCGTGACTTTCGTTGCCCTCACACCCAGCACACTCTCTGTTTGAACTCTTACCATCTGGTCGACGCTACAGAGCACCGAGCACTAAAACATCCAGACACAGGAAGAGCTTCTTTCCTCAGGCCATCTACCTCATGAACAGTTAAATGTTCACCTTTTGCAATAAATGTGTGAAATATTTTTGTGCCAGGTTTTTCGTATATAGCACCTTAAAATAAGTATATTTTAAACACCTGTAGATATCTCATAGAATCTGTATATATATATCATACACCCTACAGTGCAATAAATGTGTGCCATACTTTCCCTCAGACATTTCACATATATAAACTCATAACTTGTATATTTTAAACAAAAATTCCGGAGCTCTTCTGTCACACTGCACTTTCACCTTTGTGTGCTTAACTTTTATTTTTATTCTGTACTTTCGTTGCCTTTGTTGATTGTTACTTGTCTTGTAACCTTACTTGTGTACTGGAAGCTTCTGTAACCAAGACAAATTCCTCGTGTGTGTAAGCACACCTGGCAATAAAGCTTGTTCTGATTCTGATTTTTAAAAAATCAACTGCAATCGGCAACTCCGAAGAGATGTTCTTCAAGTTAACAGCCTGCCGACCACATGCACTAGGATCTGGATCTGCCTAGGGACTAAAGAACACATCTTCAATCGCTGGCAACTCTAGCTGAAGCTGAACAGGGTAAACTCTATTGAATTTCTGTTAACCAACAGGTTCAAGTGTGTTGATCTGGTGAGAATCCCAAGGAGGACTAGATGAGGTTCAGGAAAGTCTGCACAACACTCTAAAAGAGCCCAGCATTCAGCCTTGCTGTGGCATTTTTTTGTCACTGAAATTTGATTTCCCGGCTAGCTCAGTCAGTAGAGCATGAGACTCTTAATCCAGGGTCGTGGGTTCGAGTCACATGTTGGGTGTTAACGGGACATCTCTTTGTGGCGCTTTTCTGTTAACCGAAAGGTGGTGGTTCGAGCCCACCCAGGGACGCCTTGTGCTTTCCGTTACCACGTATAGCACAGCTGAAAAATGTCCACAAAGGGTAACCTTTTTGCTTGGAAAAGGCCTTGTGGCGCAACGGTAGCGCGTCTGACTCCAGATCAGAAGGTTGCGTGTTCAAATCACGTCGGGGTCAGCGCTTCTTTGCGCGTGGGAGTAATGACTTGCGAGAATGGTAATCCATCATTTTGTCTGACAACTCGCGGAGGGCCAGTGGCGCAATGGATAACGTGTTTGACTACGAATCAGAAGATCCCAGGTTCGACTTCTGGCTGGCTCGTTCGTTCGTTCGTTCGTTCGTTCGTTGTGTTCCCCTTTCGTGCCATGGGGCGTCATCAAGGTATGCTTCACAACAAGGTTCATCACAAAGTACATAGGGCTCCAAACGTTGACATATTGCAGGAACAAGTTTTAAACCAAAAATCATAACCATATATTGTAAAAAAGCCACCTGGAGTGGCATAAGCAGAGATCTCTGAGGCACGTTCCGTAAGGGGAACCTGCCAATAACCCTTAAGCAAATATAACTTGGTCAAAAACTCGGCATCTCCTACCTCATCCACGGAGTCTTCTATTCTCGGACTGTAGGCGTCTCACAGGTCATTCTTATGTCGCTGGTTTGAATCCGGCTCTTAGAAAGCCGTGTTTGCAAGCACTCGTGAAATGCCCCATAGGGCGTCCAAAACCACATTCCCTGACCGGGAATCCAACCCGGGCCGCGGCGGTGAGAGCGCCGAATCCTAGCCACTAGACCACCAGGGAGAGCCTGCGTGGTTGCCTGGCACGATGACTAGCCTTAATCAAGGCAGCCTGTGGTACATGACCAGTGCATGAACATTTGAATCCCGTTCTGTCTTAAAGGACAGTTAACCGCTGTGCCAAGTCCTTCTGACAACTCAAGCGTAAAACGGCCCCCTCTGATTCGAAGCGGCAGTTTGACACTGCAGATTTGATATCAGATTTCGGTCGAATAAATATTTTGGATTGTTTTTTGGAATGTGGCAAAGATAACTTTCAAGAAATCACAGGCTAAAAGTAAGTGCACGGGAGCTCTGATCAACAGGAGCGAAGATCGACAAAAAAAGGCAGGAAAAACTAACGTTCTCTGCTTTTGAACAACCTTCTGCAGCTCTGCAATATGCAGAACCCCCAAAAATACAACACCATCGTAATGCTTCCTCCCCACGGAAATCTTTAGTAAAAGTTGAAAGATTTATCCGTATATGAAGAGAAACTCGAGCAATACCCAACCACTCCTAATGCCGAGCACTCACCATGCCGCACCATCATGTTTAAAGAGGGTGATCTCTCATGAAGGCTCCCCAGAGCATTGCAATCAGGTAGAGCAAACGACCTCAAATCTTCCATCACCAAACAAATACGGCCTCCCTCACCCAGGAGATGTCACCGAAGACAATGCTGTGCCGACCACGTGTACTGGGATTTCTATAAGGAACTTGTGAACTGACTCGAATAGACAGACATTCGCTTCCAGGACACCTTAAACTCCTGTGCCAAGGATGTGCCTTACTTATGTCTTTGTTTGAATGTTGCTGCAAGGTGTGGACACGCTGAATACAATCATCCGTGATCATAAGGCTGGAGCACATGGACTGCTGTTTTTGCGGCAGATGTTGACACACTACCATCCAAAGCAGGTAAATGGAAATAAATATGGAGCGCTTCGTGGATTTTCGTGTCATCCTTTCGCAGGGGCCATGCTAATCTTCTCTGTATCGATCCAATTTTAGTATACGTGCTGCCTTAGCAAGCACGAGTACTGCGGCGAAACAAGGTAATTATACACCCCGTTTCACAGCAAGCAGTCAGGCGACTGGTGAGTTCCAGGCCGCCCTCCATTTAGTGTGGATGCTTATCTCCAGGCTGCCAAAATTAAGGGTGAACTCAGTCTTGGGTGGAATTCAGCTATCGTCATCCCTATACCAACGCAGACGAGTAGGTGCCGGCTTGCTGAATTTCCAAACGCACTGAACACGGTGTTGTAAGCCCACACCACTGCATCGAGCAACAGAGTCCCTTCACTGACTGGCAAGACAGGAGCGGATGAACCCTTCCGAACGGGTGGCCACGTGCATGCTCTGCAGAAGCTGAGTGTTCCTCGTTAGTATAGTGCACAAATACCCCTTTCTGCTTTGGGACAAACTCAAGCAGCCCTGCTGTATGCAGAGCCCCCAACAATATAACAAAGGCGTTTGTTCTTCTAGTGTGATATAATGAAAGACTCCGTAAGCTGCCCTTCGAGATACGCCACACCATGATTCATCAGTTGCAATGTGACATGTTTTGACTGACCTTGACATGTTTTGACTGACCTTGACATGTTTTGACTTGACCCTTCTACATAACCTGTAACAAAAGAGAAAAGAAAAAGTATGATGAATTTCACACAACACTTACCTTACTCCTTAGTTAATAAAAACCAAGAAACGACAAAGGAATAAAATGTCCCCTGTCCCCTAAAGAATCTAGACAATTAAACTCACTGTCCCCAAAACATGACAAAAACAGGCCTAAGACTAAACATGAGCAAGCTGCCTGTTAGGCTAGCAAGCTAAAAATGACTAGAGGACAGGTTTTTACCACCCCCCCAAAACAGCCGTGCCAATCAGCAGAAGTTATCCACGAACCAATAAACAGCCTCCATTCCTGCAACACAGACTCAAGCACAAGAAAACAAACACTCATTCCGGGTTGTAACACCTCCACCCATAAAATCTCAGATTTCCAAATAGTTTTAAATATGATATCTAGGCAAAGTGTCCGCAATCACATTTTCAACTGCCTTGTTGTGTAAAATCTGGGTTATGGTCATTATAAACAACAACGGGTAATGAACTAGAACCAAGATAAACCTCACATTGCTGTAAGCCTAGCAAATGGCTCAGGGCCTCTTTGTCCATGCTGATATGGTTAACCTGGTGACGATTGAATGTTTTTGAATAGAAACAGACAGGGCGGTTGATTGCATGATCATCTTCCTGCAATAAGACAGCACCCGTCCCACTCGCATCCACCTCCCGCTTAAATGGTTTTGAGAAGTCCGGGGCTGCTAACACAGGAGAACAATACAACTACGTTTTGAGGCCATCAAAGGCATACCGACACCTCAAATTCCATTCAAAAGACACTGGGCCACGCAGAAGATCTGTTAGGGGTTTTGCAACATCTGAAAAGTCCTTGCGAAAACTTCTATAATATCCAGCCTTCCCAAGAACTCGCCTAAGTTCTCATTTTGTTACAGGAACTGGGAAAGCATCGATGGCTTTTACTTTAGCGTCAAAAGGACGACGAACGGTCCCCTGACCCACATGTTTACCCAAATAAGTGACTGTAGCACAATCGAATTCACATTTAGCAAGATTAAGTGTGAGGTTTGCTGATTGAAGACTCCCAAACACAGTGTTCAGGGGCCTCATGTACAAAGACTTGCGTTGAATTCATACTATAACATTGCGTACGGACAAAGCTGTAAATGTGCGTACGCACAAAAAAAAACAGATGTATGAATCTCTGCGTACGAAGGATCCCACGCATATTCTCTTTGTACATCCCAATTAACGTAGAATTGAGCGCACATGCATGAGCACAACTCCCCACCCAGTCTCCTCCCCTAATTAAATCAATTTAAATATGGTAATGAGTTCACTTTGGCAAATGATAGCAGTAAGAAAATGGCTAAAGCAAGCAGCAAGAAACGAAACTTTACGGAAAGTGAACTGGAGGTGCTACTATCGGAGGTAGAAACCAGAAAAAATATTTTATTTGGCACTTTGTCCTCCGGAATTAACAACAAAAGGAAAAAATATGAGTGGGAGAGTTTGGCTGGAGCCGTCAATGCGGTGGGATCTGAAAGTCGCACTGTAAATGACCTTAAAAAGAAATGGTCTGATATTAAGGTGGACATAAAACGGAGAACTGCTGCGCACCGACAAAGTGTGGGCAGAACAGGCAGTGGTAAAGGGGTCGATGAACTAACACCCTTTGAGCAGAGAGTTGCCTCAATTATAGGTGACACTTTACTCTCTGGAGTGGTATCTGCTGCTGTGGGAGACTCAGATTCACTACAGGACTGCCACGAAGGTAACAATTTTTTTTTGTTTTTACTTTGGTATATATAGCCTTTTTCATTATCAAATGCATGCAATGTAGTTGACCAAAACTACACCAGAGATTTTACATATCCATTGCATTTATGGCAAATGCGTGTGCCCCTTAAAAATGGAACGGACTCAAATCAAAGTTAACATGTGCCTGTGTTTATTTAGACTCATATGGTGCAATAGCCGGAACATCCACTGGCACGCACTCGGAATCCTCCCCTCCTGAGCAGCCAGCGCCCACTGTGCCCAGTGTTTCCAGTGCTCCCACCAGTGCTGACGCCCGTCCGTCTGGCCGCGTCTTGACGCATGCTGTTTTGGAGTCACAACAGCAAATCGTCATGGCCATCGGAGAAATCAACAGTCACCTTAAAAATATCACTGACACACTCACAGACATAAGCCACTCATTAAAGGAATTGGTCAAAAAATGAACTTTGTCTCCGATTACCATTTATATTGTTGCAATCACATGTTGACGGGCCTGAATAGCTTGTTGGTTGGGCTGCACATACATTGGTCCTGGGTCAGGGTCATCTGGCGGTGCTGCCACCTCACCAAGTGGTATGCCATGCCTGTGCGCGACATTGTGCAGCACACCACAGGCCAGCACAATGCGGCACACCTTGTCAGGGCGGTATAACAGCATCCCCCCACTCCTGTCAAGGCAGCGCCACCGACATTTCAGCTGCCCAATCGCCCGCTCTACAACTGACCGAGTGCGAGAATGGGCGTTATTGTATCTGCGCTCTTGGTCAGTTTGTGGGTTGGTGAGGGGGGTTAAAAGCCACGTCTTTAGTGGATAACCGCGGTCTCCTGAAAGGTTATTCAATAATTAAATGCAAAAAAAATATATAATATACAATAAGATAAAGCATAACTTTAAATGCATCACTTACCAAGAATCCACCCATCACGCAACCTGCCAGTTTGGAGCCTCATCCCAACCATGCTGTTTGTAAGGATGTATGAATCATGGGTTGACCCAGGCCACCTTGCCACAATATTTGTTAGGCGCATTTGTGCATCACATATTATCTGCACATTTATTGAATGGAAATGTTTCCGATTCACATATGCAAATTCTTCTTCAGATGGCGCCTTTATAGCAATGTGTGTGCAGTCGATTGCTCCGATTACATTAATAAGGGAAACCGGCTATCGCTGCAAATTGCGTTTTAATGTTTGGCTGGTCAACTGCATCATATGGGAACCTTATATACCTGGTAGACATGCGGATGATCCCGTCCCATACCGCTGGCATTGCGCGGCTCAAAGACGACTGGCTTATTCCTGAGCGGTCTGCCAGTTCCCTTTGGAAAGAACCAGTTGCCAGAAAACCAAGTGTTGTCAGCACCTGCAAGGGAACGGGTATTGCGTGGCTCCTTGCTGTCTCTCTCTCTATATTCGGACCCAACTCAGCACAGAGCTCCAAGAGGATAGCCCTTGGAAATCTGAAACGGCTGATAAGCCAGTCATCATCCTGAGCAAGAAAATCATTGTGGTCCCTAAAAACTCGTTCTCTTCGGATTCTGCCATTAGCAATGTCCTCTAATAAAGCCAAAGCTGCCATTGCCATAGACTAAGGGTTGTGTCAATTTGCATACCGGTATGCTTTTATATGTTCTTATTTAATTGCATAATTGATATAATTAATATAATCCCATAAGGCTTGTGTGACAATATATGTCAATTATTTATAAATTGCTAATTAATAGCAATGCTTCCCACAGGTGGTGGTGCGATAGACTTGTAGAACAAATTATTGTGTAATGTTTACAACTTCACTTCATTGCCTGTAAGAGTCGCCAACGGACAAAAACAATGAGAAATGTACGTACGCCAGACATGAAGTTGGCTTGGAGGAACGCACATTCTCGCGTTAATTTCACCGTTAGTACATCCGACCGTGAGCGTGAAAGCTGACGTACGCAAAGTTTTTGTGCGAACGCAAGGTTGATACATGAGGCCCCTGGTGTGTCTCTTACCTATGTTTTTCTTACACATGTAGCGTCAATTTTGTTATAGTTGCTTGTTGTGTTTCTTTGTTTTCCCATGTCCCTAGACTTCTGTTTGTTACGATTTTTTTGTTGTTGTTATTATTATTATTATTATTTGTGGCAAATGTTAAATCAATAAATTATATTGATTGAACACTCTGGTTGATCTCTCTTTCATGTTACGATTTGAAATGAGCTGGTCGTAACACTAAACATAAGTTGAAAGGCTAAAACCGTTGGGCAGAAGCAATTCCAGACATGGGCCCCTCGGAAGGGGTTCTGATTGGAAGCCCCATAAAGGAGAATGCTGTGCTGAGAGGTCACACCGAGATTTGAACTCGTATCGCTTGATTCAGAGTCCAGAGTGCTAATCATTACACCATGGAACCCTGTGTCGAGTGGTTTTAGGCCCGCTAGGCGCACAAGAAAAGGCCACCCGGTCCAGGGTGCACAAATATCTCTGCGGTAAAGCAATGCACAGGCAAAGACTTGCCGAAACTAAACCAGGGACCTTTAGATCTTCAGTCTAACGCTCTCCCAACTGAGCTATTTCGGCCACATCATCTGTCTTGTGCAAGCCTTTCGGCGAACGACCCCAGCATCATTTTACCAATGAGAGATGGACGGGATTCCAGGGAAAAGTCAGTGGCCAGTACGGGGATCGAACCCGCGACCTTGGCGTTATTAGCACCACGCTCTAACCAACTGAGCTAACCGGCCTATGAGCTCCTGCAATCACATTCCGCGTCGCTCATTTTACTCATTTGGGTGTCGTACTGTTAAGTGGCAACAGTTCCGGTTAGTTCGTTCAAATGGAAGAGCGCTCGTTTTGCTTTCGAGAGGTAGCGCCATCGACGTCTGCATTATTCAAGGCTTTATTCGTTCACCGCTTTATATGGGCTCACCAATTGCTATAAAAGGATAAAAAATGCTACTTTATCTCTCGCCTGCGAGTGTTTATGGATAGAGGCGTCTAGTACGCGAAAAAATGCAGCAGAACTTCACTCGTGCGCCAACATGCTAGTAGAAAGGCTCAAACCATTGGGCAGAAGCAATTCCAGACATGGGCCCCTCGGAAGGGGTTCTGATTGGAAGCCCTATAAAAGAGAATGCAATGCTGAGAGGTCCCACCGAGACTTGAATTCTGATCGTTGGATTCAGAGTCCAATTGCTATAAAAGGATTAAAAATGCTACTTTATCTCTCGCCTGCGAGTGTTTGTGGATATAGGCGTCTAGTAAGCGAAAAAATGCAGAAGAATTTCACTCATGCGCCAACATGCTAGTAGAAAGGCTCAAACCATTGGGCAGAAGCAATTCCAGACATGGGCCCCTCGGAAGGGGTTCTGATTGGAAGCCCTATAAAAGAGAATGCAATGCTGAGAGGTCCCACCGAGATTTGAACTCGGATCGCTGGATTCAGAGTCCAGAGTGCTAACCATTACACCATGGAACTCTGTGTCGAGTGGTTGTAGCCACGTCAGGCAAACAAGAAAAGGCCACCCGGTCCAGGGTGCATAAATAGCTCTGCGGTAAAGCAATGCGCTGGCGGAGCCTTGACATTCAGTCTGCATCACAAGCATGGTGCAGAGAGAAGGTCCCCTCCTTCTCACTTACAGGGCTTTTCTATGATCCAAACATGACACCCCTTCTTCTCCCCGACCCTTGAGCAAGAACGTATCTTTGGTAACAAAAAAAAGCAGTCTCAAGACCACTTTGGGTTAAAGCTTACAGCACCTGGTATTCCCAGGTGACCTCCCATCAAAGTACTGACAAGGCCCAACCCTGCTTGGTTTCCGAGATCAGACGAGAGCGGGCGTGCTCAGGGTGGTGTGGCCGTAAGCAAAATCTGTGAGTCCAATCTCTACGCAAAAAGAAAGCAGCCATATGGCCACTTTGGGTTAAAGCACCTGGTATTCCCAGGCGGTCTCCCATCCAAGTACTGACCAGGCCCGACCCTGCTTGGCTTCCAAGATCAGACAATAGCGGCCATGCTCAGGGTGGTGTGGCCGTAAGCAAAAGCTGTGCCACCAATCGCTACGCATAAAGAAAGCAGCCATAAGGCCACTTTGGGTTAAAGCTTACAGCACCAGGTATTCCCAGGCGGTCTCCCATCCAAGTACTGACCAGGCCCGACCCTGCTTGGTTTCCGAGATCTGATGAGAGCGGGCGTGCTCAGGGTGGTGTGGCCTTAAGCAAAATCTGTGCGTCCAAGCTGACATATGAAGAAAGCAGCCATAAGACCACTTTGGGTTAAAGCTTACTGCACCTGGTATTCCCAGGTGGTCTCCCATCAAAGTACTGACCAGGCCCAACCCTGCTTGGCTTCCGAGATCAGTCGAGAGCGGGCGTGCTCAGGGTGGTGTGGCCGTAAGCAAAAGATGTGCTACAGAGCTCGACGCATAAAGAAAGCAGCCATAAGTCCACTTTGGGTTAAAGCTTACAGCACCTGGTATTCCCAGGCGGTCTCCCATCCAAGTACTGACAAGGCCCGACCCTGCTTGGCTTCCAAGATCAGACGAGAGCTACAGAGCTCGACGCATAAAGAAAGCAGCCATAAGTCCACTTTGGGTTAAAGCTTACAGCACCTGGTATTCCCAGGCGGTCTCCCATCCAAGTACTGACAAGGCCCTACCCTGCTTGGCTTCCAAGATCAGACGAGAGCGGGCGTGCTCAGGGTGGTGTGGCCGTAAGCAAAAGATGTAGTACCAAGCTCGACGCATAAAGAAAGCAGCCATAAGTCCACTTTGGGTTAAAGCTTACAGCACCTGGTATTCCAAGGCGGTCTCCCATCAAAGTACTGACCAGGCCCGACCCTGCTCTGCTTCCGAGATCTGACGAGAGCGGGCGTGCTCAGGGTGGTGTGGCCGTAAGTGGAAACTGTGCGTCCAAGCTCGATGCATGAAGAAAGCAGCCATGAGGCCACTTTGGGTTAAAGCTTACAGCACCTGGTATTCCCAGGTGACTTCCCATCAAAGTACTGACCAGGCCCAACCCTGCTTGGCTTCCGAGATCTGACGAGAGAGGCGGTGCTCAGGGTGGTGTGGCCGTAAGCAAAAGCTGTGCGTCCAAGCTAGACGCATAAAGATAGCAGCCATAAGGCCACTTTGGGTTAAAGCTTACAGCACCTGGTATTCCCAGGCGGTCTCCCATCCAAGTACTGACCAGGCCCAACCCTGCTTGGCTTCCGAGATCAGACGAGAGCAGGCGTGCTCAGGGTGGTGTGGCCGTAAGCTAAAACTGTGCGTCAAAGCTCGATGCATGAAGAAAGCCGCCATGAGGCCACTTTGGGTTAAAGCTTACAGCACCTGGTATTCCCAGGCGGTCTCCCATCCAAGTACTGACCAGGCCCGACCCTGCTTGGCTTCCAAGATCAGACGAGAGCGGGCATGCTCAGGGTGGTGTGGCCGTAAGCAAAAGCTGTTCCACCAATTTTTACACATAAAGAAAGCAGCCATAAGGCCGCTTTGGGTTAAAGCTTACAGCACCTGGTATTCCCAGGCGGTCTCCCATCCAAGTACTGACAAGGCCCAACCCTGCTTGGTTTCCGAGATCTGACGAGAGCGGGCGTGCTCAGGGTGGTGTGGACGTAAGCAAAATCTGTGCGTCCAAGCTCGACACATAAAGAAAGCAGTCTCAAGACCACTTTGGGTTAAAGTTTACAGCACCTGGTATTCCTAGGTGACCTCCCATCAAAGTACTGACCAGGCCCAACACTGCTTGGCTTCCGAGATCTGACGAGAGCGGGCGTGCTCAGGGTGGTGTGGCCGTAAGCAAAAGCTGTGCGTCCAAGCTCGACGCATAAAGAAAGCAGCCATAAGTCCACTTTGGGTTAAAGCTTACAGCACCTGGTATTCCAAGGCGGTCTCCCATCCAAGAACTGACCAGGACCGATCCTGCTTGGCTTCCGAGATCAGACGAGAGCGGGCGTGCTCAGG
>NC_136768.1:23195692-23198192 GCF_947034865.1 Barbatula barbatula | reverse complement strand
CTTCTTTTCCTCCTCTCAATTAAAGTGGTCTGAGAGGAGCCTGCAGGAGAAATGACCCTCTGTGAACATTGTGGCGTGACATAGTGTGCACGCTGGTTCGTGGACAGATTGGCAAAGCTCGAGATTCTCTTCATCTACGCATAAATCTTTCGTCTTTTACTAAAGGTTTCCGTGGAGGGGAACCACTGTGAGTTTGTGTTATTTTTGGGGCTTTGCTAAGGGCAGGGCTGCATAAGCGTGTTAAAGAACAGATGCTGTTAGAGTCGGTTAGTGTGTTCACTTGCTTCAGCAAACTGTCGTCAGGGGGTCTTTTCCTCAACCCCAAGTCCTTCTTTCTGTTGTTTACTGATAGTACACGTTTAGAGAAATGGAAAGTCTTTCTGCAGTGCCTTGAAAATTTGGGGGTCGCAATTCGGTTTCTTTAGCTCTGGGAAACAGTGGGACCATGACTGACACTGACACCTTTGTTGTGCAAGCACTGTTGAGCTTGTGCAGAGGCTGCAGTTTTTGCCAGAGGGGAACTGGAATCCCCTGGTTAGGCCTGGTTTCCCTCCGAGGTTTTTTTTCTCCTCCAATGGAGTTTTGGGTTCCTCGCCACCGTTTGCATACTGTTTTGCACTGTTTTGCCTGGCCGGGGGGGCTGCTAGAATTTGTTAGTCTTATTTAATTAACACTGCATATAGGAATTTATTGTGTGTCTGATATTTGACCTGTGTTTTGAATTCCATAACCTTTTATGTTTTACTTATAGTCATTTTTTCTTGTACAGCTGCTTTGTAACAATGAAAATTGTAAAAAGCGCTATATAAATAAAGCTGACTTGACTTGACTTGACTTGAACAAGGGCAATACGGTGTTGCCTTTTCTGAGGTGTCCGTCACTCAGGACCCCTGCTTTCACGCAAGCGGACCAGGTTTAGCTCTCAATTTGGGAAGCTCAGAGGCTTCTTTTCCTTGCTGGCGTTTCGGCTAGAAATACCTTATTGTTATAGAGTAAGGCTCTGTTGAGCCAGCTTCACAGTCAGGCCACCGCGTGATGGGGTGCTGCAGAACACAACTGCTGCAGCTGTGTTCAACATAGCAAGGAAAAGCTTCTCTCGTCCCTGGGTGGGCTTGAACCACCAACCTTTCAGTTAACAGCCGATCACGCTAACCGATTGCGCCACAGAGACGGATGTGTGTATGCAGTCGGGGTTAGCGACAAAAAAAAAAATGACGCGGTACTTTCCACGGACACGTCGCTCCGTTTGAATCGGAATTAAAGTGCCAAAGCATGGCAAAACTACGAGCAAACACGTAGCACCGCCGCGCTTGTTTTCAGAGAACCCCCGTCAGAAGTTTTACTCGTCCCAAGAAGGCCCCAGCACTAGGCCTGCTAGCCAGGGCACTCCCGCAGAGGGGCAACGCAGGATTCAAAACCACGACACTGCGATTAAGATTCGCATGCGTTACCGACTGCACTGGCCAGGCCTCGCTTTGAGTGTCATGTCTGCCAGTACTACCAAACGGTCACGAGTCGTCTCTCTTGATGTAGGGTGCCATCATTTTGTAGGATGCATTCCACAAGAACTGCGGCGCGCTCCAAGACGAGCCCGTATAGCTCAGTCGGTAGAGCATCAGACTTTGAATCTGCCCTTTTTAGGCGCACCTCCTGGTGGCTAAACTTTAGGCTCACCCGTTAAACTCCCGCCTCCTTGTTGTACTGCTGTGGCCCGACAGCTTGTAGAAGACCATTGTTCAAGTGTAGTCGTGGCCGAGTGGTTAAGGCGATGGACTAGAAATCCATTGGGGTCTCCCCGCGCAGGTTCGAATCCTGCCGACTACGTTTGCTGAGCATCGAGCTCAGCTGCTGATTTGTGTCTCTCGAATAGTTAAACCGAAACTTCATCTCAAGTCAAGGCCTTTGCAGCAATCCCAAGGTTGCAAGCCGTGATCGTATAGTGGTTAGTACTCTGCGTTGTGGCCGCAGCAACCCCGGGTCACGCAGCATATTGTGGGGTCTTGATGAAGCACGTCTTCCCTTTCACTTTGGCCCTGTGTAGGTGACGAGCACCAAATGCCTTCTGAGCCTTTTACCCGGGTTTGAGTAGTGGCTAACGCACTGGAATAAATAAAAAACCAGACACACCATGCACTTCCTCTTTTTTAGATGGAAAAAAATAAAAATAAAACAATTTCCGGCAAAGTCGTGACGTGCTGTTGTCGGGCTAGAAATCCATCGGGGTCTCCCCGCGCAGGTTCCAATCCTGCCGACTATGTGTGCGGTGCATTGAACTCAGCTGTTGATTTGTCTCTCTAGAGGAGAAAAACCCACACTTCATCTCGGGCAAACCCTTTGCAATGTGACTTACTTTTTTCGGGTGTCCATAGCAGATTTCCACATTACGGACAGCGGTATGCTTGCTCCAAAAGTCCAAGCCTTACACTAATGTCTGAGGTCCTCGTCTGGCATTTGTCAGAGTTGGACAAATCTGTTAATAAGGCAGATTTAAATCTGATTA
>NC_136768.1:23175692-23188192 GCF_947034865.1 Barbatula barbatula | reverse complement strand
CTATACGAGGAAATTTCCAGGAAGGTCCGAGGGGTCCCGTATTCTAGATTCTGGCCCGTCGGGCGGCCCCCGACAACATACCGAGAGCACATCGCACTAGAGGATCAGGGAATGTTTTTGCACCCAATCACAATATTAAGCACACAGCCTCGTCTCTCATATAACACTGAACAGCATTATGAAGGCTTAGTGTTGGGGGAGGTGGATTTTTCACAAAGGTCTAAGAACTTTGGACGTTTGGGGGATAAATGGGGGGCTTCTAGACAAAAATAATCCAAATTGTCCAGACCCTTCGGCCTATCGTTTCCCAACGGGAGGATTCCCACCTACCATCTATGCCAATGCGTTTTCATTAACTGCTTCGTGGACGACTCTCCCTATTTTGACCTTTCGACACCCAAACAAAGTCACAGAGTCGCCCGGCTTTTCCGCACGACCGGTGGATGACGGGCGGTTGCTCGTGACCCGGTTTCGGGTCGGTTGACCCTGTCGGGGCTACGTCCACGAAACACATATGCAAGAGCCATTCAAATAAGTTATACGAGGAAATTTCCAGGAAGGTCCGAGGGGTCCCGTATTCTAGATTCTCGCCCGTCAGGCGGCCCCCGACAACATACCGAGATCACATCGCCCTAGAGGATCAGGGAATATTTTTTGCACCCAATCACAAGATTAAGCTCACAGCCTTGTCTCTCATATATGCCTGAACAGCATTGTGAAGGCTTAGTGTTGGGGTACTGCGTCGCATGCAGACCGCGTCGCATGCATGCGCCGTCATGACATCAAACCGTGACTTTCGTTGCCCTCACACCCAGCACACTCTCTGTTTGAACTCTTACCATCTGGTCGACGCTACAGAGCACCGAGCACTAAAACATCCAGACACAGGAAGAGCTTCTTTCCTCAGGCCATCTACCTCATGAACAGTTAAATGTTCACCTTTTGCAATAAATGTGTGAAATATTTTTGTGCCAGGTTTTTCGTATATAGCACCTTAAAATAAGTATATTTTAAACACCTGTAGATATCTCATAGAATCTGTATATATATATCATACACCCTACAGTGCAATAAATGTGTGCCATACTTTCCCTCAGACATTTCACATATATAAACTCATAACTTGTATATTTTAAACAAAAATTCCGGAGCTCTTCTGTCACACTGCACTTTCACCTTTGTGTGCTTAACTTTTATTTTTATTCTGTACTTTCGTTGCCTTTGTTGATTGTTACTTGTCTTGTAACCTTACTTGTGTACTGGAAGCTTCTGTAACCAAGACAAATTCCTCGTGTGTGTAAGCACACCTGGCAATAAAGCTTGTTCTGATTCTGATTTTTAAAAAATCAACTGCAATCGGCAACTCCGAAGAGATGTTCTTCAAGTTAACAGCCTGCCGACCACATGCACTAGGATCTGGATCTGCCTAGGGACTAAAGAACACATCTTCAATCGCTGGCAACTCTAGCTGAAGCTGAACAGGGTAAACTCTATTGAATTTCTGTTAACCAACAGGTTCAAGTGTGTTGATCTGGTGAGAATCCCAAGGAGGACTAGATGAGGTTCAGGAAAGTCTGCACAACACTCTAAAAGAGCCCAGCATTCAGCCTTGCTGTGGCATTTTTTTGTCACTGAAATTTGATTTCCCGGCTAGCTCAGTCAGTAGAGCATGAGACTCTTAATCCAGGGTCGTGGGTTCGAGTCACATGTTGGGTGTTAACGGGACATCTCTTTGTGGCGCTTTTCTGTTAACCGAAAGGTGGTGGTTCGAGCCCACCCAGGGACGCCTTGTGCTTTCCGTTACCACGTATAGCACAGCTGAAAAATGTCCACAAAGGGTAACCTTTTTGCTTGGAAAAGGCCTTGTGGCGCAACGGTAGCGCGTCTGACTCCAGATCAGAAGGTTGCGTGTTCAAATCACGTCGGGGTCAGCGCTTCTTTGCGCGTGGGAGTAATGACTTGCGAGAATGGTAATCCATCATTTTGTCTGACAACTCGCGGAGGGCCAGTGGCGCAATGGATAACGTGTTTGACTACGAATCAGAAGATCCCAGGTTCGACTTCTGGCTGGCTCGTTCGTTCGTTCGTTCGTTCGTTCGTTGTGTTCCCCTTTCGTGCCATGGGGCGTCATCAAGGTATGCTTCACAACAAGGTTCATCACAAAGTACATAGGGCTCCAAACGTTGACATATTGCAGGAACAAGTTTTAAACCAAAAATCATAACCATATATTGTAAAAAAGCCACCTGGAGTGGCATAAGCAGAGATCTCTGAGGCACGTTCCGTAAGGGGAACCTGCCAATAACCCTTAAGCAAATATAACTTGGTCAAAAACTCGGCATCTCCTACCTCATCCACGGAGTCTTCTATTCTCGGACTGTAGGCGTCTCACAGGTCATTCTTATGTCGCTGGTTTGAATCCGGCTCTTAGAAAGCCGTGTTTGCAAGCACTCGTGAAATGCCCCATAGGGCGTCCAAAACCACATTCCCTGACCGGGAATCCAACCCGGGCCGCGGCGGTGAGAGCGCCGAATCCTAGCCACTAGACCACCAGGGAGAGCCTGCGTGGTTGCCTGGCACGATGACTAGCCTTAATCAAGGCAGCCTGTGGTACATGACCAGTGCATGAACATTTGAATCCCGTTCTGTCTTAAAGGACAGTTAACCGCTGTGCCAAGTCCTTCTGACAACTCAAGCGTAAAACGGCCCCCTCTGATTCGAAGCGGCAGTTTGACACTGCAGATTTGATATCAGATTTCGGTCGAATAAATATTTTGGATTGTTTTTTGGAATGTGGCAAAGATAACTTTCAAGAAATCACAGGCTAAAAGTAAGTGCACGGGAGCTCTGATCAACAGGAGCGAAGATCGACAAAAAAAGGCAGGAAAAACTAACGTTCTCTGCTTTTGAACAACCTTCTGCAGCTCTGCAATATGCAGAACCCCCAAAAATACAACACCATCGTAATGCTTCCTCCCCACGGAAATCTTTAGTAAAAGTTGAAAGATTTATCCGTATATGAAGAGAAACTCGAGCAATACCCAACCACTCCTAATGCCGAGCACTCACCATGCCGCACCATCATGTTTAAAGAGGGTGATCTCTCATGAAGGCTCCCCAGAGCATTGCAATCAGGTAGAGCAAACGACCTCAAATCTTCCATCACCAAACAAATACGGCCTCCCTCACCCAGGAGATGTCACCGAAGACAATGCTGTGCCGACCACGTGTACTGGGATTTCTATAAGGAACTTGTGAACTGACTCGAATAGACAGACATTCGCTTCCAGGACACCTTAAACTCCTGTGCCAAGGATGTGCCTTACTTATGTCTTTGTTTGAATGTTGCTGCAAGGTGTGGACACGCTGAATACAATCATCCGTGATCATAAGGCTGGAGCACATGGACTGCTGTTTTTGCGGCAGATGTTGACACACTACCATCCAAAGCAGGTAAATGGAAATAAATATGGAGCGCTTCGTGGATTTTCGTGTCATCCTTTCGCAGGGGCCATGCTAATCTTCTCTGTATCGATCCAATTTTAGTATACGTGCTGCCTTAGCAAGCACGAGTACTGCGGCGAAACAAGGTAATTATACACCCCGTTTCACAGCAAGCAGTCAGGCGACTGGTGAGTTCCAGGCCGCCCTCCATTTAGTGTGGATGCTTATCTCCAGGCTGCCAAAATTAAGGGTGAACTCAGTCTTGGGTGGAATTCAGCTATCGTCATCCCTATACCAACGCAGACGAGTAGGTGCCGGCTTGCTGAATTTCCAAACGCACTGAACACGGTGTTGTAAGCCCACACCACTGCATCGAGCAACAGAGTCCCTTCACTGACTGGCAAGACAGGAGCGGATGAACCCTTCCGAACGGGTGGCCACGTGCATGCTCTGCAGAAGCTGAGTGTTCCTCGTTAGTATAGTGCACAAATACCCCTTTCTGCTTTGGGACAAACTCAAGCAGCCCTGCTGTATGCAGAGCCCCCAACAATATAACAAAGGCGTTTGTTCTTCTAGTGTGATATAATGAAAGACTCCGTAAGCTGCCCTTCGAGATACGCCACACCATGATTCATCAGTTGCAATGTGACATGTTTTGACTGACCTTGACATGTTTTGACTGACCTTGACATGTTTTGACTTGACCCTTCTACATAACCTGTAACAAAAGAGAAAAGAAAAAGTATGATGAATTTCACACAACACTTACCTTACTCCTTAGTTAATAAAAACCAAGAAACGACAAAGGAATAAAATGTCCCCTGTCCCCTAAAGAATCTAGACAATTAAACTCACTGTCCCCAAAACATGACAAAAACAGGCCTAAGACTAAACATGAGCAAGCTGCCTGTTAGGCTAGCAAGCTAAAAATGACTAGAGGACAGGTTTTTACCACCCCCCCAAAACAGCCGTGCCAATCAGCAGAAGTTATCCACGAACCAATAAACAGCCTCCATTCCTGCAACACAGACTCAAGCACAAGAAAACAAACACTCATTCCGGGTTGTAACACCTCCACCCATAAAATCTCAGATTTCCAAATAGTTTTAAATATGATATCTAGGCAAAGTGTCCGCAATCACATTTTCAACTGCCTTGTTGTGTAAAATCTGGGTTATGGTCATTATAAACAACAACGGGTAATGAACTAGAACCAAGATAAACCTCACATTGCTGTAAGCCTAGCAAATGGCTCAGGGCCTCTTTGTCCATGCTGATATGGTTAACCTGGTGACGATTGAATGTTTTTGAATAGAAACAGACAGGGCGGTTGATTGCATGATCATCTTCCTGCAATAAGACAGCACCCGTCCCACTCGCATCCACCTCCCGCTTAAATGGTTTTGAGAAGTCCGGGGCTGCTAACACAGGAGAACAATACAACTACGTTTTGAGGCCATCAAAGGCATACCGACACCTCAAATTCCATTCAAAAGACACTGGGCCACGCAGAAGATCTGTTAGGGGTTTTGCAACATCTGAAAAGTCCTTGCGAAAACTTCTATAATATCCAGCCTTCCCAAGAACTCGCCTAAGTTCTCATTTTGTTACAGGAACTGGGAAAGCATCGATGGCTTTTACTTTAGCGTCAAAAGGACGACGAACGGTCCCCTGACCCACATGTTTACCCAAATAAGTGACTGTAGCACAATCGAATTCACATTTAGCAAGATTAAGTGTGAGGTTTGCTGATTGAAGACTCCCAAACACAGTGTTCAGGGGCCTCATGTACAAAGACTTGCGTTGAATTCATACTATAACATTGCGTACGGACAAAGCTGTAAATGTGCGTACGCACAAAAAAAAACAGATGTATGAATCTCTGCGTACGAAGGATCCCACGCATATTCTCTTTGTACATCCCAATTAACGTAGAATTGAGCGCACATGCATGAGCACAACTCCCCACCCAGTCTCCTCCCCTAATTAAATCAATTTAAATATGGTAATGAGTTCACTTTGGCAAATGATAGCAGTAAGAAAATGGCTAAAGCAAGCAGCAAGAAACGAAACTTTACGGAAAGTGAACTGGAGGTGCTACTATCGGAGGTAGAAACCAGAAAAAATATTTTATTTGGCACTTTGTCCTCCGGAATTAACAACAAAAGGAAAAAATATGAGTGGGAGAGTTTGGCTGGAGCCGTCAATGCGGTGGGATCTGAAAGTCGCACTGTAAATGACCTTAAAAAGAAATGGTCTGATATTAAGGTGGACATAAAACGGAGAACTGCTGCGCACCGACAAAGTGTGGGCAGAACAGGCAGTGGTAAAGGGGTCGATGAACTAACACCCTTTGAGCAGAGAGTTGCCTCAATTATAGGTGACACTTTACTCTCTGGAGTGGTATCTGCTGCTGTGGGAGACTCAGATTCACTACAGGACTGCCACGAAGGTAACAATTTTTTTTTGTTTTTACTTTGGTATATATAGCCTTTTTCATTATCAAATGCATGCAATGTAGTTGACCAAAACTACACCAGAGATTTTACATATCCATTGCATTTATGGCAAATGCGTGTGCCCCTTAAAAATGGAACGGACTCAAATCAAAGTTAACATGTGCCTGTGTTTATTTAGACTCATATGGTGCAATAGCCGGAACATCCACTGGCACGCACTCGGAATCCTCCCCTCCTGAGCAGCCAGCGCCCACTGTGCCCAGTGTTTCCAGTGCTCCCACCAGTGCTGACGCCCGTCCGTCTGGCCGCGTCTTGACGCATGCTGTTTTGGAGTCACAACAGCAAATTGTCATGGCCATCGGAGAAATCAACAGTCACCTTAAAAATATCACTGACGCACTCACAGACATAAGCCACTCATTAAAGGAATTGGTCAAAAAATGAACTTTGTCTCCGATTACCATTTATATTGTTGCAATCACATGTTGACGGGCCTGAATAGCTTGTTGATTGGGCTGCACATACATTGGTCCTGGGTCAGGGTCATCTGGCGGTGCTGCCACCTCACCAAGTGGTATGCCATGCCTGTGCGCGACATTGTGCAGCACACCACAGGCCAGCACAATGCGGCACACCTTGTCAGGGCGGTATAACAGCATCCCCCCACTCCTGTCAAGGCAGCGCCACCGAAATTTCAGCTGCCCAATCGCCCGCTCTACAACTGACCGAGTGCGAGAATGGGCGTTATTGTATCTGCGCTCTTGGTCAGTTTGTGGGTTGGTGAGGGGGGTTAAAAGCCACGTCTTTAGTGGATAACCGCGGTCTCCTGAAAGGTTATTCAATAATTAAATGCAAAAAAAATATATAATATACAATAAGATAAAGCATAACTTTAAATGCATCACTTACCAAGAATCCACCCATCACGCAACCTGCCAGTTTGGAGCCTCATCCCAACCATGCTGTTTGTAAGGATGTATGAATCATGGGTTGACCCAGGCCACCTTGCCACAATATTTGTTAGGCGCATTTGTGCATCACATATTATCTGCACATTTATTGAATGGAAATGTTTCCGATTCACATATGCAAATTCTTCTTCAGATGGCGCCTTAACAGCAATGTGTGTGCAGTCGATCGCTCCGATTACATTAGGGAAACCGGCTATCGCTGCAAATTGATTTTTAATGTTTGGCTGGTCAACTGCATCATATGGGAACCTTATATACCTGGTAGACATGCGGATGATCCCGTCCCATACCGCTGGCATTGCGCGGCTCAAAGACGACTGGCTTATTCCTGAGTGGTCTGCCAGTTCCCTTTGGAAAGAACCAGTTGCCAGAAAACCAAGTGTTGTCAGCACCTGCAAGGGAACGGGTATTGCGTGGCTCCTTGCTGTCTCTCTCTCTATATTCGGACCCAACTCAGCACAGAGCTCCAAGAGGATAGCCCTTGGAAATCTGAAACGGCTGATAAGCCAGTCATCATCCTGAGCAAGAAAATCATTGTGGTCCCTAAAAACTCGTTCTCTTCGGATTCTGCCATTAGCAATGTCCTCTAATAAAGCCAAAGCTGCCATTGCCATAGACTAAGGGTTGTGTCAATTTGCATACCGGTATGCTTTTATATGTTCTTATTTAATTGCATAATTGATATAATTAATATAATCCCATAAGGCTTGTGTGACAATATATGTCAATTATTTATAAATTGCTAATTAATAGCAATGCTTCCCACAGGTGGTGGTGCGATAGACTTGTAGAACAAATTATTGTGTAATGTTTACAACTTCACTTCATTGCCTGTAAGAGTCGCCAACGGACAAAAACAATGAGAAATGTACGTACGCCAGACATGAAGTTGGCTTGGAGGAACGCACATTCTCGCTTTAATTTCACCGTTAGTACATCCGACCGTGAGCGTGAAAGCTGACGTACGCAAAGTTTTTGTGCGAACGCAAGGTTGATACATGAGGCCCCTGGTGTGTCTCTTACCTATGTTTTTCTTACACATGTAGCGTCAATTTTGTTATAGTTGCTTGTTGTGTTTCTTTGTTTTCCCATGTCCCTAGACTTCTGTTTGTTACGATTTTTTTGTTGTTGTTATTATTATTATTATTTGTGGCAAATGTTAAATCAATAAATTATATTGATTGAACACTCTGGTTGATCTCTCTTTCATGTTACGATTTGAAATGAGCTGGTCGTAACACTAAACATAAGTTGAAAGGCTAAAACCGTTGGGCAGAAGCAATTCCAGACATGGGCCCCTCGGAAGGGGTTCTGATTGGAAGCCCCATAAAGGAGAATGCTGTGCTGAGAGGTCACACCGAGATTTGAACTCGTATCGTTTGATTCAGAGTCCAGAGTGCTAATCATTACACCATGGAACCCTGTGTCGAGTGGTTTTAGGCCCGCTAGGCGCACAAGAAAAGGCCACCCGGTCCAGGGTGCACAAATATCTCTGCGGTAAAGCAATGCACAGGCAAAGACTTGCCGAAACTAAACCAGGGACCTTTAGATCTTCAGTCTAACGCTCTCCCAACTGAGCTATTTCGGCCACATCATCTGTCTTGTGCAAGCCTTTTGACGAACGACCCCAGCATCATTTTACCAATGAGAGATGGACGGCATGCCAGGGAAAAGTCAGTGGCCAGTACAGGGATCGAACCCGCGACCTTGGCGTTATTAGCACCACGTCTAACCAACTGAGCTAACCGGCCTATGGGCTCCTGCAATCACATTTCGCGTCGCTGATTTTACTCCTTTGAGTGTCGTACTGTTAAGTGGCAACAGTTCCGGTTAGTTCGTTCAAATGGAAGAGCGCTTGTTTTGCATGCGAGAGGTACCGCCATCGACGTCCGCATTATTCGAGGCTTTATTCTCTCACCGCTTTATATAGGCTCACCGCTAAGAAAAATTGTCTTCCCACAAGCTTTCTTGCAGTGTTATTTGCATTTTCATTTAGACAGTGTGAACGTGTGCTGTGGTGCGTTTCCTTGCGCTTTCACCGTACTTTCATGAAGAGCGTTATACAAAAGAGCCATAGCCGATACGAGGTTACCGTGTGAACAACTCGTAATTAACTATGTTTGGGGTAAGACCACATCATTTACTTTCGACCTATGCGCTGTCATAAATTGTGGGGGAAAAAATAGCTCATAGAGGGGGTACGAGGTAAATGTATGTATGGACGGGAATATGGACAGTGTTTGTAAGGCGTACCAGTCTAGGCAAACCCATAGGGGAGAATGGTGTCCGTCATGGAATAAGGTAATAGCATATACAGGTGGTTGGACCCCGGAAAGAACCTAGCCTTTGGACCCGTACCTCGGCAAAATTTGATTTCAAAATGCAAAGAGATTACAGAGCAAGTCAAAATCCACTCACCCTTTCAATATCCACCAGAACGGGATCAGCCAATTATACAGGGGAGTTTTTCCTTATAATGGGGGTGCACATGCAAGGAACAGATAGAAAAGCAGTAATAAAATTTGTTGTGGACAGTTCACCTGAGGAGGAAAGAAATGAGACAATAGCTGAGCCATTATCGGTAGGACAAAAGAATGGAGTGGTAGAAATAGATTACACCATGTTAAAACCGGAAGATTTGATAGAAAGAGCAACAGGATATGGGGAAAATAATTTGTGGCTGGAATGGATAATTACCACAGCCAGAGAACAGAGGTTAGATGATTGTGTAGGATGTGCTAATGCAAGACCCCATTTATATATTGAACCAGCCCCGTTGTACCAAAACGATACGTGGGGTTATGAGTGTATGCTGACACGGATGGCCAGTCCAAAAAATTGTACCACATTGGCAACAACATTCCCACCAATAACCTACCTTTCACAGGCAGGTCCATTTACACCAAAGAAAGCAAATTATACCTGTTATGATATTAAACGTCAATCACCAACCAGCAACCTGGGGGAGATAAATAAGGAGTGGTGTGATCAGATCATAGTAGATAATGGGACTAGAATAGGTACGTGGGCTAGGGCAGGTTTGTATTATTAGTGTGGAGATCGAAGATTGTTTACTAGGATACCTGAGAAGGCAAAGGGAGTGTGTGCTTTGGTAAGACTGGGAGCTCCAATAACCCTGATAGGTGACAGAGCAGTCAGAACGGAATCCGTGAATTCAGCAACATTGACTAGAAGACGTAGGAGACACATCATTACAAAGAGAGCAATAGGTTCAAGTGTAGATTTATCATTAAATAGTCCTACGTATATCGATGCTATAGGGATTCCCAGAGGTGTACCAGATGAATATAAGCTAGCGAACCAAGTGGCAGCAGGTTTTGAGAATACACCATTAATAGCTGCTCTTTTTTCAGTCACCCCAAACAAGAATGTAGATAGGATTAATTATGTGCATTATAATGTCATGAGATTAGCAAATATGACAAGGGATGCAGTAGATGGTTTAGCGGAGCAACTAGCACCAACTTCACTGATGGCTATCCAGAACCGTATGGCTCTGGACATGCTGTTGGCAGAGAAGGGAGGAGTATGTGTAATGTTTGGTGATCTTTGTTGTACGAACATTCCCAATAATACTGCCCCTGATGGATCAGTGACGAGGGCATGGAAGGATTGAAAACTTTGTCTATCGAAATGAAGGAACATTCAGGAGTAAATAATCCTATTGGAGATTGGCTAGACAAAACATTGGGAAGATGGAAAGCAATAGTAATGTCTATTGTGATGTCCATAGGGGTATTTGTAGCAATTTTGATTACGTGTGGCTGTTGTTGCATTCCTTGCCTTAGATCACTGTGTAATCGCTTAATAATTTCAGCTATTGAGAGACCGGAAAGCCCCAAACCATTTAATATGCCATTGTTATCTAGCTATAATAACGACACGGAGGACCAAGAATTTTGACCTCTTTCGAGGTCAAGAGAGGGATTATTGGGGTTACGATGTTCTATGTATTATAAATTTATGTTTACTGTTGTTTTACTGTCAAATATAATGATATGAGTATGTCCATGCTGTGCTGGGTTTTTGTCTTGAAAACTAGTTGGCAGGAGTGTGAAACGAGAGCTTTGAGGAATGCGGAAGCTGAGTTTCAAATAACGTGTGTGTGTGTGCGTAAATCGCATTTTTCGGCAGGACGGCTATTTTCAAAATGTTTCGCAGGGAACCAACGGTTGGGGGGAATGGAGTCAGATTAACATGCCCCGAGGTGATTGGTTCCAGAGGATTGAACGCCCGCCCAAGGAAGGGGAAGAGCCTGAAGAGAGAATCGACGTCACATATATTATAAATATCTGTAACCCGGAAGTGTGTTTTTCAGTTGTTCGCTCATATATATGTTGAGAGGCAACCCCAGCTGGAAAGAAGCTTTTACATCTGACAATAAATTCTACTTATTGGGAAAAACTGTCTCTTTGACTTTTCTTCAAATTTTTGAACATGCAGGACTGAAGCGAAAAAGTCCGTCAGGGTCTAATAGATGTAGCACAAAGGAAAAAATAGTCTAAGAGTTAAAATTGTCAAAAAGTATCTGGATAAAGAGAATATAACAACATGGAAGAAAACGATGCAATATTTTTTAAACAAATGCGGTAATTTTCTTTTGGGAGAAGACATTTTATGGATGAGAACTAAAGCTTGGATGACAGAAAAGATGCCAGATTTTTACAAGGAAATGATTAGTGCATGGGGGAATTTTTAACCTGTTTACAACACATGCTGAGTGGTAGAGAGGATATTTTAAATCAACCATTGTTCTTAAACAAGAACATTTTAAACCAAGGGAAAGAGGTGTTTTTTAAGAAGTGGTGGGAGGTGGGAATTACAAAAGTGAGAGATGTTTTATATGAGTTTAAGGAGGGATTTTTACCTGTGCAGTACATTGTGGACACTATGGAGGAAGCAAAAGAAGAATATAGTAGACAAGAAATTGAGAATAAGTTTAAGATAATAAAAAGTGCAATACCAGAGGATTGGATAAGAAACATTAATGACATGAAACAGGGGAAACAAGAGGAAGAATTGTATGTCAGGTTGGGAGGAAAATTAAGAGTGTTTAAAGAATGTACTGTTAAAATGTACGGTTTTTTTAGAGATTGTGTTTTTAAGAAACCTGTTGTGAATAAATACTGGTTGCAGAAATACAAAGATTTGGAAGAAGACCACATATGGACCAATATGAAGGGAAAGATAATAGAGACAAAACTGGGGACTTTAGAATACTTAATCAGGCACAAGGCGGTTTTTACTGATGTTTTATTGACCAAAATCATATTTACATTTTACATTTACATTTATTCATTTGGCAGACGCTTTTATCCAAAGCGACTTACAAGTAGTTTTTTTTTTTACAGTGACACATTACTGCAGAGCAATCAGGGGTAAGGTCTCTTGCTCAAGAGCACTTCAGTCATGACCTGCTGGCACTGAGATTAGAACTGGCAACATTCTGATCACAAGCCCAACTCTAAAAGGAAAGTTGAGAAGTACCTGAAGTACTTACACTTTTATTTTAAGGAACAAAACAGGTTGGAAGAGTTTTCTTATGTTTTTACTAATGATGTGTGCAAAATATTTGAGGATGTTTAATGTAGAGAGAAATCCAGGC
>NC_136768.1:23165692-23168192 GCF_947034865.1 Barbatula barbatula | reverse complement strand
GGCCACACCACCCTGAGCACGCCCGCTCTCGTCAGATCTCGGAAGCCAAGCAGGGTTGGGCCTGGTCAGTACTTTTTAAGGTAACCAGGGAATACCAGGTGCTGTAAGCTTTAACCCAAAGTGGACTTATGGCTGATGTCTTTATGCATCGATCTCTGTAGCACATCTTTTGCTTACGGCCACACCAACCTGAGCATGCCCGCTCTCGTCTGATCTCGGAAGCCAAGCAGGGTCGGGCCTGGTCAGTACTTGGATTGGAGACGGCCTGGGGATACCAGGTGCTGTAAGCTTTAACCCAAAGTGGACTTATGGCTGATTTCTTTATGCGTCGATCTCTGTAGCACATATTTTGCTTACCGCCACACCACCCTGAGCATGCCCGCTCTCGTCAGATCTCGGAAGCCAAGCAGGGTCGGGCCTGGTCAGTACTTGGATGGGAGACCGCCTGGGAATACCAGGTGCTGTAAGCTTTAACCCAAAGTGGCCTTATGGCTGTTTTCTTTATGTGTAGAGATTGGTTGCACAGCTTTTGCTTACGGCCACACCACCCTGAGCACGCCCGCTCTCGTCAGATCTCGGAAGCCAAGCAGGGTTGGGCCTGGTCAGTACTTTTTAAGGTAACCAGGGAATACCAGGAGCTGTAAGCTTTAACCCAAAGTGGACTTATGGCTGCTTTCTTCATGCGTCGAGCTGGGACGCACAGTTTTCGCTAACGTCCACACCACCCTGAGCATGCCCGCTCTCGTCTGATCTCGGAAGCCAAGCAGGGTCGGGCCTGGTCAGTACTTGGGTGGTAGACCACCTGGGGATACCAGGTGCTGTAAGCTTTAACCCAAAGTGGACTTATGGCTGATTTCTTTATGCGTCGGTCTCTGTAGCACATATTTTGCTTACGGCCACACCAACCTGAGCATGCCCCCTCTCGTCTGATCTCGGAAGCCAAGCAGGGTCGGGCCTGGTCAGTACTTGGATGGGAGACCACCTGGGAATACCAGGTGCTGTAAGCTTTAATCCAAAGTGGTCTTATGGCTGCTTTCTTTATGCGTCGAGCTTGGTAGCACATCTTTTGCTTACGGTCTCACCACCCTGAGCATGCCCGCTCTCGTCTGATCTCGGAAGCCAAGCAGGGTCGGGCCTGGTCAGTACTTGGATGGGAGACCGCCTGGGAATACAAGGTGCTGCAAGCTTTAACCCAAAGTGGCCTTATGGCTGTTTTCTTTATGTGTAGAGATTGGTTGCACAGCTTTTGCTTACGGCCACACCACCCTGAGCACGCCCGCTCTCGTCTGATCTCGGAAGCCAAGCAGGGTCGGGCCTGGTCAGTACTTGGATGGGAGACCACCTGGGAATACCAGGTGCTGTAAGCTTTAACCAAAAAGTGGACTTATGGCTGCTTTCTTCATGCGTCGAGCTTGGACGCACAGTTTTCGCTTACGGCCACACCACCCTGAGCATGCCCGCTCTCGTCAGATCTCGGAAGCCAAGCAGGGTCGGGCCTGGTCAGTACTTGGATGGGAGACCGCCTGGGAATACCAGGTGCTGTAAGCTTTAACCCAAAGTGGACTTATGGCTGATTTCTTTATGCATTGATCTCTGTAGCACATCATTTGCTTACGGCCACACCACCCTGAGCATGCCCGCTCTCGTCAGGTCTCGGAAGCCAAGCAGGGTCGGGCCTGGTCAGTACTTGGATGGGAGACCGCCTGGGAATCCAGGTGCTGTAAGCTTTAACCCAAAGTGGATTTATGGCTGATTTCTTTATGCGTTGATCTCTGTAGCACATCTTTTGCTTACGGCCACACCAACCTGAGCATGCCCGCTCTCGTCTGATCTCGGAAGCCAAGCAGGGTCGGACCTGGTCAGTACTTGGATGGGAGACCACCTGGGAATACCAGGTGCTGTAAGCTTTAACCCAAAGTGGCCTTATGGCTGTTTTATTTTTGAGTAGAGATTGGTGGCGCAGCTTTCGCTTACGGCCACACCACCCTGAGCATGCCCGCTCTCGTCAGATCTCGGATGCCAAGCAGGGTCGGGCCTGGTCAGTACTTGGATGGGAGACCGTCTGGGAATACCAGGTGCTGTAAGCTTTAACCCAAAGTGGACTTATGGCTGATTTCTTTATGCGTCGATCTCTGTAGCACATATTTTGCTTACGGCCACACCACCCTGAGCATGCCCGCTCTCGTCTGATCTCGGAAGCCAAGCAGGGTTGGGCCTGGTCAGTACTTTGATGGGAGGTAACCTGGGAATACCAGGTGCTGTAAGCTTTAACACAAAGTGGACTTATGGCTGCTTTCTTTATGCGTCGAGCTTGGTAGCACATATTTTGCTTTCGGACGCACAGTTTTCGCTTACGGCCACACCACCCTGAGCATGCCCGCTCTCGTCAGATCTTGGAAGCCAAGCAGGGTCGGGCCTGGTCAGTACTTGGATGGGAGACCGCCTGGGAATACCAGGTGCTGTAAGCTTTAACCCAAAGTGGCCTTATGGCTGCTTTCTT
>NC_136768.1:23040692-23153192 GCF_947034865.1 Barbatula barbatula | reverse complement strand
GAAGCCAAGCAGGGTCGGGCCTGGTCAGTACTTGGATGGGAGACAGCCTGGGAATACCAGGTTCTGTAAGCTTTAACCCAAAGTGGACTTATGGCTGATTTCTTTATGCGTCGATCTCTGTAGCACATCTTTTGCTTACGGCCACACCAACCTGAGCATGCCCGCTCTCGTCTGATCTCGGAAGCCAAGCAGGGTCGGTCCTGGTCAGTACTTGGGTGGTAGACCACCTGGGAATACCAAGTGCTGTAAGCTTTAATCCAAAGTGGTTTTATGGCTGCTTTCTTTATGCGTCGAACTTGGTAGCACATCTTTTGCTTACGGCCACACCACCCTGAGCATGCCAGATCTCGGAAGCCAAGCAGGGTCTGGCCTGGTCAGTACTTGGATGGGAGACCGCCTGGGAATACCAGGTGCTGTAAGCTTTAACCCAAAGTGGCCTTATGTCTGCTTTCTTTTTGAGTAGAGATTGCTAGCACAGCTTTCGCTTACGGCCACACCACCCTGAGCACGCCCACTAGTTGGTACGGTCCAGGAAGTGACGTTGCAGTAGTTGGGAGAGGAATGCTCTCCTCCATTTTGTTTTTTCAATCTTTGTTTGTTTTTTTGTTATTTTTGTTTTGAGTTTTTGACTTTTTATATATTTTTTAAACCACCTAACAGCAGCATACCGCTGTCTGGAGGGTGGTTGATCTTTTTTCCCCCCAATGGACGGATTACCTGGTCTCGACTCGGAACTGGCTGAAGAGACACGAATGGCTAATGACACTGGACTGGATGGAGGAACACGCACGGTTAATGACACTGGACTGGCTCGAGAAACACGCACGGCTAACGACACTGGACTGGCTAGAGGAAAACGTATGGCTAACGACACTGGACTGGGTAAACGACAACGAGATGGCAGTGGAATCGAGCAAGATGTAAGGAATGACGGTGGAAAGAGAGAGTACCTAAAAGAAGCAACTGTAACGGTGGATGTAGGACAGGTGAAAGACGCAAGGGCAGTGGACATCATCAAAGCATTGACGGAACAGATTGGAGAAGGAAGAATTTTAGCAGTCAGACCTAAAAGAGTGAAGGAATATGAGGTAACACTGGAACACGAGGAGGACATAGAGCCTTTAATGGATGGAGTGAAAATAAATGGCATAGACTGCGCAGTTAAAAGGCTCCAAAATAGGGAGTACGTTGTCTCCTTCATGCATTTGCCCGCTTACACTGCTGATGTGGATGTTCTAAACAAACTGGAGGGATGGGGAGTAACCCCCATCTCTAAAATTAAACGAAGAGTGTATCCGGGCACCATTATTGAGGATGGGACAAGGTTTGTAAAAACACGATTCCTGAAAGAAGTTGCCTCCCTCCCGTACAGCACAAAAATAGAGACGGCAGAGGGACCACAGTATTTCCGGGTGATGCACAGCCACCAGGTGAAGACCTGTCGGCTGTGCATGAGCCCGGATCATGTGGTGAAGGATTGTCCGGACTTTAAGTCCTTTAAGTGCGAAGAGAGGGGGCACTTCGCGAGGGACTGCAATGCAGTAAGGTACCCAGATTGCAAATTGGCTTTAAACAACTGTGTGTGTGGGATGAGTATTGTGGAGGAGGAGAAGCAGGTAGACGGGCAGATGCATGAACAAGACAATGAAGAGCCAGAGGAGGGATTAAGAGGATTACAAAATGACGAATCAACAGGGAATAAAAATACTGAGGACCAAGAGGAAGAGTGTAATGGACATGAGACGCAAGCACAACAAGAGGAGGATACACGGACACAGATGGACCTGACTGAAAGTTCGCAAAGAAGGATGGACACTGTGGAACCAAATGGTCAAAGTGAAGAGGAAAAAGAAGAGGAGCAATTGAAGCCTAGTAAAAGAAGATGATCAATCAAGGTATCGCCCAATTTAGAGACTGCTAGGAAAAAAATGCTTAAAGAGGACTCAATTGAGACGAGCAATAAGTATGACGTGTTAAAGGATTTTCAGGAGGATGATCTAAAATGATGAGTTTTATTATTATCTTTATATGCCACATGCTTTTAAGATTTGTTACCTTTAACGCTAGAGGACTGTTAGACATAAGGAAATTTGAGAAAGTGAAAGAAATGTGTAAAGGTGAGGACGTGATTTTACTACAAGAAACTAACTGGAGGGAAGGCTTTATGACTGAAATAACGGAAAGGTGGAATGGAGCTGGAATGGAGGAATGGAAAGGTGGAATGGAGCCTGCTAGCCCTGGCTAGCAGGCCTAGTGCTGGGGCCTTCTTGGGACGAGTAAAACTTCTGACGGGGGTTCTCTGAAAACAAGCGCGGCGGTGCTACGTGTTTGCTCGTAGTTTTGCCATGCTTTGGCACTTTAATTCCGATACAAACGGAGCGACGTGTCCGAGGAAAGTACTGCGTCGTTTTCTGTCGCTATCCCCGACTCTATACACACATCCGTCTCTGTGGCGCAATCGTTTAGCGCGTTCGGCTGTTAACTGAAAGGTTGGTGGTTCAAGCCCACCCAGGGACGAGAGAAGCTTTTCCTTGCTATGTTGAACACAGCTGCAGCAGTTGTGCCTGACAGCGAAGCTGGCTCAACAGAGCCTTACTCTATAACAATAAGGTATTTCTAGCCGAAACGCCAGCAAGGAAAAGAAGCCTCTGAGCTTCCCAAATTGAGAGCTAAACCTGGTCCGCTTATGTGAAAGCAGGGGTCCTGAGTGACGGACACTTCAGAAAGGGCAACACCGTATTGCCCTTGTTCAGGTGTCAGTCATGGTCCCACTGTTTCCCAGAGCTAAAGAAACCGAATTGCGACGATGAAGAGAATCTCGAGCTTTGCCAATCTGTCCACGAACCAGCGTGCACACTATGTCACGCCACAATGTTCACAGAGGGTCATTTCTCCTACAGGCTCCTCTCAGACCACTTCAATTGAGAGGAGGAAAAGAAGTAAAAATCAATTCCATCCCCAAATAACTCCAATCGCCTCTGACGAGGTGCCCACGACGCTGATTGCACGTTGACCACAGGTAATCAGATTTAAATCTGCCTTATTAACAGATTTGTCCAACTCTGACAAATGCCAGACGAGGACCTCAGACATTAGTGTAAGGCTTGGACTTTTGGAGCAAGCATACTGCTGTCCGTAATGTGGAAATCTGCTATGGACACCCGAAAAAAGTAAGTCACATTGCAAAGGGTTTGCCCGAGATGAAGTGTGGGTTTTTCTCCTCTAGAGAGACAAATCAACAGCTGAGTTCAATGCACCGCACACAAAGTCGGCAGGATTGGAACTTGCGCGGGGAGACCCCGATGGATTTCTAGCCCGACAACAGCACGTCACGACTTTGCCGGAAATTATGTTTTTTTATTTTTTGGGCAGAAGCAACTCCAGACAGATTGGATGCCCTGTTTAAGAGAATGCTGCGCTTAGAGGTCCGCACACAAAGTCGGCAGGATTGGAACTTGCGCGGGGAGACCCCGATGGATTTCTAGCCCGACAACAGCACGTCACGACTTTGCCGGAAATTATGTTTTTTTATTTTTTGGGCAGAAGCAACTCCAGACAGATTGGATGCCCTGTTTAAGAGAATGCTGCGCTTAGAGGTCCCACCGAGATTTGAACTGGGATCGCTGGATTCAGAGTGCAGTGCTAAACATAAGTTGAAAGGCTAAAACCGTTGGGCAGAAGCAATTCCAGACATGGGCCCCTCGGAAGGGGTTCTGATTGGAAGCCCCAGAAAGGAGAATGCTGTGCTGAGAGGTCACACCGAGATTTGAACTCGTATCACTTGATTCAGAGTCCAGAGTGCTAATCATTACACCATGGAACCCTGTGTCGAGTAGTTTTAGGCCCGCTAGGCGCACAAGAAAAGGCCACCCGGTCCAGGGTGCACAAATATCTCTGCGGTAAAGCAATGCACAGGCAAAGACTTGCCGAAACTAAACCAGGGACCTTTAGATCTTCAGTCTAACGCTCTCCCAACTGAGCTACTTCGGCCACATCATCTGTCTTGTGCAAGCGTTTTGGCGAACGACCCCAGCATCATTTTACCAATGAGAGATGGACGGCATGCCAGGGAAAAGTCAGTGGCCAATACAGGGATCGAAGCCGCGACCTTGGCGTTATTAGCACCACGCTCTAACCAACTGAGCTAACCGGCCTATGGGCTCAAGCAATCACATTTCGCGTTGCTGATTTTACTCCTTTGAGTGTCGTACTGTTAAGTGGCAACAGTTCCGTTTAGTTCGTTCAAATGGAAGAGCGCTTGTTTTGCATGGGAGAGGTAGCGCCATCGACGTCCGCATTATTCGAGGCTTTATTCTCTCACCGCTTTATATAGGCTCACCGCTAAGAAAAATTTTCTTCCCACAAGCTTTCTTGCAGTGTTGAGGTTAACTTAACCCCGGTTTAAAACCTGCCGATGTCTTAGTTTATCATCAGAAAAACCTTCCGTCTTCTATGCGTTTCATCGTTCCACAAGTACAGCGCTTCAACCCCTCGGAAGGGGTTCTGATTGGACGCCCTGTAAAAGAGAATGCTCCGCTGAGAGGTCCCACCGAGACTTGAATTCGGACCGCTGGATTCAGAGTCCAAATGATATAAAAGGATTTAAAATGCTACTTATCTCTCGCCTGCAAGTGTTTGTGCAAGCCTTTTGGCGAACGACCCCAGCATCATTTTACCAATGAGAGATTTATTTGCATTTTCATTTAGACAGTGTGAACGTTTGCTGTGGTGCGTTTCCTTGCGCTTTCACCGTAGTTTCATGTAAAGCGTTATCCCCTTATTGTTGGGCGATTGTCAAAATAAGTCCTTTGCCCTGGGATTGAAAAATCTCCCTGCCCAAATGTTCTTTACTTATCATTTCTGTTTGTGTGAAATCACATTAACTTTTCAGACATGGGCAATTTGTTGTGCTTTATATTTCGCTTGGGTGTATTGCCCTTTGGCTCATTTCGTACCATTGGCAGTTGTCAGTATGAAAAGCAGCGTGTGCTACTGATACTTTACGTTAACTGAACCCTGGTTGAAAACCTGCCGATGTCTTAGTTTATCATCAGAAAAACCTTCCGTCTTCTATGTGTTTCATCGTTCCACAAGTACAGCGCTACAACCCCTCGGAAGGGGTTCTGATTGGATGCCCTGTAAAAGACAATACTCTGCTGAGAGGTCCCACCGAGACTTGAACTGGGATCGCTAGATTCAGAGTCCAGAATGCTAAACATTACACCATGGAACACTGTGTCGAGTGGTTGACGGCCCGCTAGGCGCAGGAGAAAAGCCACCCTGATCGGGGTGCACAAATTAGCTCTGCAGTAAAGTAACGAACAGACGAAGCCTTGCCAAAACCCGGGATCGAACCAGTGACCTTAAGATCTTCAGTCTAACACTCTCCTAACTGAGCTATTTCGGCCATTTGGTGAGATGTCATTGCAAGAGAAACAATTATGTGTTGATGCAGAATAACTGCGTGCTGAACGTGATGTTTGTGCGCTGAGAGGAAAAGAGTTGGAAAATGATTTTGAGATAAAAAAATTTGAGTTGCAGCGTAACCTAGAGTTAGAACAGACACTGGAGTTACGTAAATTGGAGTTACAATCTGAACGGGAGGAAAGAGATTTTCAGTTGAGAAAATTAGAGTTAGAACTGAATGCCCAAACAGTTGGAACTCCACTTCGTGTGCCACTATCTGTTTAACCCATGGCGACTGCACCTGTTTTTGATGTTTATAAAAACATTAGACTAGTGCCACAATTTTTTGAGAAGGAAGTAGATAAATATTTCCAACATTTTGAACGTGTTGCAGAGTCTTTGAGATGGCCAAAAGAGTTTTGGACCTTATTGCTGCAATGTGTTTTAATTGGGAAGGCACAGGAAGTTTATTCAGCGCTGACTATAGAGCAAAGTCGTGATTATGACATCGTGAAGTCTGCTATTTTTCATGCATATGAGCTGGCACCTGAAGTATACCGCCAGAAATTTAGAAGTCATTTTAAGGCTGAGAAGTGCACATATCTGGAGTTTGCTAGAGAGAAAGAAAGCTTGTTTGACCGTTGGTGTACCTCAGTAAAAGTAACCACCAAGGAACAGCTTAGAGAACTGATTCTTTTAAAGGAGTTCAAAAGCTGTGTTCCAAATGCGGTTGCTATGTATCTAAATGAACATAAAGTGAGTAAAATATCAGAAGCTGCTCTTATGGCAGAGGAGTTTGTTCTTACTCATCAGCTTTCTGTTAGTCACTTAAATGATCTGAGTAGGTCAAAGTTAAGTGTTACTGTTAAAAATAAAAAGGTGGTTGCACGCCAGAATGCTGTGTCAAATTTCGCTGATAATACCTCAGTCACACGTACGAAAGGTGAGTTGGTTTGCTTTTATTGTAAAAAGCCAGGACATAGAATTTCTGATTGTATTGCTCTCAAAAGGAAAGAGAAAGGCGTTAAACATGTTGGTTTGATTTCTACATCAAATGTGAAGCATACTCCCGCACGATTTAACCAGCAGATTGAACGGGTGGATGTTACTGAGATGGAGAGTGTCAAAAATAATGCTGATTTTGCACCATTTCTCACTGAAGGGACTGTGGCTTTGCCTGATTCGGATGAGACTGTACCTGTACGTATCCTCCGAGATACTGGGGCGGGGCAATCTTTTCTGATGGAAGGACTTTTGCCCTTGTCTGAACTTACTACTACGGGAACAAAGGTGCTGGTCCGAGGACTTTAGATGGGGTTCACCGAAGTTCCTCTTCATTGCATTCATCTTAATTCCAAACTTGTGTCAGGTGATGTGGTAGTTGGAGTTCGTGCTATGCTTCCTGTCCCTGGTGTAACTTTCATACTGGGCAATGATTTAGCTGGGGGGAATGTCTGGGAAAAGTCAGACGGCAGTGTTCCACCTATAGTGGTCTCTGCTGTTGAGAAATTAGCTGGATCTTCTGATTGTCTTGATTTATACCCTGCATGTGCAATCACTCGGGCGATGGCTGAGAAAAGGGTGTCAGATGAAACTGAAAATATTCTTTGTAATACTTTTATTGTTTCTGAAAATCTTTCTCAGCCAGAACTTAGTATTGCGTGTACGGATGTGCAGGATAAGATACCTGTTCATGAGTCACATGTTGTTGTTGATCATAAGACAGATGGGTCTGATTTTATGTCAGAAAGTCCATTTATCTGTGATGACCATGTTAACGCTTGTTCTTTATCTCCGCTTTTTAGTGTGACTCGAGATGATCTTGTCAAAGCGCAGCAGGCGGATGATACTCTTCAAAAATTGTTCTCTTTAGCTCAGGAAGTAGGAGACAAGACTTCATCTCCTTTCTATTTTCTCCAGGATGGATTGCTTTATAGACAACAACCTATGAGCTCTGATATTATACTCGATCCTAGGAGATCGAAATCGTGGTTAAATTTCGTCAAGACCTGTTACATATTTCACATCAGGGCATGGCTGGTCACTTGGGCGTACGAAAGACCTATGATAGACTACTAAGAAAATTTTATTGGCCTAGATGTAAGCGAGATGTGATTAACTCCATACGGTCCTGCCATACTTGTCAAAAGACGGGAAAACCAAATCAAAAAGTTCCAGTTGCTCCTTTACAGCCTATTGCTGCAGTTACTACTCCTTTTTCACACTTGACGATTGATTGCGTTGGTCCTTTACCACGATCTAAGGCTGGACATGCTTATTTACTCACTGTAATGTGTCAGACTACACGTTACCCTGCAGCTTATCCTCTGAGATCAATCACTAGCAAAGCTATTTTAAAGGCTTTAACAAGTTTCATGTCTATTTTTGGTATTCCAAAAACCATTCAGTCTGACCAGGGTTCGAATTTTATGTCCCGAAACTTCTCTAAGGTCATGCGACAACTTGAAGTTAAACATAACATATCAAGTGCTTATCACCCTCAAAGTCAAGGAGGTCTTGAAAGATTCCATCAGACCCTAAAGTCACTTTTGAGGTCTTATTGTGTCGAGCTTGACTGTGAATGGGAGGAAGGACTTCCTTGGATGTTGTTGGCTATTCGTGAGGTTGTACAAGAGAGCATAGGTTTTAGCCCTAATGAGTTAGTGTTTGGACACACTGTTAGAGGCCCTATTGCTGTCTTGGCAGATGAGTGGACTAATTCTGACCCTCCTGAGAATGTTTTAGACTATGTAAGTAGTTTCCGTTATCGCCTCTATGAAACTAGAGCAATCGCTTTACGAAAGTTAGCTAAGTCTCAAGGGAAGATGCAGAAATTGTTTGATCGCAAAGTTAAGTCCAGACATTTTCAAGCAGGTGACCAAGTACTTGCGTTGTTACCTGTTTTGACTAGTCCTTTCCAGGCTCGGTTTGCTGGACCGTATACGATTGCAAAGAGTCTTCCGAATAACAGCTATTTGTTAAATACACCCGATCGGCGAAAGAAAATCCAGGTTTGTCATATTAACTTACTGAAATTATATGTTACTCCTGTACCTTCTTTGTCTATTGATGTTGTAAAAACTGCTGAAACTATAGATTTAAGTGTTTCAGAAGCATCTGTAGAGGTGGATGATCATCTAGAGGAAATAAAAGGTCCTTCTCGAGGAGAAGTGGAAGGGCGACTAAATAACTCTGAAATGCTTGTCAATTTGGCTCACCATTTGTCACACCTGTGCGAGTCAGAGAAGACAGACATAATTGAGCTGGTAAGCTCGTTTCCCTCTCTCTTTTCTGATGTTCCCACCCGAACTTCTGTCATTGAGCATGACATCGATGTCGGTACAGCTCAGCCAGTGAAACAACATGCTTACCGTGTCAATCCTATAAAAAGGAAGTTACTTCAGAAAGAGGTGGATTATTTACTTGATCATAAGTTAGCGGAACCCAGTTTTAGTTCTTGGAGTTCTCCATGTATTTTAGTGAGTAAACCTGATCGTTCGTATCGGTTTTGCACTGACTACAGGAAGCTTAACTCACTGACAAAACCTGATTGTTACCCTCTACCAAGAATAGATGACTGTGTTGACCTGGTTGGCTCTGCAAAATTTGTTAGCAAATTTGACCTCCTGAAAGGTTATTGGCAAGTGCCGTTGACATCCCGTGCTAAAGAATTATCTGCTTTCGTGACACCTGACAGGTTTCTGCAGTACACTGTTATGCCTTTTGGGGTCCGAAATGCTCCTGCTACATTTCAGCGGTTGGTAAATCATGTGTTGTCTGGGATGAGCGGTTGTGAGGCTTACTTGGACGATGTTGTTCTGTATAGTTCGTCTTGGTCTGAACATCTCAATCAAATCAAAGAACTTTTTGTGCGTTTAGCAAAAGCCAACTTGACTATAAACCTTGCTAAGTGCGAATTTGGAAAGGCTACGGTGACATATTTGGGAAAGGTTGTTGGCCGGGGTTGTGTGAAACCGATTCACGCTAAAGTAAATGTGATCTGTAGTTTTCCCAAGCCAGCTACCCGTCGTGAGTTACGACGATTTCTCGGGATGGTGGGTTACTACAGGTGATTTTGTCATAATTTCGCAAATGTAGTTGCCCCTCTGACCGATCTGTTAAGTCCAAAGAGACCCTTTCAATGGTCTGAAAAATGTCAGTGTTCCTTTGAGAATGCAAAATCTTTATTAGCAAATGCTCCTGTGTTGGTTACCCCTAATTTTGAGAAGCGATTTCAACTTGCAGTGGATGCTAGTGCCTATGGGGCTGGCGCTGTTCTTTTACAAGAAGATTGTAATGGAATCGAACATCCAGTCAGTTATTTCTCAAAGAAATTCAATCGTCACCAGCAAGTGTATTCTACGGTGGAAAAAGAGGCATTAGCCCTTATTCTAGCCGTTCAGCATTTTGAGGTATATTTGAGCGCGGTCTGTGGTCCTATTACTGTATACACTGACCATAATCCATTGACGTTCTTAGATCGAATGCGCGGCAAGAATCAAAGAGTTATGAGATGGAGCCTTATTTTACAACCTTTCCACTTACAGATTTAACATATACGTGGCAAGGATAACATAATTGCGGATGCTCTCTCATGGATGTAAGATGTACCAGAGAGTCCGGCATTGTTTTTTTTTCTCTTTCCCTTTCACCTTCTCTTTTTTTCCATTCTCCTTTTTTTTCTCTCTGATGTCCTAGGGCCCAGGATTCCGGGAGTGAAATGGCGTTGGATTTATGGAGATCAGTACTAAAGTTATTGTACATTCACATTTAAAAGGTTGTTTTGCCTTTGTATTTTTTTTCTTTCGGTTCTTTAGGAGAACCTCCCTCTGGAGTGGGAGGTGTGACGACCCAGAGTCTCCTCTTCCTGATTCAATTGGTGCTGATTGTGGGAGTCCCTGATTGGTTTCCTTATGCTAATTCACAAATTGGTTAGAGTATATGAGAGTGTGGTGCGTTATTGAAAGGAGGCACTCTCTGGAGAAGTACTCTTCTGGGGCCTCATGTACAAAGACTTGCGTTGAATTCATACTATAATTCATACACTGCGTACGGACAAAGCTGTAAATGTGCGTACGCACAAAAAAAACAGATGTATGAATCTCTGCGTACGAAGGATCCCACGCATATTCTCTTTGTACATCCCAATTAACGTAGAATTGAGCGCACATGCATGAGCACAACTCCCCACCCAGTCTCCTCCCCTAATTAAATCAATTTAAATATGGTAATGAGTTCACTTTGGCAAACGATAGCAGTAAGAAAATGGCTAAAGCAAGCGGCAAGAAATGAAACTTTACGGAAAGTGAACTGGAGGTGCTACTATCGGAGGTAGAAACCAGAAAAAATATATTATTTGGCACTTTGTCCTCCGGAATTAACAACAAAAGGAAAAAATATGAGTGGGAGAGTTTGGCTGGAGCCGTCAATGCGGTGGGATCTGAAAGTCGCACTGTAAATGACCTTAAAAAGAAATAGTCTGATATTAAGGTGGACGTAAAACGGAGAACTGCTGCGCACCGACAAAGTGTGGGCAGAACAGGCAGTGGTAAAGGGGTCGATGAACTAACACCCTTTGAGCAGAGAGTTGCCTCAATTATAGGTGACACTTTACTCTCTGGAGTGGTATCTGCTGCTGTGGGAGACTCAGATTCACTACAGGACTGCCACGAAGGTAACAATTTCTCATTTGTTTTTACTTTGGTATATATAGCCTTTTTCATTATCAAATGCATGCAATGTAGTTGACCAAAACTACACCAGAGATTTTACATATCCATTGCATTTATGGCAAATGCGTGTGCCCCTTAAAAATGGAACGGACTCAAATCAAAGTTAACATGTGCCTGTGTTTATTTAGACTCATATGGTGCAATAGCCGGAACATCCACTGGCACGCACTCGGAATCCTCCCCTCCTGAGCAGCCAGCGCCCACTGTGCCCAGTGTTTCCAGTGCTCCCACCAGTGCTGACGCCCGTCCGTCTGGCTGCGTCTTGACGCATGCTGTTTTGGAGTCACAACAGCAAATCGTCATGGCCATCGGAGAAATCAACAGTCACCTTAAAAATATCACTGACGCACTCACAGACATAAGCCACTCATTAAAGGAATTGGTCAAAAAATGAACTTTGTCTCCGATTACCATTTATATTGTTGCAATCACATGTTGACGGGCCTGAATAGCTTGTTGGTTGGGCTGCACATACATTGGTCCTGGGTCAGGGTCATCTGGCGGTGCTGCCACCTCACCAAGTGGTATGCCATGCCTGTGCGCGACATTGTGCAGCACACCACAGGCCAGCACAATGCGGCACACCTTGTCAGGGCGGTATAACAGCATCCCCCCACTCCTGTCAAGGCAGCGCCACCGACATTTCAGCTGCCCAATCGCCCGCTCTACAACTGACCGAGTGCGAGAATGGGCGTTATTGTATCTGCGCTCTTGGTCAGTTTGTGGGTTGGTGAGGGGGTTAAAAGCCACGTCTTTACTGGATAACCGCGGTCTCCTGAAAGGTTATTCAATAATTAAATGCAAAAAAATATATATAATATACAATAAGATAAAGCATAACTTTAAATGCATCACTTACCAAGAATCCACCCATCACGCAACCTGCCAGTTTGGAGCCTCATCCCAACCATGCTGTTTGTAAGGATGTATGAATCATGGGTTGACCCAGGCCACTGTTGTGGAATTTTCTTATTCCTTAATCAAGGTGAGTCAATTTTGACAAACGCAATATACAGAGACATCAGGTACTTTGCAAAGTATTTTATTGTCGTTTAATCTGCATCATAAGCAATGAGCATGGTGCAGAGCAAAGGCGCTCTTTCCTTCTGCACCCAGAGTATATATATGATTACGTGAAACCCCCTCCCTTTGCCCCCTAGCCAGAATCCCGAGCTGGTTTCCGAGAAGTGATGCCCGTTATTCCAAACAGAACATCTTGGCATCTGCTCGAGGGCAAAGGCAGAGTGGTATGATGCGTATAGAGAAAAACATGATAACATAAATAAGAAAACATAGATAAAAACTTCATAAACATATAGATAGACACATCAAGAAGCTAGACAAGAAAATTTCCATTACATTCCCCCCTTTTATCATATATGATAACCAAAATCCTTATACTTTGACCATGTAAGATGAGCAACGCCCTTTCTCTTACAGGTTTCATTCTTCTATCTAAACAGTTCTTAAAATCCCACTAGAATTGGTAACACCACCCGCTTCAGCCTTCGTCACTTTCCATATTCTTACTCTCATTTGTGGAATTGCTCCCGTTCCCTCATAACTAAAATTTTTCTGAGTTACAGCTAGTCTAAAACTTTCTCTTTTACCTTTTTATTTGGCCGTCCCAGGGGACATAATGGCCCACATTTTCAAATTTTGTTGCCTTATCCAGAACATCAACTGAGGTACACGTACCTCTACACAAATACATATTTGTTCCCCAGTACCTAGCAGAATTAGGGTAACACTGTCCCTCCCCATACCATTTTATTAAACTTGGAATATAGTGTTGCACAGAAACAAAATTCTATAATCTCTAATTTATAATTCTCGAACTGTGGATTCCCTTTGTGAGCACCAATAGTGTCGCTCCTCCCGTCGCTTCAGTCAGCACGACCATTGCGAAGAGCCATTGTGGATGCCATTTTGATGGCCAACGGTTGGAGTTGCCACTCCTTGGACACCTTTTTGCAGTGGGAGGCATGTCTTTCCTACGACTTCCTGGAAGCTTTGTAATGATTTGTCAGCTCCATTTGCTCCTGCTCTTTTGACCTGCACAAACATTTTGAGAGCAAAAACACAAAAACACATTGCCTGTAACATCCCCCCTTTTGACACGTGGTCTAGACCACGTGTCAAAATTGCAAAAGCAGAGAAAAAATGTTTGGCAAACAGGTGAGGCCATTTCGGCTCCCCCAAACATTGTCTGTGTATTTACATGAGCACTCATTCCAGAGTGCACGCTCAGCTGGTTCTGCAAAATGTTTGCATCTCTGCAAGAGAAAGAGTTTTGTTAGTGATTTCTGGAGAAAATCTGTCTGTGGCACCGATGTTGCTTGCTTTGCTGCAAGGTCAGCTTGTCGGCTTCCTGCAAAAAAATAGTTTCAGATACAAAAGTGTGTGTGGCATAGTCACACACAACAATGGCTGATGGGAGAAGAATGGCAGATAGCATATCAGCAACCTGTGTGTGATAAAGAATGTTTTTACCATCAGCTTTTAAAAAGTTTCTGTGTTTCCAGAGTGTGCCAAAATCATGAGTTACACCAAATGCATATCTACTATCTGTGTGAATGTCTACGTTTTTATTCTTTGCTAATTCGCATGCGCGTGTGAGTGCAATGAGCTCTGCTGTCTGAGCAGAGAAATGGTCCCTAAAAATGATATCAATTGCTTCTTTGCTTTTGGACTTGCAATGTCTGAAATTGCAGACACGCTTTGCGGACAGCTGTCTGCCGCGGTCAGTAATTTCGTGACCCAAAAACGAACAACTTGTTTTGCCAGCTGGACTTTGGAGACATTTACTTTGTGTTCTTTTCTCTTATCTTTTTAACTCATTAAATATTGGCCTTATGCCATTGAGGGCTTCTGGTTTGAGGCTTCTGTTTTGAGGGGGTATTGCTGTTTGCGTGGACGAAAATTACCCTTGGGCGTTATCACAACAGGCTCACAGTTCCTAAACAACCCAACGTCATATTTTCCTGTCGCCCACATTTGTACGGGCACCTTTACCAAAATTTCTGGTATGTCAATACTCTTCATTAATCGTTTTTGTGTGTGAAAACACTTCAAGTCCCCTTGTTGTTGACAGACAGGCATGATTCTCACGATGGGCATGCAACAAATTTGAATATTGCACGTCATCCCTTTTAACCCATTCTATGGCGTGCGCATATTTGTCAGCAAAACACCCACAGCTCCCCACACCATTGTAATCAACGTCATGAGGCTCTGTGAGGCAATACTTTCTACATCATACTAACGTAATTCAAAACTACATCGTACAGCTGTACGAGCGCTGCACTCGGGTCGTGTTGGTATCATGCTCAATCTGTCATCATACACATTATGACTCTGCCCAGCCAATGAATCGGGCAGCAGTCAGACATGAGAAACCTGTGTTGAAATTTGACACTCCCCAACTCACATTGCACCCTTTTGACATCAATTATTTTACATTAGAGCCACTAGCATTTAGGCAAAACACAGCTAGTTTAGACTCTGGTAAATTTAAACACTTCTTGTGAATCACAGTAGGCTATTTGTTGCCCCTGAATCTATCAAAAATTCAAGCGGTTTGTTGCACACAAGCATTGTGCATTTTAGCAAAGTTCAGAAAGCGGTTTCATTCATCATGGAATGTGAGCTAAGCAGATCTTCGTTGCATACAGTAGGAAAAAGCATTTCTTCATTGCATAGGCTAAGGGAAATCATACTCACCACCCTCGGAATGATGCCTCACCTCCTCACTTCCATCTACCTTTTCTTTGACCTCAGTGGTCTCAGAGGCTCAGGACAATCATTTCGCCAGTGCCCCGTCTTTCCGCAATTTAAACATTTCTCTGGATCATAAGTGCTAGAGGGTTTAAACCCTCCTCTCCCTCTTCCATGTCCACGCCACTGACCGCCTCTCCTCCCGTTTCCTCTTCCTCCATGCTTTACTCCGATATTCATTAGAGCCATGTGGAGTTCTTTATCTTGTGTGTTTTTCTTCTGAAGCTCTTTCTTGCCTGTTTGTCTTTCGGCGTGTACAGCATGACGGACAATCTCACTCATTCTCGCGCGATCTGGCTCGATGCATGATTTTTCCACTTCTCGTCTCAGCTTTTCTCTGAGGTTCCGCAGATAAGCGGATCTGAGATGTCCTTCGAACGGACCAATGTCTGGTCCGTCTGCATCAGGTTGAAGTCCAGAATGTTCTTTAAATAAGTCTTTCATCAGTCTTTTGCACACAAGCAGCGATCTTATCCAGATTCAGAGCTTTGGGAAAAGTAGATTTTAGTCCTTCTAAGAATTTTTCCAGAATCCTCCTGTACTCAGCATTGTCTGCATGCGACCAGTTGACATGTTCCCTTCTATAATCCTCCACAGGCCATTTACCCTGTAACTTTCTTAAGTCAGATGGTTTAAGTTTGACTTTCAACAGTCTCTCTAATTCTTTCATTGAGGGTGAGAATTCTTTGCAAAATGTCAAAAGTTCTTTATACGTCGGTGCTGGTTGCGCTCTTTCCTGCTTTTGACACACCACGGGCTGTGGCATGTGCGGCACTGGTGCTGGTGGGGATACTGGTGGGGGCACTGGAGCTGCCTCAATCGGGTTCAGATGTCGGTGAGGAGGGACACAATCATCCTCCGGTTGGTGTTTGTACTCAGTCATAGATGGGGGTAAAGAAGACAGAGGGGTTAAATCATTATATTCAAGCAAAACAGGGTACAATGGAGTTTTCGGTGGTGGCAGTTCTTCCAATGCCATTCCTTTAAAAACATAGTCACGTCTATTAGCTTCCCTCTCCCATAACGCTAAACATTTACACGCTTCATCATATTTTTCCCTTTCTCTTTTGGACATTTTAAATATGTCTTTTTTCCCCATGTGTTCTCTTATTTTCTCTAATTTTGTGGTACTAAATGTACCGTTTTCTGGAAAGTTAGCTTTTTCTATTAAATAGGGTACACCTTGTAAACTTCCCGTTCCCCACCTTTTCCTCATTTCTCTGTATGTTGGTTTATCCATAATTCTGAATAGTCTCCCAGACTGTTTAGAATCTATCTCGATTCTGAGTAGTCTCCCCTCTTTAACTGTCTTAAGCAGTCCTCCAGACTGTTTAGAATCTATCTCGATTCTGAGTAGTCTCCCCTCTTTAACCAGACTGTTTAGAATCTATCTTGATTCTGAGTAGTCTCCCCTCAGACTGTTTAGCGCTAAGTAGTCTCCCCTTTCTTCTTAGACTGTTCAGAATATTTTCAACTCACCGTTTTTCACTTTTGTGCCTTGCACTGAGTTCTTTTGGGATCACGTCAGCCTGGGGTCCGGAGTAGAGTTCTCTCGTCCCTGTATGGGGTTAGAGCTGGATTTGCTATGTCCAGGATGATCAGTCAACTCTAATCCGTTCTCCATCAGCGTTGGGATCCCATCCTCGTCGCCAAATTGTTGTGGAATTTTCTTATTCCTTAATCAAGGTGAGTCAATTTTGACAAACGCAATATACAGAGACATCAGGTACTTTGCAAAGTATTTTATTGTCGTTTAATCTGCATCATAAGCAATGAGCATGGTGCAGAGCAAAGGCGCTCTTTCCTTCTGCACCCAGAGTATATATATGATTACGTGAAACCCCCTCCCTTTGCCCCCTAGCCAGAATCCCGAGCTGGTTTCCGAGAAGTGATGCCCGTTATTCCAAACAGAACATCTTGGCATCTGCTCGAGGGCAAAGGCAGAGTGGTATGACGCGTATAGAGAAAAACATGATAACATAAATAAGAAAACATAGATAAAAACTTCATAAACATATAGATAGACACATCAAGAAGCTAGACAAGAAAATTTCCATTACACCACCTTGCCACAATATTTGTTAGGCGCATTTGTGCATCACATATTATCTGCACATTTATTGAATGGAAATGTTTCCGATTCACATATGCAAATTCTTCTTCAGATGGCGCCTTTATAGCAATGTGTGTGCAGTCGATCGCTCCGATTACATTAGGGAAACCGGCTATCGCTGCAAATTGCGTTTTAATATTTGGCTGGTCAACTGCATCATATGGGAACCTTATATACCTGGTAGACATGCGGATGATCCCGTCCCATACCGCTGGCATTGCGCGGCTCCAAGACGACTGGCTTATTCCTGAGCGGTCTGCCAGTTCCCTTTGGAAAGAACCAGTTGCCAGAAAACCAAGTGTTGTCAGCACCTGCAAGGGAACGGGTATTGCGTGGCTCCTTGCTGTCTCTCTCTCTATATTCGGACCCAACTCAGCACAGAGCTCCAAGAGGATAGCCCTTGGAAATCTGAAACGGCTATTAAACCAGTCATCATCCTGAGCAAGAAAATTATTGTGGTCCCTAAAAACTCGTTCTCTTCGGATTCTGCCATTAGCAATGTCCTCTAATAAAGCCAAAGCTGCCATTGCCATAGACTAAGGGTTGTGTCAATTTGCATACCGGTGTGCTTTTATATGTCCTTATTTAATTGCATAATTGATATAATTAATATAATCCCATAAGGCTTGTGTGACAATATATGTCAATTATTTATAAATTGCTAATTAATAGCAATGCTTCCCACAGGTGGTGGTGCGATAGACTTGTAGAACAAATTATTGTGTAATGTTTACAACTTCACTTCATTGCCTGTAAGAGTCGCCAACAGACAAAAACAAGGAGAAATGTACGTACGCCAGACATGAAGTTGGCTTGGAGGAACGCACATTCTCGCGTTAATTTCACCGTTAGTACATCCGACCGTGAGCGTGAAAGCTGACGTACGCAAAGTTTTTGTGCGAACGCAAGGTTGATAAATGAGGCACCAGGTGTTTCTTCCAAGTTTCAGAGTAACACACCCCAAATCATCAAGGTATGCTTCACAACAAGGTACATCACAAAGTACATAGGACACCAAACTTTGAAATATTGCACGAGCATGTTTTAAACCAAAAACCATAACCATATATTGTAAAAAAATCAACCTGGAGTGGCATAAGCTAGCAGAGATCTCTGAGACACGTTCCATAAGGGGAACCTGCCAATAACCCTTAAGTAAGTCTAACTCGGTCACAAACTCGGCATGTCGTACACTATCCACGGAGTCTTCTATTCTCGGTCTGTTGGCGACTCACGGGTCATCCTTAGGTCGCTTGTTCGAATCCGGTTCTAAGGAAGCGTAGTTTTTTCCCGTGGAGACCGTGCGTGCCGTCAAAGAGCAGTGATTGCAAGCACTCGTGAAATGCCCCATAGGGCGTCCAAAACTATATTCCCTGACCGGGAATCGAACCCGGGCCGCGGCGGTGAGAGCGCCGAATCCTAGCCACTAGACCACCAGGGAGAGCATGCGTTGGTGCCTGGCACGATGAGCACAGAATCCTTGCCACTAGACCACCTGGGAGAGCACGCGTTGGTGCCTGGCACGATGACTAGCCTTAATCAAGGCAGCCCGTGGCAGGTAAATGAACATTTGCGGCATATTAATGGGACACGGCGGGATCTGAAAACAGTTCTAAAGTTTCCATCCACGCTGCCCCGTGTGAGGCTCGAACTCACGACCTTCAGATTATGAGACTGACGCGCTGCCTAACTGCGCCAACGAGGTATGCCACAGCAAAATGGGAAACGTGTTCAGTCAGAGCGGTCTGTGGGACGGGTGGCTCGAGTCACTGGTGATCCTCCGTGCTTTCGTAGGACTGCAGTTGCAGAGACACTCTGCATTGCTCCAGTGCCTTGAAGTTGTTGGTAATCCTGTAAAGGACTGCATCACTTGGGTTCCATCATTTTGTCCAGGAACTCGCGGAGGGCCAGTGGCACAATGGATAACGCATCTGACTACGAATCAGACAATTCCAGGTTCAACTCCTGGCTGGCTCGTTCGTTGTGCTCCCCTTTCGTGCCATGGGGTGTCCGTTGACCTCGGCAAAAGTTAGCCCCGTCTTCGGGTGGATGCGACACCTTCGATAGCTCAGTTGGTAGAGTGGAGGACTGTAGGCGTCTAACAGGTCATCCTTAGGTCGCTGGTTCGAATCCGGCTCGAAGGAAGAGTTGTTTTCACCCCTGGAGACCGTCAGGCAGCACTTAGTTCTTCAGGTTGTGTCAAAGCAGTCTGACGGTCAGGATGGTCTAAGGCGCTGCGTTCAGGTCGCTGTCTCCTCTGGAGGCGTGGGTTCGAATCCCACTTCTGACACAGCTTTGCTCTAGTGCTTGGCTTTGAACGGAGTTCCTTGCAGAGTTGTCAAACCCCAATTCTGTCTATGGCCAGGCCGCAACAGAAAAGACGTATCAGACCCGTATACAAGCTATGCATTTCTTCTTGAAGACAAAAAGAAGAGACGCTCTTTCAGACTCAGAAAACGCCAAATCAACAAACAAAACCCATAACTGAAACTCCACTCACAACCTTTCTACATAACCTGTAACAAAAGAGAAAAGAAAAAGTATGATGAATTTCACACAACACTTACCTTACTCCTTAGTTAATAAAAACCAAGAAACGACAAAGGAATAAAATGTCCCCTGAAGAATCAAGACAATTAAACTCACTGTCCCCAAAACATGACAAAAACAGGCCTAAGACTAAACATGAGCAAGCTGCCTGTTAGGCTAGCAAGCTAAAAATGACTAGAGAGGACAGGTTTTTACCACCCCCCCAAAACAGCCGTGCCAATCAGCAGAAGTTATCCACGAACCAATAAACAGCCTCCATTCCTGCAACACAGACTCAAGCACAAGAAAACAAACACTCATTCCGGGTTGTAACACCTCCACCCATAAAATCTCAGATTTCCAAATAGTTTTAAATATGATATCTAGGCAAAGTGTCCGCAATCACATTTTCAACTGCCTTGTTGTGTAAAATCTGGGTTATGGTCATTATAAACAACAATGGGTAATGAACTAGAACCAAGATAAACCTCACATTGCTGTAAGCCTAGCAAATGGCTCAGGGCCTCTTTGTCCATGCTGATATGGTTAACCTGGTGACGATTGAACGTTTTTGAATAGAAACAGACAGGGCGGTTGATTGCATGATCATCTTCCTGGAATAAGACAGCACCCGTCCCACTCGCATCCACCTCCCGCTTAAATGGTTTTGAGAAGTCCGGGGCTGCTAACACAGGAGAACAATACAACTACGTTTTGAGGCCATCAAAGGCATACCGACACCTCAAATTCCATTCAAAAGACACTGGGCCACGCAGAAGATCTGTTAGGGGTTTTGCAACATCTGAAAAGTCCTTGCGAAAACTTCTATAATATCCAGCCTTCCCAAGAAATCGCCTAAGTTCTCATTTTGTTACAGGAACTGGAAAAGCATCGATGGCTTTTACTTTAGCGTCAAAAGGACGACGAACGGTCCACTGACCCACATGTTTACCCAAATAAGTGACTGTAACACAATCGAATTCACATTTAGCAAGATTAAGTGTGAGGTTTGCTGATTGAAGACTCCCAAACACAGTGTTCAGGTGTTTCTTCCAAGTTTCAGAGTAACACACCCCAAATCATCAAGGTATGCTTCACAACAAGGTACATCACAAAGTACATAGGACACCAAACTTTGAAATATTGCACGAGCATGTTTTAAACCAAAAACCATAACCATATATTGTAAAAAAATCAACCTGGAGTGGCATAAGCTAGCAGAGATCTCTGAGACACGTTCCATAAGGGGAACCTGCCAATAACCCTTAAGTAAGTCTAACTCGGTCACAAACTCGGCATGTCGTACACTATCCACGGAGTCTTCTATTCTCGGTCTGTTGGCGACTCACGGGTCATCCTTAGGTCGCTTGTTCGAATCCGGTTCTAAGGAAGCGTCGTTCATAACTTCCAAGTTGGCGCCGCGAATGGCTGCCTCGGTGTGGAGCTCTCCAGTAGTCTTGCTGTTTTTGTTAGTTTGTCCTGTTTTATGTCTGTCAAACACTATCAGTTTTACAAGGAACGAACTGCTGAACATTCGGCAGTGGATACCAACTAATCTGCAACCAGTTTTCGATTTTTCTGACGTTTTGCTGGATATTTTAGTCAGTGCAGTCGCGTGGAGAGGACGCCGGAAGAAACGCAAGCACGGGAAGCGAGCCGGCGCGCTCGTCAAGCTCAGACAGCGCGGCCTAAGAACGCCGTTGCCAAGCATTCATCTTGCGAATCTCCGCTCTCTACCGAACAAAATGGACGAACTTCGCCTGCTTTCAAGCAAAAACAAGGTTTTTACAAACTCTGCTGCTCTGTGTTTTACGGAAACCTGGCTGAACGAAACCATTCCGGACAGCGCGTTACATCTGCCGGACTTTCAGCTGTTCAGAGCGGATCGCGATACGGAGACAACAGGGAAAACGCGCGGTGGTGGGACATGCTTTTACATCAACAGAAGGTGGTGTACGGATGTAACTGTGTTAAAGAAGATGTGCTGTCCTGATGTGGAAGCGCTTTTCATTAACTGTAAACCGTTCTACTCGCCGCGGGAGTTTTCATCAGTCATCCTCGTAAGTGTTTACATTCCACCACAAGCACACGTGTGGACTGCGCTGCAACAGCTGGCTGATCTGATCACAGACACAGAACAACAACACCCGGATTCTGTCTTTATCATTCTAGGAGACTTTAATCAGGCAAAACTCACACGTGAGCTGCCTAAATTTAAACAACATATCACATGCCCCACAAGAGACAATAATATTTTAGACCATTGCTACACTACTATAAAAGGTGCATATCGCTCTGTCGCCCGAGCAGCTCTAGGACTCTCTGATCACTGCCTGGTTCATCTGCTACCAACTTACAGACAAAAACTTAAAACTGCTAAGCCAGAAATAAGGACTGTAAAGAGATGGACCAACGACTCAGAGCAGGTCTTACAAGCCTGTTTTGAATGCACTGACTGGAGCGTTTTTGAAGCTGCTGCCACCGATCTGGACGAGCTCACAGAAACTGTTACATCATACATCAGTTTCTGTGAGGATTTATGCATCCCTACAAAGACTTATTTATCATTCAACAATGATAAACCATGGTTAACACCAAAACTCAGACAGCTGCGTCAGGCCAAAGAGGATGCCTACAAGAGCGGGGACAGGATCTGGTATAATCAGGCCAGAAACACTCTGACAAAGGAGATTGGGGTGGCTAAAAAGAGCTACGCCAAAAAGCTGGAAAACCAGTTTTCTGCCAACGACCCTGCATCAGTGTGGAAAGGCCTGAAAGACATTACCAACTACAAGACACCATCCCCTAGCATCGAGAGCAATAAACAGCTTGTTGAAGATTTAAATCACTTCTATTGTAGATTTGAGACCCTAGACCAGACACTTTACACCCACCCTGACCATCTCTATACACAGCCATCAACACCTCCAGCCATCCCCCTCTCCTCCCACCCTGCACTTCAGATCAGTGAGGATAACGTACGCCAGATCTTTAGAAAACAAAAGAGAAGGAAAGCACCAGGCCCAGACGGTGTTTCACCAGCCTGTCTGAAGACCTGCGCTGACCAGCTGGCCTCCATCTTCTCACTGATCTTCAACAGATCACTGGAGCTGTGCAAAGTCCCTTCGTGCTTTAAACGCTCCATCATCATCCCAATCCCAAAGAAACCAAAGATCACTGGACTCAATGACTACAGACCTGTGGCTTTAACATCTGTTGCCATGAAGTCATTTGAAAGACTGGTGTTGGCTTATTTGAAGGTCATCACTGACCCTTTGCTGGACCCCCTGCAGTTTGCCTACAGAGCAAACCGGTCTGTGGATGATGCAGTTAACATGGGACTGCATTACACCCTACAACATCTGGACAAACCAGGGACTTATGCGAGGATCTTGTTCGTGGACTTCAGTTCTGCCTTCAATACAATCATCCCATCACTGCTCCAGACCAAACTGACCCAGCTCTCTGTCCCTAGCTCTGTCTGTCAATGGATCACCAGCTTTCTGACAGCCAGACAACAGTTAGTCAGAATGGGCAAAATCATGTCAGACAGCCGCGCCATCAGCACTGGTGCCCCACAGGGATGTGTTCTCTCCCCACTGCTCTTCTCCCTGTACACCAACGACTGCACCTCTAAAGACCCCTCCGTCAAGCTCCTGAAGTTTGCAGACGACACTACTGTTATCGGTCTCATCCGGAACGGTGACGAGTCTGCGTACAGACAGGAGGTGGAGCAGCTGGCTCTATGGTGCAGGTACAACAACCTGGAGCTGAACACGCTCAAAACAGTGGAGATGATAGTGGACTTTAGGAGAAACCCCCCTGCACTTCCCCCACTCACCATCATGAACAGCACTGTGATTGCAGTAGAGTCATCCAGGTTCCTGGGCACCACCATCTCTCAGGGGGGGGGACGCTCACATCGACTCTATTGTAAAAAAAGCCCAGCAGAGACTTTACTTCCTCCGGCAGCTGAGAAAGTTCAACCTGCCACAGGAGCTGCTCGTACAGTTCTACTCAGCTGTCATCGAATCCATAATCTGCACCTCCATCACCGTCTGGTTCGGCTAAGCCTCCAAAACTGACCTCGGAAGACTACAGCGGATAGTCCGGACTGCAGAGCGAATCATTTGCACTACTCTTCCTCTAGATAACAAACACGTGAGAGTGTATACTGGGCTGCATTGTTTTCTCTTTCGAGAGAGGAATCCTGTTGTACCGACCTTAAGATAACGCAACAACGCTACTCGTGAAATTGTATGTCCGCAAAGCAAACACCTAAAGCAACCGTAGTCGGCAGGGTTTGAACCTGCGCGGGGAGACCCCAATGGATTTCAAGTCCATCGCCTTAACCACTCGGCAGGACATCAACAAAAACAGCAAACAGTCCCCTGCCATGACCCGAAATCGCTGCGGCCACCAAAAAGAGTCATAACCATAATATGATCAAGGCAAGCCAACAGCCCTCTGGCGAAGTTGTGAGAGCAGGACTTCCCAACTACATATACAGGGAGGGAAGCCTTTTGCTCAGCTGTCAAGGAATTTCTGGTGCGTGTGCTGAAGCAACGCACGATCAATACAAAGGGCGATGCCAGAACAGCTCACAAAGTAACGGTGAGGTACATGTGGACACCCATCGCCTGAACAGGGACTTGATCCCTGGACCCTCAGATTAAAAGTCTGATGTAAAATCACAGAAATTGTTGTATGCTCACATTGGTTTACATTAAACATGTACAGTATAGATATAGACTGTGGTTCACAAATCTGATCTTGTGTGGTGTGCTATCATCGTCACAGCACACCACACGTTATAGGTGCAAAACTATTAAATCCAGGATTTTTTGTGCTCATGTTTGTGGTCTCTCCAAGTTTTAAACTACTCTACGACAAAAAAATATGTGTGAGGCCCCGGCATAAGAGCTACCTTCTCAATGCACGGTAATTCATCACTGTCCCTGGAGGTAAGCCAAATCACAGTTGCATGCCCCCTCATCGAGCACACATGAAATGGCCACTTTGGCTAAGATGGTCTGCAGGTACTTGAAAGTGAGATGCGAATTAAAAGCTGCCCTTTTAAGCCTGAGGGCAAACAGGCTTTTCAAGCAATAGCTGGCAGCGGCGGGATTTGAACCCACGCCTCCGAAGAGACTGGAGCCTTAATCCAGCGCCTTAGACCGCTCGGCCACGCTACCACAGATTTGACACCTCGGCCGGCCCTTTCTCCCCGCTGCCATCGCTCAGATGGCTTTACAGTCACAAGTCAGCGCGGACGAGATACACCAGCTGGCAAGTAATTCTATATTATTTTGGTGCTCGGTACACAGTTTTGATGTAATGCCGCATGAAAGACGCATTAACAAAAAGCAGAAAGAGCGTGTCTACTGCACTTTGAGCAACAGCAGGCGAGCATACTGACAACCGGCCATTAGGCTGTTTATGCCAGGAACACGTTCCATCTGTAACAGAGCCGCTCGTTAACAAACACGTGAGAGTGTATACTGGGCTGCATTGTTTTTTCTTTCTAGAGAGGAATCCTGTTGTACCGACCTTAAGATAACGCAACAAAGCTGCTCGTGAAATTGTATGTCCGCAAAGCAAACACCTAAAGCAACCGTAGTCGGCAGGGTTTGAACCTGCGCGGGGAGACCCCAATGGATTTCAAGTCCATCGCCTTAACCACTCGGCCACGACTACAATAGATTACAGGTCCTCTGGGCTTATCGCGTGTGGCAAGGTGGGGCGAGCCGGCAGCGTAACAGGCGATGTAATGGGGCGTCAAATAACGGACAGGCAGGATATCAACAAAAACAGTCCCCTGCCATGACCCGGAATCGCTGCGGCCACCAAAAAGAGTCATAACCATAATATGATCAAGGCAAGCCAACAGCCCTCTGGCGAAGTTGTGAGAGCAGGACTTTCCCGACTACATCTACAGGGAGGGAAGCCTTTTGCTCAGCTGTCAAGGAATTTCTGGTGCGTGTGCTGAAGCAACGCTCGATCAATACAAAGGGCGATGCCAGAACAGCTCACAAAGTAAAGGTGAGGTACAGGTGGGCACCCATCACCCGAACAGGGACTTGAACCCTGGACCCTCAGATTAAAAGTCTGATGCTCTACCGACTGAGCTATCCGGGCTCTTGAGGGCATGCCCCAAGTTTTCGGTGTAGACGCTCAAGGCGGGGGTGTCCTACAGGTGCGGTTCTGTTGGCCGTTTCCGCCATTGTGTTTTACACTAGGCCCCGACGATGCTTCTCAGACTTACAGGGTTCTGTCAGCTTAGGGTTCTGTGTACCTTTCTGAAGCAGGGTTGTTCAGTCTTACATCTGGAGGCGATGCCACCTGTAGATTGCAGTTCATCAAGTCCACCTGAACCGGGTAATGGAATTCTGGGAGTTAAGGCAGACAGTAAAAAAAAAATCAGTGTGGGGGGACTGATCATTGGTGGAGAGATTCACCAACAATGGCCTTACCAAACCCATATACTGCCATCTCAAATTTGACCCCAGCTTACCAATGGTTCACATGCATTGATTTGGTCAAAGCTTTTTTCTGTATACCAATCTCAGAAGAATATAAATCGTGCCTGACAACGTGATGGCATTTTGTCACACCCAAAGCCACATAATGTGAAGGACATGCTTTCCTTTCTGGGATTGACAGGTTTCAGCAGAAACTATATCCCTATGTATGTAGCGGTCACCAAGCCATTACGAGACATGGTCAAGGAACAAGGCATGAGAAATGTGCAGGCAAAGTTAACATGGACCCCTGAAGCAGAAACCGCGTTCACTAAATTGAAAGGGGAGCTGTCACATGCAGCATATCTGCATAGCCCTGATTACAGCAAGGCATTTTTCTGGACGTTTCTGAAACAGGGAATAGCGCACATGGAGTACTTTTCCAGAAGTAGTCTATTGCTAGACGTGTGCTCATGTACGTCAGTGTCCTAATTGACGCCATTGAACAACGCCAGCCGGCTTGTGCCAGGTTCACTGCAGGATTGGCAAAGATCATTGAAAAGACATCTCACATTGTGATGGGTCATCAGTTAACGGTCCTGACCACGCACTCTGTCATGTCGTTTGTCAACTCTGAATCTAAATTTACGTTTTCACCGTTGAGGCAGAGAAAACTGTCCAAATATCTAACGGCGCCAAACATAACATATAAACACGACGGCATTAACATGGCAGATTTGTTCCACAAGGGGAACCACATAACTGTGCACCAATCACTGACCTGGCATCTCGTGTTCGCCAGGACTTAACTGCAACCCCTATCCCTGAAGCCTCGGACGTGATTACACTTTTCACGGACGGGTGCTGTTTCAGAGCTCATGACGGCTCTTTAGTCTCGGCTTACTCTGTTGTGCAGCAAACAGACTTAGGTTACACTACTAGGGAAGCAGAAAAAATAGAAGGCAAACAGTCAGCACAGAGAGCAGAACTAATTGCGGTCACACAAGCACTAAAACTTGCAGGCTCTGGTAAAGTCAACATTTACAGTGACTCAGCTTATGTCGTGGGTGCTGTCCATGTCGAACTCGCAGTGTGGCAAAGGAGTGGGTTCGTCACTACGTCTGGTAGGCCTATAGCACATGACGCAGAAGCACGTGCACTGTTGGACGAATTGAAAATTCCAGCAGCTGTTGCTGTCATAAAATGTCAGGGCCACTGTAAAACAGATGAGGCTGCTGACTTGGCTGCCAAAACAGCTGCAGGCTATCAGGTGACCATGATGGTACAGACTGACTGTTCATATGTGAAATTGTTATCATCTTTCAGCAGAGAAACACTTGTGGCCGAACATGGCAAATGCACACCAGAAGAACTGTCGACGTGGACAGAGTATGGGGCCCTGTGTGCACCAGATGGTCTGTGGCAGGCCCCAGATGGCAGACCAGCATTGCCCATGAGCCTGTCACGCTCTATCATAATCCAAGCACACACTATGTCGAACGTGAGTTCGAAACAGATGATGAAAACATTGCAATATTGGTGGCATCCTTTTTTGACGGCTATGGTGTCTAACTTTGTACTTTCATGCGACATTTGTCAAAAACATAACGTCAAACCAACCTTAAAACAGTTAAAGGGCACATTTTTGCCATTGCGAGGCCCAGGAGCGGAAATCGTGATTGACTTTACAGACATGGTAGAGAGGGTGCAAGGGAAACGGTATTTGTTGGTGATAGTTGACCAATTCACAGGTTGGCCTGAGGCTTTTCCTTGTGGAAAAGAAGACAGCACTGCAGTCATTAAGTGTCTCATAAATCATTACATCCCAAATTACGGTTTTCCCAGGCGTATCCGTTCAGATAACGGATCGCATTTCAAAAATGAGCATTTATACATCGTAGAGAAATCTTTGGGTCTAACGCATGCGTTTGGGGCCGTCTATCATCCTGAATCGCAAGGTAAGGTCGAACGGATGAACCTAACGCTGAAACTTAAATTGGCTAAAATCTGTGCACAGACCAAATTATCATGGCTATCAGCTCTTTCGTTGGCTCTAATGTCTGTACGTTCCTCTGTTAACAGAATCACTGGCTTTACACCTTTTGAATTGCTTACAGGTAGATCTTTTCCAGGACCGTCGACGCCGCTGAAGCCGGACACCTGTGTACCACTTTCACATTGTGTATATTTTGATAAACTGACTGCTATGGTTCAACATTTCTCTCAGCAGACTCCCTCTGACATTGCTGAAGAACCTGTCGAGCCCCGTTCACAGTGGGTTCGTCTGAAGAAGTTTCGAAGGAAGTGGAATGAGCCACGCTGGACGGAGCCTCTGAAAGTGACGGCAAGGACGTCACATTGTGTCCGCCTATCTGGCAAGGGCGACACCTGGTATCACTTGTCTTCTTGTGTTAACTGTGATCCACCAAACAGGTCACTGTCAGAGACTGCTGTGGACCTGAGGGCTCAGGTCCAAAAGAGGGAGGGTATCTCTGGAGCAGCAGAAAGTGGGACACAAGCATCAACAACAGGGGCATTAAAACTCTAATCTAGTGCAAAAAAGGCTGTGGTTTGGACAATTTAGATTTTCAAAAAGTCAAGAGTATATTGAGACAGGTGTTCACATGAGTACATATAGTGATAACTATATACTCATTATAATCAAGGGTTATCAACATTTTCATATTATTTTTTATCGTAATCTCTATATCTTAATTTTCTTTCTAATTCTTTCTAATCAATATATATTGTTGTGATTGTGATTTTTCATATTTTAATATTCACATTTTCCATATTTTTCATATTTTCTATTTTTCATATTTTAATATTCACCGTTTTTAAATTTTTCATATTCAGTTTTTTCCATATTTTTCATATTTTTATGTTGCTATTGTGATTTTTATATTGTCATATTAATTAACGTATAACCATTTGTTCCTTACAATTAGGTACATTTTGTGTGATTTTAACCATATATTTTTCCTTAATCCCATATTCCCATTAAGTATACTGTGTGTTTAACCATTTAAATTTTCAAGAGTGTGTTTATTGTTCCTTTAAAGTCCAAGAGAGGGTAACGAGACGAAGCTGTGGGAAAACTGTAAACTGTTGGGGATCTTATTAATAATCTCAGGAGTTGTAGTAGGAATAATTTTTAGCCTAACTGAGGGTCAGGAAAGCAACAACACTATATCGAAACCGAGACACAAAAGAGCCATAGCCGATACGAGGTTACCATGTGAACAACTCGTAATTAACTATGTTTGGGGTAAGACCACATCATTTACTTTCGACCTATGCGCTGTCATTAATTGCGGGGGGAAAAAATTGCTCATGGAGGGGGTACGAGGTATATGTATGTATGGACGGGAATATGGACAGTGTTTGTAAGGCGTACCAGTCTAGGCAAACCTTTAGGGGTGAATGGTGTCCGTCATGGAATTAGGTAATAGCATATACCGGTGGTTGGACCCCGAAAGAACCCAGCCTTTGGACCCGTACCTCGGCAAAATTTGATTTTAAAATGCAAAGAGATTACAGTACAAGCCAAAATCCACTCACCCTTTCAATATCCACCAGAACGGGATCAGCCAATTATACAGGGGAGTTTTTCCTTATAATGGGGGTGCACATGCAAGGAACAGATAGAAAAGCAGTAATAAAATTTGTTGTGGACAGTTCACCTGAGGAGGAAAGAAATGGGACAGTAGCTGAGAACAAAAGAATGGGGTAGTAGAAATAGATTACACCATGTTAAAACCAGAAGATATGATAGAAAGTGCCACAGGATATGGGGAAAATAATTTGTGGCTGGAATGGATAATTACCACAGCCAGAGAACAGAGCTTATTGATCAATAACAGAGTCATTTCAGGAGTTTGATTGGCGGGTGTACGCTGGCGCGACTCGCTGCCGCTGCTCTCCGATTGTGTGTTTAATTTTGGGCTTTTTAACTTCAGTTTTTATTGAATTATTATTTTTTAACTGTTTATTGCCCTGTTGATAAACTGTCATCGATTACTGCGTTCATACCAGCTACATCTGGCTCCTTTTGACCAAAATGTGGCTCAGCAAGTGGGCGATACTCATGTGGATGGCTGCGCTACTCCTCACAAGTTCCTCGTCGGCTATGTTTCAATACTCGACTGCTGAGCTTCTCAAACTCTGCTTCAATCCGACTGCCTCAGCAGTTTTAAAATCGACGCTGCACCCTGGCCCGGAAAACGCTCACTTACCTCGTCGGAGATATCTTCATCGTGGGTCTCGACGGAGTTTCAACATTGATGCTTTCACCTCAATCAACTCCTTCTGGTCTTCATCTCGCCGTCAATCGAGATCATCCAGCAGGAAGGTGGACCAGAGTGTGCTAACCAGTCTACCCAGGTCTGCTAATGCTAGCTCTGTTTCCCACAAGAACAACTTTAACGATCTCCACTTTGGTTTATACAACATCCGATCCCTTTCGGGCAAAGGACCTTTTCTCCAGGATTTCATTAATGACCGCAAATATGACTTCTTTACTCTGACAGAGACTTGGCAGCAACCACATGACTTTTCCTAGTTGAACGAAGCAACTCCCCCCGGGTTTGTTTACAGTTGTAAACCCCACGTTACAGGTCGCGTTGGAAAGTCTCGGATGTCTCTATGCCACTCTATCAGTCATTTGAGTCTCTTGTCATTAAACTAAATGGTCCATCCCCTATTATTGTAGCCACCGTGTATCGTCCAGCTAAACCAAATTCAGAATTCATTAATGAATTTTTAGCTTTTCTTACATTTATATCACCTCTTTCCCCTAATATCATTCTCCTCGGTGATTTTAACATCCATATTGATAATGACAATAACTACCTCACAAAAGACTTTAAATCATGCCTTGATAGTTTTGAATTGCAGCAGTTTATACATTTTCCTACCCATTCAAAGGGCCATATCTTGGATCTACTTTGCTGCTTTGGTGTCACTCCTTTTAATTGTACTGCTTATGACTTTCCCATTTCTGATCATAAACTTATTTCATTTAATGCTAAGGTGACACTGTTCAAAACGAAACTGTTACGTCAAATCTCTTTCCGTAACATCAAGTCCATTGACCCAGCAGCTTTAAATTCTGGTATTGCCAATCTTCCTAATATCAACTTCACATCCTCCCCTGATGAACTGCTCAGTCACTATGATTGTGGCCTACACCATCTCGTCGATACACTGGCCCCAATAAAAACACGGTTTGTTTCCTTTTCCCAATCTGCACCCTGGTTTACTTCTGAACATCGCCAACTGAAAGCTAGAGGTCGCCAACTGGAACGCCTCTATAGAAAAACTGGTTTGCACATCCACAAACAAATGTTTTATACCCATTTACTTTCTTATAAAGATTCTCTTTCCACTGCAAAGTCTAACTACTATACAGATTTAATCAGTTCAGGCTCTGGTAACTCTCAAGCACTTTTTTCACTGGTGCATAAAACACTTCGTCCACCTGTTTCTCTACCACCTCATTTTTACTCCACTGACTCCTGTAATTCCATAATGCCATTTTTTACTACTAAAATTTATCATATACATCAACAGGTATCCCCTCAGATCGCAACCCTCAAACCATCCTCGGATGTTCAAACATCTTCTTGTCATCTTTTATCTGCTTTCACTCTCCCCTCTGCTGCTGAAATAACAAATTTTGTTCGCAAATCTAAATCATCAACTTGCCAACTTGATCCTCTCCCGACTACATTGGTTAAAACGTGCATTCACTCCCTGACCCCTCTTATAACTGCAATTATCCATTCCTCGCTTATCACTGGTATTGTTCCGTCTCCCCTCAAAACAGCTGCAATAACCCCCATGTAGGAGACACATCATTAAACAGAGAGCAATAGGTTCAAGTGTAGATTTATCATTAAATAGTCCTACGTATATCGATGCTATAGGAATTCCCAGAGGTGTACCGGATGAATATAAACTAGCAAACCAAGCAGCAGGTTTTGAGAATATACCGATAATAGCTGCTCTTTTTCCAGCCACCCCAAACAAGAATGTAGATAGGATTAATTATGTACATTATAATGTGATGAGATTAGCAAATATGACAAGGGATGCCGTAGATGGTTTAGCGGAGCAGCTAGCACCAACTTCACTGATGGCTATACAGAACCGTATGGCTCTAGACATGTTATTGGCAGAAAAGGGAGGAGTATGTGTTATGTTTGGTGATCTTTGTTGTACTTACATTCCTAATAATACTGCCCCAGATGGATCAGTGACTAGGGCATTGGAAGAATTGAGAACTTTGTCTATCGAAATGAAGGAACATTCAGGAGTAAATAATCCTATTGGAGATTGGCTAGACAAGGCACTAGGCAAATGGAAATCAGTACTAATTTCAATTGTGGTATCAATAGCTGTATTTGTAGGTATTTTGGTCTCATGTGGATGCTGTTGTATTCCCTGTATCAGATCACTATGTAACCGATTGATAGTAGCGGCAATAGAACAGAAAGACCTAACCCCTCCCAAATATACCATGCCTCAATTGTCTGGCGACCACTTCCTAGATGAGGATGATTGTGTCTAAGAGAGGGACTGAAGGATTTTTATTGTGATTTTTATTGTGGTTTAAACGTGCCTTTACATTTAATATGTTTTTTTGATTTCATTATTGATTACTAACTGTGCATAATATGTTGAAAATATAACCAGTGTAACCAAGAGTTAGGGGGATGATTTTGAGTGTATTTTCCACAGGAAACGGAATGTGTGGGTGTAAAAATTAGATTACACACGGAGCCCCATGGAATGTGGTGGATTGTGTAGTGTTTCTATATAATGTGTTGCAGATGGTCCGAGAGCAAAGCAGTGTGACCTGGTTGGCTGAGACAGAACAAATGAGAGGAAGCGGATTGGACGAGTCCCAGGCTTTTACGGCGTCTTGAAATATTATAAAAGCTGTGAAACAGTTTTTTTGTGTGTCTGTCCTTTGTAAGACGTCGGTTCTTTGTGTAAGACTTTGCATCTGAGGACCCACCCAGCTGTTGTATTTTGAATCTTCTGATCAATAAATTTCAACATTTTCTTAACTGGCCTCTCTCCAATTTTGAACACGCCGAACATTGAAGAAATGTTCATCAGCTTAAAGTAAGTGTTGAATCAGAAAAAAATGTTAGAGACAAAAAAATGTTAAGTGACCCCAAGAGGATCGGCCTGGTGGAACACTTTAGGAACAAAGCCACCTAAAGGAGGTTGGAAAGCTTTTCCGGGCCAAGATCTCAGTATAAACGGTAAGTTATTTTTTATAAATATTAACCAGCGAACACATTATGTAATTGCTTTTTTGTAGTTGTAATTTAATATTGGTGACGTAGTAATAAAGTACCATAGAGAAGTCAAAATAAATCCAGGCTGAATCGAAATAAGCCTACGTTACATTAGAAGCGTGTCCTACTCTGTTTCAGTCTCCAGTCAGGACTGGTCGTTTTTACCGAAGTTGTTCTGACAGGAAATTTTGTTTTACTATACAAACTAACTATGAAAACATATCACAGTGAAGTCTATGACGATGTTTTGTCAGCTTTATTGTTTGCTTTTATATTAGTTTTAAAGTAATAAACAATTCTGGTATAGGGTTTAGCAGGAAAATTATCATGGCAACTTTTTTCCAGTAATATGATAAGTTCAACAACCTTATCACTTTAAATAACTTTTTTGTTACAGTTTTTTACAATTGCTTACACACTAAAATTTAACTTTTCCCACAATTCGCAAAACCGTAAACTCAAGGAGCAAAACACAAGGCTAGATTTGCACAACTGTAAGCACATTGTCAGCTTCACACTATTTGCAAAACATTACACACAGTGATTTGCAAAACACTAAACACACTTGTATACATCAGACACAGACGTATATCATGATGTCACTTCCTTGCAATTCCAAAGCACTGACTGTCAAATGAGCACTGCGATGAGCCAATCTTTTAAACACAGCCATCAGGTGCACAAACACATGATTGCTAAATTGTAGACACACCAATCAGGTTTAAGCACTATAAAAAATGCAGCAGGTAGGTTCACATGCCTTCAAACAAAATGGAAGGAGTCAGAAGAAGAGTGAGGGTGAGAGGAGGAGTACACAGAGGAGGAGGACACAGAGGAGGAGGAGAACACAGAGGAGAACACAGAGGAGGACGAGGAGGAGGAGGACACAGAGGAGGAGGAGGAGGAGGAGAACACAGAGGAGGAGGAGGAGGACACAGAGGAGGAGGTAGAGGCAGAGGAGTAGAAGGAGGCAGAGGAAGAGGTAGAGGAAGACCTGAAGCAGGAGGAGAACATGCACAAAGAAGAAGAGGAACAAACTTATCAAATGACATTCGTGCAACACTAGTGGACCATGTTGTGAACCACGGATTGACGCTGAGGGAGGCTGGACTGAGAGTTCAGCCAAATCTTAGCAGATATACAGTGGCATCTGTCATAAGGACTTTTCGACAGGAAAACAGGGAAAAGAAGATCTGTCTACAGTTATTATTGTATGCTCCATATTAGCACTTGTGATACCCCTTCCTGTGATATTGTACAGTAAGTTACATGTATTATTCTCTACATAGGACTGAGGGACGGGAACGACAAGGAGGAAGAGGGCCCATATTCACGCAAGAACAAGAGAGAGAGATAATAAACATGGTTTTGGCCAATAATGCTATCAGGCTCAGAGAACTACAAGCAAACATTATCGGTGACCATGCCATTTTCCATAATGTCCATCAGGTCTCTCTGTCAACACTGGCACACATCCTGAAAATACATCACGTTCAAATGAAACAACTTTATCGAGTGCCTTTTGAGCGGAATTCAGAGAGGGTCAAACGGCTGCGGCATGAATATGTGGAGGTTTGTATTGTTCACTTTAGAACTGTGATATTGCATACTCCACACATTACTTTTGTACATTGACTGTAATATACTAGACCTATCCTGAACCGCACAATGTTGTCTTTCACTGTATTTCAGAGAGTTTTGAAGATGGTTGCTGAGTAAATCCTCCATGAATTCATATATATTGATGAGGCAGGGTTCAACCTCACAAAAGCAAGAAGGAGAGGCAGAAATATCATCGGCCACAGGGCTATAATCAATGTCCCAGGGCAACGTGGGGGTAACATCATCCTTTGCGCTGCCATTTCACAGCATGGGGTCCTCCACCGCCATGCTAGAATGGGCCCTTACAACACACCTCACATTCTCACATTTTTAGACCGATTGCACCACATCGTCACAGCAGGTAATGAAATGCACCAGATACAATACACTGTCATCTGGGACAATGTGTCATTCCACCGCGCTGCTTTGATCCACGACTGGTTTCAACACCATCCACAGTTGACAGTACTATACCTTCCACCATACTCTCCGTTTCTAAACCCTATCGAAGAGTTTTTCTCTGCATGGCGGTGGAAGGTTTACGATCTTCAGCCCCAGGCTCAGGTTCCCCTCATTCAGGCCATGGAGGACGCATGTGACCGACTCGACGCCGCAGCTGTGCAAGGATGGATTCGACATTCAAGGCGGTTCTTCCCGCGTTGTCTTGCTTATGAGGATATTGCTTGTGATGTTGATGAAATTATCTGGCCAGATCCAGCTAGGCGAAGAGATAATGTATAGTATGTTTACTGTAGTATTTTCTGTACAATATTGTCAATTTGTTGGAAATAAATGATATTTTCCTCAGTCTGTAGAATTGGTCTTGTATAGTCTTTGGTGAATTATTGTATAGTTGCACTTTTGTGTACTTCATTTACAGTACTCTAATCGCTGAGAATTAAACTTGCTACAAGTGTTTTAGGTTAGCAACAGTAGTGTGCAAATGGTTCAAAAAGATTACAGTCATATGAAATGTGTGTGTTTCGTATGGTAACAAAATATTGTTTTTAAAAAGTTGTGGATAGTTTTGAAAAATGCGTTCCATTTTGCAAATGATCTGAAGTGTTGTGCTACTTTGGTGAAGTGTTGTATTAATTGTGTGTAGTGTTTTGACAAGCCGGGCCCTGTTTTCAAAATTGTGCTTAAGCAATCGTAAAAAACTGTAATAATAGCATAATTATTTACTGTAATTATTTTGTCAACTACAAAATGGATTTATTATGCTACAATAAAATGGCTATAATGTATATTTATAAAGTTCAACATAAACACGTATTACCCACGATTATGTGCAGACATTTTAATGAATTAGGTGTCAATCACTTCTTTATACAGAAGACCTTGGGAAAATAAGAAAGGCAGAACGTCAGTGGATAGAGACACACAAAAGGTGGACTGTATCAAAACCAGAGGTATGTTACACTATCATATGGCAGTCCCCTAAAATAATGAAAATCGAATATTAATTCCCCTTAAATAGGTATTCTCCCATTTTTTGTCTCTTTAAATATCTTTGTTTTTCTCCTTTTTTTCCTCAATTGTTCTGCATTTTCAAAATGCTTTCTGATTTGTCAGTCTACATTTGAGGATGATGGTTCCTCAGATGATAAGGGTAAAAGTCCTCAAAACCAGGAGTTTGAGGTATGCTCTTACACCCGTGTTTGTATACATATTTTTTGTATACATACTTATTACTTATTACACAGCGCTGGAATACTTGATGGGTTGTTGCGACAAAGGTCTACATCAAAAATTAGCTAATAAAATATTTCAAATAATTTTTACATGTTCAATAATTTATCAGGTAAGAAATGTAATAAGTGGGATAATGTACAAGCAGCCAATTGTGTTGTGTCTCTCAGGATAAACATATTAGACGGGAACAGAGTAAACTGTAAACTCTTTATTAGCCTGTGCCGTCACGTAACCAGCACGCTAGTACAACATATCAGAACCCACATGCCAGTCCCGGAAACCGGAAGGCCTTTTCTCTTAAAGGGCAAGGCACCTTTTAATCTATCATACGGTAACATGTCTACATCCTTTCCCCTTAGTTAAGTTCTCCCTTAATTATATAAAACATGAATGGCCCAATAAACAATGCTGAGTTTGTAAACAAGCAACAACATGACTGCATAGATTTCAATTGCAAATAATGAGTGAGCAATGTCAAAATGTGCCAACTAAGCATGCGGTCACAACATTAGGCATAACAACAAAGAACATAACACTGTTGTATACAGAAAACACAATGCACCACTTTAAACAGGTATTCCTCGATATACGAGTCTCCAAGAATCTCTGTATCGGAAAGTTATTTTCCGTATTTTGGATTGGGTTTGCATATACGACCTGAGCGTGTTATGTAAGGTACATTACGGATTTTGGCAGGAGACTGTTGGGGGTGCTTTGGCAAATCAGTAAGTGTGAGCTGTGATTGGGTAGGGTGTGGTTGTGTCGTGTGTGGTGTATGGTCGGAGAAGTCTTTTGTAGGTGCATTATTGTTCTGAGAGTCAATGTCCTCAGAGGTGTGCTGTGATGGAGGGAGCTCTGCAACGGGAAGAATATGGCGTCGATTTCTCCTATATGTTCTCCCTTCGCACTGGACATTGTAAGAACGGGGCTTCTTGTTCACCTCTTTTACTATGCCAAGCCGGGCGTAGCCTTTGGGAGTCTGCATTCTGACAACTTGTCCCGTCTGCAGTGGCTGCAACGGGTTACTTGAAGAATCGTAATATCGCTTTTGGGCATTTCTTTTGATGAAAAGACGTGCAGAGACTTGCTGGGCTTGTTTGGGGGCTGGCTCCAGCAATTTGGAGTTGATAGGAATAGCCGATCGTGTCTGACGTGACATTAGGCGTTCTGCAGGAGATCCCAATGTTGGGTCTCGAGGGATGTTTCTGAGGTTAAGAAGGTTGAGAAATACATCTGTTCCATCTCTGTGTGATTTCTCCATTAGCTCTTTGGCACTACGGACCGCTCGTTCCGCCAGACCATTTGACTGCGCGTATTCAGGACTGCTAGTGACATGGGTGAAGTCCCACTGTTCGACAAAGTCTTTGAAACGTTGGCTTGTGTACTGTCTAGCATTGTCTGAAATGAGCGTGTGAGGCGTGCCATGTACAGAGCAATGTCTTTTCAACTTCTTAATCACAGCATTGGACGTGATGTCACGCAGTTGGTCGATTTCGTACCATCCAGAGTATGAGTCCACAAGTACCTGGTAGTGTTGACCATGCCATTCAAACATGTCCGTTGCCACTGTGGACCAAGGCAGATCTGGAATAGGGTACAGTTTCAGTGGTTCTTTTTGCTGGTGAGGCCTTGTGCTGTTGCAAACTGAGCATGAAAGAACTTCTTCTGTGATGTCGGCTGTCATTGATGGCCAGAAGATGATGCCTCTAGCTCTGTGTTTGGTGGCTTCCAGACCAGGGTGGCCTCTGTGGACTACACGAATGTATTCCTTCTGCAAAGAGCGAGGGATGACCGTTTTGTGGCCTTTCATTACGATTCCTTTTTCCAAAGTCAACTCCTCCCTGTAGGGAAAGAATGGACGCACGGCAGGCGAAACACTTTGTTCTCTGGCCGGCCATCCACCTTGAATTGCATTACAGAGAGTCTTTAGTACCTCATCTTCTGATGTGTGTTTTCGGAGTTCCTCCAGACGAGCAGTAGAGATGTAACTAACAGTCATGACTTCAAATGAGTCATTGTCCCTGTCAGGAGAAGTTTCTTTGTCAGGGGCTCGAGATAAGGTATCTGCCAGATACATGTGTTTGCCCTTCTTATACACCAAAGTGATGTCGTAGCGTTGTAACTGTAGCAACATCCTTTGCAAACGTGCAGGGGCTGTATGAATGGGTTTTTTCATAATGGTTACCAGGGGCTGATGGTCGGTTTCGATGATTGTTGGTTTCCCGTACACATAGTCTTTGAACTTGTTGCAGGCGAACACAACGGCCAGCAGCTCCTTTTCTATCTGCGCGTACGGCGTCTCAGTGTCAGTGAGTGTACGAGATGAGTACGCAACTGGTTTGCAATCTTGCATACATGCAGCACCGAGTCCATAGCACGAGGCGTCGCAGGTCAAGGTGACTGGCATCTTAACATCATAGTATGCCAAGACAGGTGGGGTGGATAGGCATGACTTGAGGATGTCGAATGCATGTTGGTGCTGCTGATCCCAGAACCATGCTGTTTCTCTGTGCGTCAGCATTCTGAGGGGTGTGGCAATGTCGCTCAGATTCGGGATAAACTTCCCCAGATAATTCGTCATTCCCAGAAAACGCTGGAGTTCAGGGACGTCCTTAGGAGCTGGCATTGCTGAGATCGCTTTTGTTTTAGCAGGATCTGCTTTAAGGCCGTCGCTTGTAAAGATGTGCCCTACATAATTGACCTGATTCAGACGAAACTTGCATTTTGCAGGGTTCAATTTGAGTTTGATCTCCCGTACTCTGTTCAGTACCCTTTTCAGGTTTGCGTCGTGTTCAGCATCATTCCGACCTCCTATGATGATATCATCGACGATTACTGCGCTGGGGTATCCTGAAAACAACTGCTCCATGGAGCGCTGGAATACTTCACTCGCAGAGTTTATGCCAAAGGGCATGCGAAGAAACCTGTATCGCCCAAATGGTGTGCCAAAAGTGGTCATCATAGAGGATTTATGGTCAAGACGTATCTGCCAGAAAGAATTCTTGGCATCCAGTACTGAACATACCGTTGCTCCAGGCATTTGGGATGCCACCTCTTCTACAGTACGCATTGGGTGATGGGGTCTTTTGATAGCTGAATTAAGATCTTTTGGATTGATACATATCCTGATTTCCTGTTTGTCCTTTTTATGTGTAACCACCATAGATGAGACCCAGTCCGAAGGCTCAGACACTGCGGCAATGACACCAAGACTCTGCATACGGTCCAGCTCTGCTTTTACACGGTCCTGCATTGCCAAGGGGATACGATGAGCAGGACGAATTACAGGCTGTATGCTGGGGTCCACCGTCATGGAGTATGTGAGTGGAAGTTCTCCAAGCTCATTTAAGAACAAGTCTTTGTATTCAGCGAGGATCTCTTCATTGCTGCTCTCCATGTTGACAAGGTGTACATGTGGGCTAACTGTGACAATTCCCATGTCTAAACAGGCACGAAATCCTAACAGCGGTTGGACATCTTGATTCACCAGGAAAAATTTAAGTGAGTAAGTTTGTCCATTTAGACTACACGTAAGTATTACCAATCCTGCAGTTTCGATTTTGCTTCCACCATAAGCTACAAGATTAGGTGTCCGCGGTGGTCTGGCTGGTCGCTCATCACTGGAAATGCCTCGGAATATATTTATTGGCATCACATTACATTTCGCCCCGGTGTCGACTTTCACTTCAACTGGAACTGCGTTTATGTGTAGGGTGACGAAACCTTCCTCCAGCCCAGCCTCTTGAGTGTTAACGATATTGACAGACTTGTCGAATTCGATACCGTCGACGTAGAAAGTATCGTCCTGGCTGGAGGGTTCATCCACATCAATTTCGTGAATTGACTTCCTATGATTGTATTTCTTTTGATTAAATCGACTACGTGCTTTGCAACATTTACTGAAATGATTCATTTTCTTACAGTTATGACACTGTTGTCCGAAAGCTGGACATTTCTCCTTCATTGCCGGATGATTATTACCACAGTTTCTGCAGTTGGTTATGGTTTGAACATCGCATTGCTCTTTTTGAGGGTTTTGCCCTGTGTATTGGCGCCTCCATCTGGAAACTGGTTGTATTGCGTCTACATTGGTGGCTTTCTGTGGTGTGGCCAACGTTTTGTTGCTCTCCTCCGTCATTTCGTGTATACGACAGATTGATATAGCTTTAGCAAGGGTCAGGTCGCTATCTCTTAGCAGTGATTTCCTTAAGCTTTCGTTGTTAATACCACATACTATTCTGTCACAGATCAGCTCATCTGTTAACTCTCCAAAACGACAGCTTTTAGCTTTAATCCTGAGATCACTGATAAATGATTCAATACTCTCACCTTGTTTTTGGTTTCTTGAGTGGAACTTATGTCTTTCCAGTGTTTTATTTTGTTGAGGGTTGCATATCTCACGAAACTTCCGTTTCAGGCACTCGGGATCTTCTCGGGATTCCGCAGGGGACAAGATTTGTCCGTTCTCACCAGGTTCACGCACCTCTGCTGCATAGACAAATGAGCGCTCCCGCTCTATGGCTTCTGGTCCTGCGAGATTGAGGAGTATATACGCCATCGTTTTGGCGGGTTTGTCAAAGTGCGCTGCGCCGATGAAAATATCATAATCCTGCTCGAAAATTCGCCAATTATCTGCAATATTTCCGTCAAAGTTTAGCGGATCCGGTCTTCGAAAACAATCGGCCATTTTAGCAGCTTCCCGGTTGTGTAACCGTTACCTCGACGAGCAGTCTTGTTTAATGTCCGTGTAAATAGTCCGTTAAGGCGCGAAGTCCATCTTCTGACACCATGTTGTGTCTCTCAGGATAAACATATTAGACGGGAACAGAGTAAACTGTAAACTCTTTATAAGCCTGTGCCGTCACGTAACCAGCACGCTAGTACAACATATCAGAACCCACATGCCAGTCCCGGAAACCGGAAGGCCTTTTCTCTTAAAGGGCAAGGCACCTTTTAATCTATCATACGGTAACATGTCTACAAATTGTTATCACAAAATCAGCTCTTTCAGCATGATTCCCTTTGAGCGCAACTCTGCACGACACAAAGACCTACGTTACGAGTATGTGCAAGTAAGTATACATCCATGTTCACAGTACAGTTAGTGAACATACTGTGTTGCTCAGTGGCCTACATTATGTCATGATTCCGCTATCATGTCATGTTTATTCTTGGTCTTGCAGCGGAGTCATGGCATAGCCTTAGGTTTTGTGTGAGAAAGCCATGTGCTTTCTCGTGTCTCGTCAGTGTTTCCCGTCTTTTGTCTCGTTAGCCTTCCCATTAGTGTTTCATTACCTTCACCTGCCCCTTAGTAATTATCCTGTGTTTGTTCCCCTATTTAATGCCCTCTTGTCTATTGTCTTGTGCTCGTTCGTTGTACTTGTATGCTGTTCTTGTTACCGTGTACCTGAAAACCTGAAAGCTATAGTATAGCAGCGTAACAGGCGATGTAATGGGGCGTCAAATACGGACAGGCAGGACATCAACAAAAACAGCAAACAGTCCCCTGTCATGACACGGAATCGCTGCGGCCACCAAAAAGAGTCATAACCATAATATGATCAAGGCAAGCCAACAGCCCTCTGGCGAAGTTGTGAGAGCAGGACTTCCCGACTACATCTACAGGGAGGGAAGCCTTTTGCTCAGCTGTCAAGGAATTTCTGGTGCGTGTGCTGAAGCAACGCACGATCAATACAAAGGGCGATGCCAGAACAGCTCACAAAGTAAAGGTGAGGTACAGGTGGGCACCCATCGCCCAAACAGGGACTTGAACCCTGGACCCTCAGATGAAAAGTCTGATGATCTACCGACTGAGCTATCCGGGCTCGTGAGGGCATGCCCCAAGTTATCGGTGTAGACGCTCAAGGCGGGGGTGTCCTGCAGGTGCGGTTCTGTTGGTCGTTTCCGCCATTGTGTTTTACACTAGGCTCCGACGATGCTTCTCAGACTTACAGGGTTCTGCCAGCTTAGGGTTCTGTGCACCTTTCTGAAGCAGGGTTGTTCAGTCTAATATCTGGAGGCGATGCCACCTGTAGATTGCAGTTCATCAAGTACACCTGAACCGGGCAATGGGATTCTGGGAGTTGGCAGGTAAGTGAAACTCAGACGTGTTTTAAAACTACCCTGACAGCTCTTCTTTGGTATTTTTCTGCTCTTGCATGCCTTATGGGTTCCTTCGAAGCAAACATTTGTAAAATCACAGAAATTATTGTATGCTCACATTGGTTTACATTAAACATGTACAGTATATATATAGACTGTGGTTCACAAATCTGATCTTGTGTGGTGTGCTATCATCGTCACAGCACACCACACGTTATAGGTGCAAAACTATTAAATCCAGGATTTTTGTGCTCATGTTTGTGGTCTCTCCCAGTTTTAAACTACTCTACAATTAAAAAAAAAATTGGTGAGGCCCGGGCATAAGAGCTACCTTGTCAATGCACGGTAATTCATCACTGTCCCTGGAGGTAAGCCAAATCTCAGTTGCATGTCCCCTCGACCAGCACACATGAAATGGCCACTTTGGCTCAGATGGTCTGCAGGTACTTGAAAGTGAGATGCGAATTAAAAGCTGCCCTTTTAAACCTGAGGGCAAACAGGCTTTTCAAGCAATAGGTGGCAGCGGTGGGATTTGAACCCACGCCTCCGAAGAGACTGAAGCCTTAATCCAAACGCATTTACAAAAAGCAGAAAGAGCGTGTCTACTGTTCTTTTTTGAGCAACAGCAGGCGAGCATACTGACAACCGGCCATTAGGCTGTTTATGCCAGGAACACGTTCCATCTGTAACAGAGCCGCTCGTTAACAAACACGTGAGAGTGTATACTGGGCTGCATTGTTTTCTCTTTCGAGAGAGGAATCCTGTTGTACCGACCTTAAGATAACGCAACAAAGCTGCTCGTGAAATTGTATGTCCGGAAAGCAAACACCTAAAGCAACCGTAGTCGGCAGGGTTTGAACCTGCGCAGGGAGACCCCAATGGATTTCAAGTCCATCGCCTTAACCACTCGGCCACGACTACAATAGATTACAGGTCCTCTGGGCTTAGCGCTTGTGGCAAGGTGGGGCGAGCCGGCAGCGTAACAGGCGATGTAATGGGCCGTCAAATAACGGACAGGCAGGACATCAACAAAAACAGCAAACAGTCCCCTGCCATGACCCGGAATCGCTGCGGCCACCAAAAAGAGTCATAACCATAATGTGAGAGCAGGACTTCCCGACTACATCTACAGGGAGGGAAGCCTTTTGCTCAGCTGTCAAGGAATTTCTGGTGCGTGTGCTGAAGCAACGCACGATCAATAAAAAGGGCGATGCCAGAACAGCTCACAAAGTAAAGGTTAGGTACAGGTGGGCACCCATCGCCCGAAAAGGGACTTGAACCCTGGACCCTCAGAAAAAGTCTGATGCTCTACCGACTGAGCTATCCGGGCTCGTGAGGGCATGCCCCAAGTTTTCGTTGCAGACGCTCAAGGCGGGGGTGTCCTGCAGGTGCGGTTCTGTTAGTTGTTTCCGCCATTGTGTTTTACACTAGGCCCCGACGATGCTTCTCAGACTTACAGGGTTCTGTCAGCTTTGGGTTCTGTGCACCTTTCTGAAGTAGGGTTGTTCAGTCTTACATCTGGAGGCGATGCCACCTGTAGATTGCAGTTCATCAAGTACACCTGAACCGGGTAATGGGATTCTGGGAGTTGGCAGGTAAGTGAAACTCAGACGTGTTTTAAAACTACCCTGACAGCTTATCTTTGGTATTTTTCTGCTCTTGCATGCCTTATAGGTTCCTTCAAAGCAAACATTTGTAAAATCACAGAAATTGTTGTATGCTCACATTGGTTTACATTAAACATGTACAGTATATATATAGACTGTGGTTCACTAATCTGATCTTGTGTGGTGTGCTATCATCGTCACAGCACACCACACGTTATAGGTGCAAAACTATTAAATCCAGGATTTTTTGTGCTCATGTTTGTGGTCTCTCCCAGTTTTAAACTACTCTACAATTTAAAAAAAAATTGCTGAGGCCCCCGGCATAAGAGCTACCTTCTCAATGCACGGTAATTCATCACTGTCCCTGGAGGTAAGCCAAATCACAGTTGCATGCCCCCTCATCGAGCACACATGAAATGGCCACTTTGGCTCAGATGGTCTGCAGGTACTTGAAACAAGTGAGATGCGAATTAAAAGCTGCCGTTTTAAGCCTGAGGGCAAACAGGCTTTTCAAGCAATAGCTGGCAGCGGTGGGATTTGAACCCACGCCTCAGAAGAGACTGGAGCCTTAATCCAAACGCATTTACAAAAAGCAGAAAGAGCGTGTCTACTGTTCTTTTTTGAGCAACAGCAGGCGAGCATACTGACCGCCGGCCATTAGGCTGTTTATGCCAGGAACACGTTCCATCTGTATCAGAGCCGCTCGTTAACAAACACGTGAGAGTGTATACTGGGCTGCATTGTTTTCTCTTTCGAGAGAGGAATCCTGTTGTACCGACCTTAAGATAACGCAACAAAGCTGCAAGTGAAATTGTATGTCCGCAAAGCAAACACCTAAAGCAACCATAGTCGGCAGGGTTTGAACCTGCGCGGGGAGACCCCAATGGATTTCAAGTCCATCGCCTTAACCACTCGGCCACGACTACAATAGATTACAGGTCCTCTGGGCTTAGCGCTTGTGGCAAGGTGGGGCGAGCCGGCAGCGTAACAGGCGATGTAATGGGGCGTCAAATACGGACAGGCAGGACATCAACAAAAACAGCAAACAGTCCCCTGTCATGACCCGGAATCGCTGCGGCCACCAAAAAGAGTCATACCATAATATGATCAAGGCAAGCCCAACAGCCCTCTGGCGAAGTTGTGAGAGCAGGACTTCCCGACTACATCTACAGGGAGGGAAGCCTTTTGCTCAGGTGTCAAGGAATTTCTGGTGCTTGTGCTGAAGCAACGCACGATCAATACAAAGGGCGATGCCAGAACAGCTCACAAAGTAAAGGTGAGGTACAGGTGGGCACCCATCGCCCAAACAGGGACTTGAACCATGGACCCTCATATTAAATGTCTGATGCTCTACCGATTGAGCTATCCGGGCTCGTGAGGGCATGCCCCAAGTTAACGGTGTAGACGCTCAAGGCGGGGGTGTCCTGCAGGTGCGGTTCTGTTGGTCGTTTCCGCCATTGTGTTTTACACTAGGCCCCGACGATGCTTCTCAGACTCACAGGGTTCTGTCAGAATAGGGTTCTGTGCACCTTTCTGAAGTAGGGTTGTTCAGTCTTACATCTGGAGGCGATGCCACCTGTAGATTGCAGTTCATCAAGTACACCTGAACCGGGTAATGGGATTCTGGGAGTTGGCAGGTAAGTGAAACTCAGACGTGTTTTAAAACTACCCTGACAGCTTATCTTTGGTATTTTTCTGCTCTTGCATGCCTTATAGGTTCCTTCAAAGCAAACATTTGTAAAATCACAGAAATTGTTGTATGCTCACATTGGTTTACATTAAACATGTACAGTATATATATAGACTGTGGTTCACAAATCTGATCTTGTGTGGTGTGCTATCATCGTCACAGCACACCACACGTTATAGGTGCAAAACTATTAAATCCAGAATTTTTTGTGCTCATGTTTGTGGTCTCTCCCAGTTTTAAACTACTATATGACAAAAAAAAAATGTGTGAGGCCCCGGCATAAGAGCTACCTTCTCAATGCACGGTAATTCATCACTGTCCCTGGAGGTAAGCCAAATCACAGTTGCACCCTCATCGAGCACACATGAAATGGCCACTTTGGCTCAGATGGTCTGCAGATACTTGAAAGTGAGATGCGAATTAAAAGCTATCCTTTTAAGCCTGAGGGCAAACAGGCTTTTCAAGCAATAGCTGGCAGCGGTGGGATTTGAACCCACGCCTCAGAAGAGACCGGAGCCTTAATCCAAACGCATTTACAAAAAGCAGAAAGAGCGTGTCTACTGTTCTTTTTTGAGCAACAGCAGGCGAGCATACTGACAACCGGCCATTAGGCTGTTTATGCCAGGAACACGTTCCATCTGTAACAGAGCCGCTCGTTAACAAACACGTGAGAGTGTATACTGGGCTGCATTGTTTTCTCTTTCGAGAGAGGAATCCTGTTGTACCGACCTTAAGATAACGCAACAAAGCTGCTCGTGAAATTGTATGTCCGCAAAGCAAAAACCTAAAGCAACCGTAGTCGGCAGGGTTTGAACCTGCGCGGGGAGACCCCAATGGATTTCAAGTCCATCGCCTTAACCACTCGGCCACGACTACAATAGTTTACAGGTCCTCTGGGCTTAGCGCGTGTGGCAAGGTGGGGCGAGCCGGCAGCGTAACAGGCGATGTAATGGGGCGTCAAATATGGACAGGCAGGACATCAACAAAAACAGCTAACAGTCCCCTGCCATGACCCGGAATCGCTGCGGCCACCAAAAAGAGTCATAACCATAATATGATCAAGGCAAGCCAACAGCCCTCTGGCGAAGTTGTGAGAGCAGGACTTCCCGACTACATCTACAGGGAGGGAAGCCTTTTGCTCAGCTGTCAAGGAATTTCTGGTGCGTGTGCTGAAGCAACGCACGATCAATAAAAAGGGCGATGCCAGAACAGCTCACAAAGTAAAGGTTAAGTACAGGTGGGCACCCATCGCCCGAACAGGGACTTGAACCCTGGACCCTCAGATTAAAAGTCTGATGCTCTACCGACTGAGCTATCCGGGCTCGTGAGGGCATGCCCCAAGTTTTCGGTGTAGACGCTCAAGGCGGGGGTGTCCTGCAGGTGCGGTTCTGTTGGTCGTTTCCGCCATCGTGTTTTACACTAGGCCCCGACGATGCTTCTCAGACTTACAGGGTTCTGTCAGCTTTGGGTTCTGTGCACCTTTCTGAAGTAGGGTTGTTCAGTCTTACATCTGGAGGCGATGCCACCTGTAGATTGCAGTTCATCAAGTACACCTGAACCGGGTAATGGGATTCTAGGAGTTGGCAGGTAAGTGAAACTCAGACGTGTTTTAAAACTACCCTGACAGATTATCTTTGGTATTTTTCTGCTCTTGCATGCCTTATAGGTTCCTTCAAAGCAAACATTTGTAAAATCACAGAAATTGTTGTATGCTCACATTGGTTTACATTAAACATGTACAGTATATATATAGACTGTGGTTCACAAATCTGATCTTGTGTGGTGTGCTATCATCGTCACAGCACACCACACGTTATAGGTGCAAAACTATTAAATCCAGGATTTTTTGTGCTCATGTTTGTGGTACTTTGAGAACCGATCAATAATTATTAGCTGCTTGAGCCGAATTGTAGTCTAGAGCAAAAGCTTCTATCACCTCGCCTGAGTCTGAAACCACAGCATGGCCACAAAGGTAGACACCATCACAGGGCTTTGAACAAGACCCATCCACATAGATGTGTTGTCCCCCATCTGGGGGCGTATCCAACAGATCGACCCTAGATGAACAAGAGGTTGTCAGTTCAAAGATGCAATCATGATCAACAGTCAACTCTGCCATATCCACCCAGATAGCCTTTACATTTGGCCCAGATCTGTTTTAAGCCCCTTGCCTCCGTTTCTAGCTCAGAGACGTTTTCTGATTGTGAACCAGATCCGTGCCAGATAGAGGTTTCAGCTTAAACATTCTAACTGCCATCAGTTCAGTATTTATATCGGTTTACGGATCTGGCCCAGATAATTTTTCCCATAGGTAACCGAAAGACATTAGTTGTCTCTGACACTGGTTTGGTCCAGATCTGCAATATGATTCTGAGCCGATACTGTTTTCACATAGGCTTCCTTATGTGGACCACATCCGAAAAACTTTTCTCAAACTGTGTGAAGAACTCCGTATAAACATTTTCAAAACAACATGGTTACCTGTTTGCATATATTTTTTTCTATCTAGATCATGAGATAAATCCATTGTCATTAAGCTGAGCAATATTATCAGTGTTTAAAAATACAGCAACAGCATTTTGTGATTCAGGTCCATCACGGCACAGGTCCGTTTTCATCCGTAATACGGACTTCAGCCAGAAGCGCCAAAAAAATTCAGCAAACCAAGCTGTCGACGCCATTTCTCTCATTCTGAATCTGAACCCTCGGAAATTCAAACCGACCAGCTATACCACAAGTAAGTTTTTATTTGTTATGTACATCTACCTGTATGTGTTTATTCTAATTTACTGCCTACTTAAATGTGCAAGTGAAATGCTGTTTGCTTTGTAGATAGCAGGCTGTTATTTGCGCACCACAATCGGTGTTAGCCATTTGATGTTAAAGCCGCATCTGCTATAGCGCTACTACGCTAGCATATACAAATATGAGTGTTGCACAGAATAAACCTAATTATAGGATAACCTTATAAACTTTTTAATAATATATATTTGCGCTAATGTGCTGAATTTTAAAAGGTAGTCTTATGCCGTTATAGCGCTGAGAATTGCAGCCAGACATTCATGAAAATGACATGCAACATTGTGTGCTTAATTTTACACATTGACCAACCATTAAAACACTCGCTTTGATTGTATGCTGCCAGCTAGCCATCATTTAACAGTGTCAGTCCACAACCTGCAGCTTATGTAGATCTATAACCGCTTCGTTGCACTAGCAGAAAAACCTTGACGAGATCCTCACCTTCTGCTAGTGCAACGAGGCGGCCATAGCCTACGTGTAGCTGCAGATTGTGTCATCAGTGACTATAGGCGCTTTACGTTACATGGACATTAACAATCAGATTAATCATTAAACTGATTAATATCAGAACGCTGAATACTCCGGTTTACATGCAACTTGAACCTAAAAAAATTGGATTTCGTGATGACGGCATTCACCCTCAAGTCTGCGTATTTTTAAATGAGGAGAGGCGACCCCGTAGTAAAAGTAGGTATTTTATTTACCCAAATAATCATATGAATAAAGCTCTGGGTCACAGCTGTCCCTGTTTATACAATTATATGAAAGTCTTATGTCCAGGCACTCTGTGACTGCTCGCTCTTGACCCCCACATTTATACACAGTGATACAAATCTCCCGCGTCAGGACAGGGTCCTCCTTGAATTCCGATCTTTCTACTATTTATACATAGTTATCACATATGTGAGGTGCATAAGGCAAAGGTATCTCCTTATTAGAGTCCTTATGACTGCTTGTGGCAGCCAAACACTCTACAGCAGTCATGCTCTGTTGCACACTCTGACCCATCTCCCTCGCATACCAGAGCAGGAGGTATGTGAGATAAACATGCCTCTACTCCTAAACATTTTATATATGAATAAGCAGCAAGCATAAATGATTATAAGTAATATTGATGAAACATAGATGATTATGCCCTTCACATTTGATATCATGCTTTGTCATTGTCCTCATTGGGTAGCTTAGACCTATTTTTCCTTTTTCCTACAGACATAGGCTACACTATATTGCTCACAGCACTAGATCAATCAGTCACACAATGAAACATGGCTTCTCAAAAATCACCAGACATACCCTAGTACAATACTACGGCCATTAAGTAGTCTGCAGTTTAGTTAGTATATTTAGGCTGGCCCAGACGATCTTTATTTTTGATAAACCAGACACATTTTCCAGTCACATAATAAATAAAATTAAGTAAGACAACAACTTACAACATACTTTCCATTCAAACTGTTGAGACGAAGGTATAATACTTTCATTCCATTCCAAAATTCCATACTTTTTTTAATTATTATTTACAGTTGAGAGTTACCTAAATTAAAAAAATGAATAGACGCAAGACACCTGTTTCCAGTTCAGCGTTGAGGAGAAGAGCCAGGGTGGACCTTAAAAAGAAGGTTAACTGATATCGGCCAGGAAACACCTGCAGCCACACTTCCTCCCAGATATATTGGGTCTCCAACAAATGATGTTGCAGAACCTGAAAATGAAATCATGGAAGAAAATCTTGGATTAGATCCAATGGCAGCTGTTGTGTCTGACCCAGAGGAAAGATCTTATTATCATGATGATAGTGATGTAGAAGAAATATCTGACTGGGAGGAACCGGAAAAACTCAGAAATCGCCTTTCCAACTGGGCATTAACATATGGTATTTCCCATATTGCACTTTCGGCTCTCTTGGCAATATTAACGGTCCACCACCATGACTTGCCAAAAGATGCACGAACTCTTCTTAACACAAGAAGAGATTATTCTGTTAGGGAGCTCTGCGGTGGCCTATACCACTACATTGGCATTATTGAGGCGTTAAAACATACCCTTTCCCAGTGGAAAGACAAGCTTGTCGATGGATGTTGTTTACATCTTCAAATGTCAGTGGATGGCCTGGCACTTTTTAAAAGTTCAGGTCTTCAGTTGTGGCCCATTTTAGGTAGGTTGGTTGGAGTACCCATGAAATAACCTGTAGTCATCGGGATGTACTCAGGTATGAAGAAACCTGACTCATCAAAAATGTTTCTCACAGATTTGGCAAATGAGCTTTCAAAATTACAGGAGGGGTTTACATTTGAGGGGAAAAGGCTCATTTTAAAAGTTCATTCAATGATCTGTGACGCACCGGCAAAATCCTTTGTGAAAGTCACAAAGGCTTTTAACGGTTACTATGGCTGTGACAAGTGTATTCAGAGTGGGGTGTACCTCAACCACCGCATGACATACCCCCTCCTGAATAGCCAGACACGGTCTGATGAGGCATTTGCCAGGCAGGAAGATGAGGACCACCACCATGGCCCTCATGCCTTCACAAATGTAAATTTTGGTTTGGTGTCCCAAGTCCCACTGGACTACATGCACCTGGTGTGCTTGGGGGTTGTAAGGCGCCTCATCTTTCTGTGGATGAAAGGTCCTCTTACTGTCAGTGTACCAGGGAGAGACGTGGACAGAATATCCAGAAATCTTCTAAGTTTAAGACCCCACATTCCTTCAGAATTTGCTAGAAGGCCAAGAGCACTGAACGAAGTGGATAGGTGGAAGGCGACGGAGTTCCGTCAGTTTCTATTATACACAGGGCCGGTGGTGTTGCGTGAGGTGTTAAGACCTGATCTATATGCAAACTTCCTGCTGCTTTCGACAGCCATGGCAATGCTGGTCTCCCCTTTCTTTGCCAGAAAGCACAACGGATATGCCAACAGCCTCCTTCATGCTTTTGTGGAACATTTTGCAAGCCTGTATGGAAATGATCAGCTAGTGTACAATGTGCATGGGTTGACCCATCTTGCACAGGATGCAAAACATTTTGGCAATCTGGATGATATATAATCCTTTCCATACGAAAATTATTTGCAAAAACTCAAGGGTTTTGTACGCAAACCCTCAAATCCCCTGGCCCAATTAATCAGACGCCTGTCCGAGGTATTAAATGGTGGTGTTACAAGTGACCAACCCATCAAATTGTGCAAAGAACATGCCCGAGGCCCTGTACCAGTACCAAACTTGATCTGTCACCAGTATGACGAACTGATATCAGAGAGGTTCACCATGACCACAACATGTCAGAACAACACATTTCTGGTGGGCAAAAATGTGTGTCAAATAATGAATTTAATTGACTGTCACGGTGATGTCACAATTGCCTACAGACAGTACGGGACAGTTGGACATTTTTTTACCTATCCTTTTAATTCAGAAATTCTAAACATTGTGATCCCAGCTGACCTAGGCCATGAGATAAAATTCTCCAAACTGTCATCTTTCACACAAAAATGCATGGCTGTCCCTTTCAATGGTGGTTATACCATTGTTTCATATGAAGGACTAGACTTTATTTTTGAAAATCATAATCAGTTCAGTTATAAAATCATCTTTTATTTTTTTATTTTTTACACAATGATTTTTAACAGACATTTTGTGGAGTCATTTTCCTTGACGAGGACACAACAGAAGTTGTGCCGAGGTCATGGGTTAAAGATGACGAATGCTTTTGGCCAACATTCATTTCCGAGGAAAAAACCCAAAAGGCCATAAAGAGGCACGAAATGCCAGGCCCTGGCTGGAAAATCTTCAAAATAAGAACACTCTTTGAAAAAGGTAAATAAACAAGCAAACAGGGCAATTCTGTGTATTTTCATGTTAGGAAACAGTTATGCCATACTTCCTTTGTTCTTAAATATCTCCATATCTGTCTCTCTTAATTCTTTTTATAAAAGTATATGACTTCAGTCAGGCAAGGCAAAAGCTGAAGGACTACAATAAAAATGGAACGGCAGTCCTCCAATCAGAGGATGAGGGCTCAACTGCAAAAAGGAGAAGAAAAGCGACACAGTATGTACATTATAGATAATTGTTGTAGTACTGAAAAAGCTATGGCTGGGGATGGGTTTGGGGTACAAGTCTGTAGTATCAAAATGACACCTCAAAGTAATATCTTAAAAAAATATCTTAAATGTTCATGCCTGCCCATTGAATGATGCTATTGCCTTGTCATTACAATTTGACCTATGTCTTCACTAGATACGCAGGATTTGAAAACGGCAGTACTGACTCTGAGAAGACTCCAAAAAGAAGACCAGAGTCTCGGCCTCTCCCTATTAGTGCTACCCTTCCTAGGCTCCCTCCAACCCCCCTCTGTAAGTTTTGATTTGCTTTCCAACTTCAACAACGCACAGTCCAGTGATTTGTACCACTGCAATATGTTGATTCACGGTTATCTCTTTATCCAAAAGCGGACTTCGCAGTGGACATGGGTCAGGAGTCTCTGGACAACACAGGACAGAAAAACATAGGATAACAAACCTATACAGACATAAGCTGGAATGTGAGGAGGGAGTCAGACCCCTTTAATGGTAGGAATCATACTCTGTAGCAAAATTACAATACAAATGAAAGTACAAAGGTAATGTTCTGTCCTTTTCCTTTCTCTCCTTGTCCGACAATCTGCCTCTCTTGTTATAATTTTCCGTCAATGGTCATCTAGTAATCAATAGCTCAGCGCAGTCAACAACACCACCACCACCTCAATACTTGAGTCCAGTGTCTGACATCAATATGGGCTTCCCCTATTCACATGGTGACTTTTTCATACACATTTTCAAGTACATGTGTACAATAAATATCCTGTATATATATACTTATTTTTTCTTGTTTTCTGATTTTAACATTTACATACCTTTCCTCAATTAGCCAGCTGTGGTGGAGAGCCTGGAGGTCACCTCCTCTTCAAGCCAACCTTCAGAGTTGGCCATGAAACAGGGCCAATTCTTTGCACACGTAAAAAAAAAGAGTGTACTTATTCATTCACAGTGTTAACAATGTTTACAACATATATATATGAGTGATAGTATGCAGCTGTGGGTTGATTTTATTGACGATCATTGTGTGTATTATTTCCTTAATGTTTTAATAACATTCTTTTCTCCAGATTAACACTTTTTTTTTCAACTTTCACAATGTTTCAGCGGCTCAGCTACATGGCCTATTGCTTTTAGAAAACCTAAAACAGCAGGTGGCCCAACTCGCCACCATTGTGAACCTGCTCATGGCCAAGGTCAATAATGGCCTCCAGCCAGCAGCCTTTGAGTGGTCCGAGGAATTTCAATTCCCCCTGGAATCAGATGCAGAGCTGGACCGCTTTGAGGCCTGGCTGGTGGACCCTGCCCAATGATAGGCAGAAACATGCCCTTGTAAGCATATTCCCCCAATATGTTCTCATTGTACTCAAGACACTTGTTTCATTTTACACTAAATCTAATTAATCTGAACTAATAATTATTGCTAGACTAAGCTCTTTATGATTATGTAACTTGAATCTTATGGATATCATCCAATTGCCCACACTTATTCATTAAAAACACTGTCAAAAAAGTGGCTCAACTGTTTAAAAACTTGTGCAACGATGATCCAACCACAATCTTCATGCCCCAGGTGAATACAATGTCTGCTGTCGGGGGTGTTGATTTGAAGAGGGTGACATGGAACATACGGTCATACCTGTTTTCCTGCCCCCTTTCCCGAACAATTAATTGGAAGGGTGTTAACAAGAAGAGGGCCTTCCACAGGATGGCATCACGGGCCCTCCTCAGTCGTAAGTAGACTATTGCTTCAAATGTTTATCTCGTCATTACAATGCCCTTAGTGAATTAATATTTATTCACTCAAAAGTCTTACAGATTACTACTGGAAAAGAGTTTAACAGTCAAAACTGATTGTTATAGAAATATATATATATATATATATATATATATATATATATATATATATATATATCCATACATACATACATACACACACTACCGTCAACGGCTCACTTCTGCATTTAACTCCATTATAACTAGCTTTATTAAGTAGTCAACTGGAATGCTCCAAGATCATTATTAGTGCACAAAAATCTGTCAAGAGGTGCTGAACACATATGGGATAGCTTTGAGAGTTGTTGGCTTTGAATGTCTAATTTTTGTTTTAGAGAATAAATAACAAGTGTGCCATATGCATTTATCAATACAGAAGTTGAATGCATTAAAATGTCAAAAAATTTAAACGTTTCTAAAACAAAGCTTTGTATTATAATGACACTTAGTTGTGTTTGCTAAACTATAAAAGGGTAAACAAAGCATCATGGTATTCCTTTTAGGCTCTTTAAGAATCACAAATTTTTGCACACTTGGAATTCTCCCAATGAGTTTTAAGTAGACATTGGAAATGGTTATTATTAAACACTAAAATGTGCCCATACCTGTTGAGTACATCCTGACTGATTTCTGTATACTCATTATGACCGTAAAGCATTCAAGATCATTATTTCATGAAGCTAGTTATAATGGTGTTTAATGCCTTATTGAGCAGGTGACCTCAAACTTGAACGGTAGTGTGTGTGTAAATGCATATATACAGTGGTGACCAAAAGTATCCGGAAGTGTTGGTTTTTGAGCAAGATTCACACACTTTTTAGTTTTTTTATGAAATAACCAAACCAGGGTATTTCCAATAGCTCAACTCAACTGAAACAACAATTGTTTTACCCAAATTCAACACAAAATATCACCAAACTCTATTTGGGCTGTCAAACGATTAATCACGTTTAAACGCATCCAGAATAAAAGTTTTGTGTTTACATAATATTTGTCTGTGTACTGTGCATATTAATTTTGTATTTATAAAAACATACACATACATATATGTCTATATATATATATACTGTATATATTTAAGAATAAAAATAAATGAACATTTATTTTTAATTAAAATGATTGGATTCTATGTATAAATACATGTAAATATTTCCTAAATGTGTATGTGTTTATATGTAGACTATATACATTGCCTAAAACTCGATCACTGTCGTGATCCTAGTATTTGTCTTGACTGTCTGTACTGTGTTGTTGTGTCAAACGCGTGCGGAGTCAGTTTGACAGCTCCGCACGTGTTTGGTGTCTACGTCATTGCCCCACCCCCGTGTCTCCACCAGGCTTTCCCCCGCACCGGGTTTCCATCACATTATCACTTTACCACTTAATCATTTATTATCTCATGGCCCTTTACTCGTTCCCATTAGTAATTATTAAATTGCTCTCACCTTTAGCTTGTTCCCGCTGTTTGGTTCCCCTCTATTTAATCCCTCGTGTCTTCTCGTTCTTTGTCAGATCGTTGTGTGTGTGTGTTAGCTCACGTTCCTGACTCTTCAAGTCTAGTACCTTGTCATAGATTTAGTGCTCTATTCCTGTCCTAGTCCCCGTAGTCTTCGTACCCTGTGTAAGCCCTTTACTTTCAAGTTTTTGTTTTTGCCCATTAGTCCGCGCTGGCGATCTGGATCCTCGTGCACTGCACGCTGCTGACTCTTCTCCACCTGGTGGTCTGCCTCGTTCGTTGGACACTGGTTGGCGGGTGGAGGTTCTCCCCGCCGAGCGCCCGCTCAGCATCTTACTTCTCCCGGTCTGGGTATTCAACTGATCTCCCGTGAGTGCCGTCGGGTCGAGCCGTCTCCCCGCGGACTCCCGTGGTATTGAGGATTCCTCCGTTCCTGATCTCCCAAGTGGTGTTACTGCTCTCCCGTAGTCCCGACGGATCGAGATCCCTCTCCGCCGGGCTACGCGGTTTTCCTCTCCTGGCTGGTGTCATATTGTGGACCCTGTTCAGGTTCTAATAAAGATATCTGGTTTTGCTCTGCATCTGAGTCTCCTAGTCTCCTTTCTCGTCCCAGTGTCATGACAGATCACAACCTGCCTTTTACATCAGGCTTTATTTGTAATTTAAATATTATGCTGCTGTATTTTCAGAGACCCCCACAGATATTTGAGTTTTCTGCTTTCATGGGCTCCCATCCAACTCGAACCCTGTGTAGTGGGGAGATGAATGAAGTAGTCTACTTTTACTCGCTAGGAAGTACAAGGACAAACAACATATACCATACCTTTACAAGAGAGGATGACAATCGATCCTTCCTGCACAGATTTCCATTGATTCAATTCTTCCAGTTTTGACGCCTTCGTAAAAAACAGAATACACAAACAATAATGCCTTCTGTTTATTATTCGATCTTGCTGTTTTTTTTTTTTATTAGGCCTTGGGGCTACGTCTTAACCTCCATGGTTTGATATAGTCGATTTGTCTTATTTTGCTTCAGTTTTACACGATCAGTTTTATTTATTATTAGGCTATTATTACTGCATTCAACTAATGCACAAACCATTATAGAAGTAGGCCTAATTAGAAGGATGGGCCAATATTCATTTGAGCAAATGCAATATATGTCTGCCTGTTTTGTTGTCATGTAGTCCTAGCACTGATCCAAATTTCTCATTCATCCTCATCTGTAATGACATCTGTTTCCCAGGTGCAGTGCGCAAATGCACGTTGACGGCAAATGCGACAGAGGCAGAAATATGGAGGCATGCCATAAGGTGGTTTGCCCTTTCAACAGATAGGAGAGGAGGGCGCCAGGAGAGACTGGCACGTCAGCAGCAGCAGCAGCAACAGCAGCCACAGGACCACCCATCGAGTGAAGCCGATCAACGATGCAAGAAACCGGATTTTGTTTAAGTGCATGTTTTTTTTGGTTCACGTTGTTTTAATAGCCTGTGCGTTGTTTATCATTAGGCTACAACAAAGAATTTGTGGTCATAAATTCTGTGTTTGTTGTTGACTTTGTTCATTTTGTTAGTTTTTTGTCCTATCATTAAACCTGTGAATTCGTGGTCATTAATTATGTGTTTGTTGACTTTGTTCACGTTGTTTTAGTATGCGTTTTAATCATTAAAACAATTTATTTCAGCTATAGCCTATACGCATTGCTCCAACTGAAACCTGTAGCCTTTATCAAGTTAAGTCAAGCTATTTATTTATAGCCAATGCCTTGTAGTGAAAATGTTTTTCTGGACATTCCACAAACTGTAAAAAATGTAGGACTATGCCTAGGTAGTCTATAGGTTACTATGATACCCTAACTGACAAAAATGCCGAAAATAAGGCAAAAGCAGAATCCGGTGGTGATTTAAGAAGAATACACATCCGGCACAGGTCAGGTAGGCGGAATCATTTCACGCACCCGTTACACATCTCCGGAACGATTCCGCGAGGCTGATCCGGACCAGATCCGGCTCTATCGTATTGCGGTTGCGGCCCTGTTCCGTTACAGAGTCCAGTGGCTATCTGGGCATCATACCCAAAAGTCCCAGCAAAGCACGATTAATGTTTGCTGTCGTTTGTATGTCAAGATTTTTCGTAGCCAGCAAAATAGCCTCGTACCCTGATCGTCTTTGTGCTGTCATGTGTTGTGTTTGCATGTTGTGTAAAATTGCACCGACCTGATGCGACGCATACAATGTCATTGGGTGTGACAGAACAGTTTTCTCTGCCATTTGCACAATCAAAGCAGCTGCAGCCACAGCACGAAGACATGCTGGCATACCTGTAACTATTTTATCTAACTTTTTGGAAAGATATGCTACTGGTCTATATGTGGAGCCATGCAGTTGCAACAGGACACCAACGGCTACACCCTCTGCCTCCCTAGCATGCAAGTGAAAAGGTTTGGTATAGTCTGGTAGGCCCAATGCTGGTGCTTTAATGATGGCTGCTTTTAATGCATCAAAATGTTCATCTGCCTCGGACGTCCAGTCCAGACGTGTGTTGGGCAGAGTTTTGTGATCAATCAGACCTCTCAGGTGCCTATCATGAATCGTGCAGTCAGGTATCCACGATCTGCAATAGTTCACTAGTCCCAGAAAACTTTGGAGCTGCTGTACTGTTCGTGGGGACTTAATGTTTCTTATCAGTTGGATCCTGTCTGTGGATATTGCTCTGAGGCCTTGCATCAGTACATGACCTAAGTATTTCACCTTAGTCTGGATCCATTGAAGTTTTTCTTTTGAGGCTTTGAAACCTGCGTCCGCAAGCACATTGCACACAATCACAGATGCTTTTTCACAGTCCTCCTGTGTCTCCCCCGACACTAGGATGTCATCTGCAAACTGAAGCACACACACTGTTGATGGCAAATCATTCATTATGGCCATTCATTATCTGCGCACTGCTGCCGAAAAGACAGCGGGTGAGTCCGCATAGCCCTGTGCAAGACTCTTCCACTGATATTGATTAATAGCTCTCAGGTCCTGAGTTAATCGCCAAGTTTTCCCATCGGCTTTCACTACAGGGTTAATTGGTGTGTTGTATGGTGAATGTGTTGGTTCGAGGACACCCTGCTGGACAAAATTTTCAATCAAAGGCTTAATACCTTCCTCTTTATCCCTTGACAAAGGGTATTGCTTAATGTAAACAGGTTTATTTGTTTTAAGCTTTGCTCTATAAGGTTCCATATCAATGAAACCAGTGTCATCCTTGAACTGAGACCATAACAAAGGGTTAATCATGGAGTCCACCCGTGCAGGCATGCTGGCACAGGAAACTGGCGTGTGTGAGCTGCTTCGCTGCTCACATGTCGGTAATGGATCAATGGATGCCTGTAAACTGGACAGAAAAGAGAAAACAACTTTTTTTGCAGTGAATTTAATATCCATACCCAATTTGTGCATCATATCACGACCTAAAAGATTTAGTGGAGCACCTGGTATAATTGTAAATTTGTGAAAGAATGGTTTAACACCTGAAGCTTTAACCTCCAAGGGAGGTGTCACAGGACATGCAATGTCAGTTCCTGTTATTCCCACAGAGTGAATTATCTGATTAGTCAAAGGACCCTCATATTCTTTAGCTGTCATCGATGAAGCATCAGCACCTGTATCAAGCAGGAATGTTAGAAGCTGCCCATTCACCACAAGGGTAAATTAAGGCAAATCCTCTCCATTATTTGAAAATGTTAGGGTCATCATACATAACTCGGAACTGACATCACTCTGTGGGCACCCCTATGCTTGGTTGGGGTGCCATTGGGTTTGAAAGGTTGCACCCTAGTTCTCGTTACTCCGCTGTGGTGCGCGTCTCCTATCAGCAGAGTCACACTCTGCGAGACGAGCTGGGGGCCGAGTATCACCCGAGGTCAGTTGTGGCGTCATGTGCCTCTGCAACTGCCTGCACTGACGTTTGAAATGGCCCCTCCTTCCACAGTGATAACATACCCTATCTGACTTCCCCCTTTGTTGTGTGCCTGTCTGTGGGTAAGAAGTTTGATTGCGGTTATTTGTAAACATGGCATTTAAAATTTTAACAGTGAAACCACCCGATGCGTCAAGTTCCCTTATTCGTTTTCCTAGAGTCTCTATGGACATCTCGTGCAAATTCGATGTGGTGATTCGGATTAATTGCGCTTGCTTCGCATTCATGTTATTCAACATTGTGTTAATAAACAGAGGCTTTAATTCATTGGTTAAGGGAAGTTTAGAATCGTCGGTCCACGCTCTCTGAAAACGCACAAAGAATTCAGACACAGATTCTTTCGGTCTTTGTTTAGTGCTGGCAGCAAACAACAAATCTTGTCTGCTACCTAGACGTTCATCAAGAAAAACTCTCAACTCAAAATGTGTCAACATTAGTAACCTTCTCCCAAAAGAATTCATGCGGGTTTTGAGACGTACCACTGCCGGTAATCTTATCATTATCGGATGATAACGTGGGGCACTTTTGTACTAACATTTGTTCAGTTACATCTCACTCGAGCGTTCTCAATAAAACTGCCCTGAAATCGCTCCCTGCAAAATGTGCATATTTTGTATGCGTCTTTAAAAGAGTCACATATTTCCCTACTTCTTGTGGGGATGGCAGACTCTTAAAAATTGATTCCATATCGGACATTTTTAGCGGTCTAATATTCACGGTATTGCCAGCTCGAATCCAAACCATTGAATTCTGAGGTGCGTCACACGCAACAAGTTCGTCATCTAACTTTTTGTTTTCCGTCTTTTTAACAGGTTTCACGTTTTCAATTGCATTGCGCTGTGCGCTGGGTTGAATGTTCTTGGGACCATTTTTCTGCGGCACAGGGGCTGTTGGCAAAGTTTCGGGCTGGCAAAAAGTACTGTATGACGGTGGCATTTTAGATGCACCCTGCTTTGCTACATAAGCAATAATTAGTTTTTTCTCAGGACCTTCATCCCAAACCTTTTTATAATCTTTCCATAGAGCACAAGCTTTAATCATGTATGTATAATCCCAATTCGGATCACCCGTCTTTCACCATACTTTTTGCCCTCTCGATTCCGTCATCCGAAAATTAACCTTCTCTCGGATACGGTGAATCCATTTGTGGTTTCATTTTCTTTGATCACCTTGCGAAATTACTGACATACGGTTCGACATAAAAACCTTGATCATTTCTATACATAAATGCAACTGGCGTTTCGCCAGGCAACGGACGTTTCGAATTAGAACCTCCCATCTTCCACTTCAAGAACACAGATAAGTATTGGGGTTTAGTATTTGGAACCCTGAATGCTCAATCGACTGTTTCAACTATAATGCATGTATCGTATTTTGACCCTGGGTGTTTTTGATTCACCTCACTTTTAGTCACACTCTATCAACATTCGATTATGATTTGAATATGAATTTATTTCTCTAAACAGAATTTCTGAAATAACAAAAGATGACAAAAGCTGTTTCTGAATGACAAAGCTTACATCGCAATCACCATATACAGTAAAATGACATGTAATGTATATTTCTCGTGTGTTAATAATTGTTTTCAGGCAATTAATGTTGTGTGCAACCACATCACAACAATGGGAATTAAATCCCACTAACAATGAGCGCTAAACCTATTTCGTCTCTCTACGAAATATTAATCACCAGAATCCTACAGGATAAGTGGCATATAAGCTTCAATCAAAATGTGTCAAAGAAATATCAGAGCATTTCTTCCAACCAAAATGTGTCAAAGAAATATTTTAAAACACTTACCCTTTTAATTGTAGGTCTGTGCCCGATCGTCGGTGTGCCTGCCTCAGCTCGGCTTTGGTCTCTTGATTCGAAGAGGTTTTCGCAGGTTCGAATCCTGCCGACTACGTTTGCTGAGCATCGAGCTCAGCTGCTGATATGTGTCTCTCGAATAGTTAAACCGAAACTTCATCTCAAGTCAAGGCCTTGGCCGCAATCCCCAGGTTGGAAGCCGTGATTGTATAGTGGTTAGTACTCTGCGTTGTGGCCGCAGCAACCCCCGGTTCTAATCCGGGTCATGGCAGCATATTGTGGGGTCTTGATGAAGCACGTCTTCCCTCTCACTTTGGCCATGTGTAGGTGACGAGCACCAACTGCCTTCTAAGCCTTTTACCCGGGTTTGAGTTTTGGCTAACGCACTGAAATAAATAAAAAACCAGACACACCATGCACTTCCTCATCAAAACCAGATGATTCCTCCCAGCTATCCAAAATGGCAGAGTGCGTTAAAGATATACAACATTGGATGACCTGTAATTTCCTTCTTTTAAATTCTAATAAAACAGAAATATTACTTATCGGACCAAAGACACGCAAACCGAATATTTCTGATTATAAACTGCAAGTTGAAGGATGTACCGTTACTCAAACAAATACAGTAAAAGATCTAGGCGTTATATTAGACAGCAACCTGTCATTTCGAAATCACATCTCAAATGTCACAAAAACAGCCTTATTCCACCTAAGAAATGTTGCCAAGTTAAGAAATATTCTGTGTGTTGCTGACACGGAGAAGCTTATTCATGCATTTATGACCTCAAGACTTGACTACTGTAATGCGCTACTTAGTGGTTGTCCTGCATCATCAATAAACAAACTACAGTTAGTTCAGAACGCAGCTGCCAGAGTTCAAACCAGGTCCAGAAAATACGATCACATAACCCCAATTTTATCAACCCTTCACTGGCTACCCATTAAGTATAGTATTGACTTTAAAGTTATTTTAATCACTTATAAAGCCTTAAAGGGTTTAGCCCCTACCTACCTAACAGAGCTTCTATCACACTACAACCCATCACGCTCTCTAAGATCTCAAAATGCAGGACTTTTGATAATACCTAGAATATCTAAATCCACCAAAGGGGGCCGAGCTTTCTCATACGTAGCACCTAAACTCTGGAATAGCCTTCCTGACACTATTCGAGGATCAGACACACTCGCCCAATTTAAATCTAGATTAAAGACACATCTTTTCAGCCAAGCATTCCCTTAAAGCAAATATGTTTAATAAACCACCAGGAGATGCTGACATTAGATATTATTTACTAGAATAATTGGATTTATTATATAACACACCATGTAGTGTGTTTTACCCTTTCTTGGTTTTTCGTTTTTCCCCTGTAAAGCTGCTTTGGAACAATGCAAATTGTGAAAAGCGCTGTATAAATAAAATTGAATTGAATTGAATCTATGTCCGTGTGAGAGCCACTGGTGGCCTGAGAAGCAAACAGACTCCAGTCTGTGTGTAGAAACCTTTCCTGGAGTGAAAAGTCTGCCCCCGCAGGCCACACCTTGATGGTCTTCACTGATGGCTTCACACGATTGATGAGATTAAATTTTCTTGGGGGTGAGGAACAAAGAAAGGTGATCAGATTGACCCAGGTGGGGGAGGGGGGTCGCGGTGTAAGCTTCAGCCATGTTTGTATAGACATGGTCCAAAGTTATGTTTCCTCTTGTGTTGCAGGAAACATGCTGATGGAATTTAGGGAGCACTGTCTTTAAGTTTGAGTGATTAAAATCTCTCGCAACAATATATGCAGCCTCCGGGTGAGCAGTCTGTCGTGTACTGATGGCTGCATGAAGTTCTTTCATAGCAAGCTTGGCATCAGCATCCGGTGGAATATAAACTGCCGTTATAACGGTGGAAGTGAATTCCCGTGGCAGATAAAACGGTCTAGATTTAACCATGAGAAGCTCAAGGTTATCCGGCGGGTGTCTCCCGACAATAACAGAGTTCGTGCACCAAGCTTTGTTGATGTAAATGCACAATCCACCTCCTCTTGTCTTGCCGGATTCCTCTGCCGTTCTATCCACCCGGTATGTGTTGAAGCCCGCTAACTCAATAGCGTTGTCCGGTATACCGCTGTGTAGCCATGTTTCCGTGAAGATTATGACATTGCAGTTCAAAAGTCTTTTGCTGTTGATGATGCGGAGTCTAATCTCGTCCATTTTGTTCACTAATGATCGAACATTAGAAAGGAAAATGCTGGGTAAAGAGAGCCGGTGTGGTGTTAGCTTTAGCCTAGCTCTTAGCCCTCCGCGCTTCCCCAGCCTTTGTTTACGATCTCGACGCCACCGACAAGCACTTCCGCCCGGCCGTGTAGGGTGCGTAGCATCGGATGTTCTGACGATCTCATGGACGAGTTGAATGTTACTGATACAACTTCCGGACATGCGTAAACTGATATCCAAAAGCTCCTGCCGGGTGTACGATGTAAATGCACAACTGTTCTGGACGAACAGACCTGAGATGAGCAAGAAATACACTATATAAATGCTAAAACTGGAGAGATGCTGAGCCTCGCGATGTACACGCGCCGCCATCTTGGTCTAAACTTGTAAATGGACTTGTAAAATCTTGATTTTGATGAAAGCAACTGATAAGTGAGCAAAAGCACCAGCCAGTGCATGTAGCATTTGCATGGACTTGGGCCAGGACGTCCAACTGCAAGACCAGACTGCTGAAAGATAACATAGAGGTCTGCAAAAGGAACATCTCTGTTGAAACGCACCACTCTGCTTGCATTGGCCGGGAATCAGACCCGGGTCTCCCGCGTGGCAGAATTCTACCACTGAACCACCAATGCTGCCCTTGACGACTGCCCCTAGAGGCCGATGCGCAAACAAACCAAAACGATGCCCAGGAACCGATCCCTTTTTGCCAAGGCATCCCCTTTGTCCCTAGTAACAGAATCCATTAACGTGTGAAATGCCGAGTTGGATGAATACCGTTAAGGCTCACGTTTCTAGGGAGACTGCAGTGAAAGACCACTGAACAGGAAAAGGCCCCTTTTGCATTGGCTAGAAATCTTACCTGGGGTTCCCTCACGGGACACATAGAGCTTTAACAGCCACATTTCTTATCAAAAGTACCACCCTACCTGCATTGGCTGGGAGCTGGACCCCTGCCTCTTAACAGGGAACCGAGTATTCTACCACTGATTATAAACAGAATTTCCAAGAGCAGCTGCTAAACTGATCCATTTGAAGCTGCCCCTCACACCACAAGTAATTTGCACATAAAGCAGAAGACGTGAAAGTGTTGACAGGTGAATGGCTCAAGTTTTAAAAGAGGCCATTAAACAGACACACAGAAGAGCCCACAGGATGTGAACAGCCTGTTTTGACACGGCGAACTATGACACGCAAACTAGACTATCACTTGCAACGGCCAGGAATCGGACCCGGGTCTCCCACTTGGGAAGCGAGAATTCTACCACTGAACCACCAGTGCTGTCTGTTGCCTTCACCTTCAGGGTCTGCCGCTAACCACACACGTCCGGTGCCCATAGAACTTGTAAATGGACATGTAAAATCTTGATTTTGATGAAAGCAACTGATTAGGGAGCAAAAGCACCAGCCAGTGCATGTAGCATTTGCATGGAATTGGGCCAGGACATCCAACTGCAAGACCAGACTGCTTAAGGATAACACAGAGGTCTGCAAAAGGAATATCTCTGTTGAAAAGCACCACACTGCTTGCATTGGCCGGGAATCGGAACCGGGTCTCCCGCATGGCAGGCGAGAATTCTACCACTGAACCACCAATGCTGCCCTTGACGACTGCCCCTAGAGGCCGATGCGCAAACAAACCAAAACGATGCCCAGGAATCGACCCCTTTTTGCCGAGGCATCCCCTTTGTCCCTAGTAACAGAATCCATTAACGTGTGAAATGCCGAGTTGGATAAATACCGTTAAGGCTCACGTTTCTAGAGAGACTGCAGTGAAAGACCACTGAACAGGAAAAGGCCCTCCCATTTGCATTGGCTAAAAATCTTACCTGGGGTTCCCACACGGGACACATAGAGCTTTAACAGCCACATTTCTTATCAAAAGTACCACCCTACCTGCATTGGCTGGGAGCTGGACCCCTGCCTCTTAACAGGGAACCGAGTATTCTACCACTGATTATAAACAGAATTTCCAAGAGCAGCTGCTAAACTGATCCATTTGAAGCTGTCCCTAGTAACAGAATCCATTAACCTGTGAAATGCCGAGTTGGATGAATACCGTTAAGGCTCACGTTTCTAGAGAGACTGCAGTGAAAGACCACTGAACAGGAAAAGGCCCTCCCATTTGCATTGGCTAGAAATCTTACCTGGGGTTCCCACACGGGACACATAGAGCTTTAACAGCCACATTTCTGATCAAAAGTACCACCCTACCTGCATTGGCTGGGAGCTGGACCCCTGCCTCTTAACAGGGAACTGAGTATTCTACAACTGATTATAAACAGAATTTCCAAGAGCAGCTGCTAAACTGATCCATTTGAAGCTGTCCCTAGTAACAGAATCCATTAATGTGTGAAATGCCGAGTTGGATGAATACCGTTAAGGCTCACGTTTCTAGGGAGACTGCAGTGAAAGACCACTGAACAGGAAAAGGCACTCCCATTTGCATTGGCTAGAAATCTTACCTGGGGTTCCCACACGGGACACATAGAGCTTTAACAGCCACATTTCTGATCAAAAGTATCACCCTCCCTGCATTGGCTGGGAGCTGGACCCCTGCCTCTTAACAGGGAACCGAGTATTCTACCACTGATTATAAACAGAATTTCCAAGAGCAGCTGCTAAACTGATCCATTTGAAGCTGCCCCTCACACCACAAGTAATTTGCACATAAAGCAGAAGACGTGAAAGTGTTGACAGATGAATGGCTCAAGTTTTAAAAGAGGTTATCGAACAGACACACAGAAGAGCCCACAGGATGTGAACAGCCTGGTTTGACACGGCGAACCATGACACGCAGACTAGACTATCACTTTCAACGGCGGGGAATCGAACCCGGGTCTCCACTTGGGAAGCAAGAATTTTACCACTGAACCACCAATGCTGTCTGATACCTTCGCCTTCAGGGTCTGCCGCTAACCCCACACGTCCGGTGCCCATAGAACTTGTAAATGGACATGTAAAATCTTGATTTTGATGAAAGCAACTGAATAACGAGCAAAAGCACCAGCCAGTGCATGTAGCATTTGCATGGAATTGGGCCAGGACGTCCAACTGCAAGACCAGACTGCTGAAAGATAACACAGAGGTCTGCAAAAGGAACATCTCTGTTCAAAAGCACCACACTGCTTGCATTGGCCGGGAATCGGACCCGGGTCTCCCGCGTGGCAGGCGAGAATTCTACCACTGAACCACCAATGCTGCCCATGAAGTCTGCCCCTAGAGGCCGATGCGCAAACAAACCAAAACGATTCCCAGGAACCGATCCCTTTTTGCCGAGGCATCCCCTTTGTCCCTAGTAACAGAATCCATTAACCTGTGAAATGCCGAGTTGGATGAATACCGTTAAGGCTCACGTTTCTAGAGAGACTGCAGTGAAAGACCACTGAACAGGAAAAGGCCCTCCCATTTGCATTGGCTAGAAATCTTACCTGGGGTTCCCACACGGGACACATAGAGCTTTAACAGCCACATTTCTGATCAAAAGTACCACCCTACCTGCATTGGCTGGGAGCTGGACCCCTGCCTCTTAACAGGGAACTGAGTATTCTACAACTGATTATAAACAGAATTTCCAAGAGCAGCTGCTAAACTGATCCATTTGAAGCTGTCCCTAGTAACAGAATCCATTAATGTGTGAAATGCCGAGTTGGATGAATACCGTTAAGGCTCACGTTTCTAGGGAGACTGCAGTGAAAGACCACTGAACAGGAAAAGGCACTCCCATTTGCATTGGCTAGAAATCTTACCTGGGGTTCCCACACGGGACACATAGAGCTTTAACAGCCACATTTCTGATCAAAAGTATCACCCTCCCTGCATTGGCTGGGAGCTGGACCCCTGCCTCGTAACAGGGAACCGAGTATTCTACCACTGATTATAAACAGAATTTCCAAGAGCAGCTGCTAAACTGATCCATTTGAAGCTGCCCCTCACACCACAAGTAATTTGCACATAAAGCAGAAAACGTGAAAGTGTTGACAGATGAATGGCTCAAGTTTTAAAAGAGGCCATTGAACAGACACACAGAAGAGCTCACAGGATGTGAACAGCCTGGTTTGACACGGCAAACTATGACACGCAGACTAGACTATCACTTGCAACGGCCGGGAATCGGACCCTGGTCTCCCGCTTGGGAAGCGAGAATTCTACCACTGAACCACCGATGCTGTCTGTTCCCTTCACCTTCAGGGTCTGCCGCTAACCACACACGTCCGGTGCCCTTAGAACTTGTAAATGGACATGTAAAATCTTGATTTTGATGAAAGCAACTGAATAGGGAGCAAAAGCATCAGCCAGTGCATGTAGCATTTGCATGGAATGGGGCCAGGACGTCCAACTGCAAGACCAGACTGCTTAAAGATAACACAGAGGTCTGCAAAAGGAATATCTCTGTTGAAAAGCACCACTCTGCTTGCATTGGCCGGGAATCGGACCCGGGTCTCCCGCGTGGCAGGCGAGAATTCTACCACTGAACCACCAATGCTGCCCTTGAAGACTGCCCCTAGAGGCCGATCACCAAACAAACCAAAACGATGCCCAGGAACCGATCCCTTTTGGCCGAGGCATCCCCTTTGTCCCTACTAACAGAATCCATTAACGTGCGAAATGCCGAGTTGGATGAAAACCGTTAAGGCTCACGTTTCTAGAGAGACTGCAGTGAAAGACCACTGAACAGGAAAAGGCCCTCCCATTTGCATTGGCTAGAAATCTTACCTGGGGTTCCCACACGGGACACATAGAGCTTTAACAGCCACATTTCTGATCAAAAGTACCACCCTACCTGCATTGGCTGGGAGCTGGACCCCTGCCTCTTAACAGGGAACCGAGTATTCTACCACTGATTACATATAGGATAGATTTTTAAGTTTTATTACTGGTATATAAATCGTTCAATGGCCTAGGACCTCAATACATTGCAGATATGCTCATTGAATACAGACCCAAAAGAACACTCAGGTCATTAGGATCGCATCAGCTAGAAATACCAAGGGTTCTCTCCAAGCAAGGAGAGTCTGCATTTAGCTATTATGCGAGCCGCAGCTGGAACTAGCTTCCAGAAGAGATCAGATGTGCTCCCACAGTAGCCACATTCAAATCCACACTCAAAACACATCTGTTTAACTTTGCATTTGATTAATGTGCCACTGTGCCTCTGACCGTCCGACTGTTTGTGCTGTACTTAATTTTATTTATTATCTAATCTAAACTATATTTTATTTTATTTTTATTCTTAACTGGTTCATTTTTATTTTCTTATTTGTTCTAAACTTTGTAATTTTATTTTTTATTCTTAACTGGTTACTTTTATTTTTCTTATTTCTTAACTGTTTTATCAAATGGATATTTTTAATTTCTTCTATGTAAAGCACTTTGAAACGCCATTGTGTATGAAATGTGCTATACAAATAAACTTGCCTTGCCTTGCCTTGATTATAAACAGAATTTCCAAGAGCAGCTGCTAAACTGATCCATTTGAAGCTGCCCCTCACACCACAAGTAATTTGCACATAAAGCAGAAGACGTGAAAGTGTTGACAGATGAATGGCTCAAGTTTTAAAAGAGGCCATTGAACAGACACACAGAAGAGCCCACAGGATGTGAACGCCTGGTTTGACACGCACACTAGACTATCACTTGCAACGGCCGGGAATCAGACCCGGGTCTCCCACTTGGGAAGAAAGAATTCTACCACTGAACCACCAATGCTGTCTGTTGCCTTCACCTTCAGGGTCCGCCCCTAACCCCACACGTCCGGTGCCCAGAGAACTTGTAAATGGACTTTTAAAATCTTGATTTTGATGACAGCAACTGATTAGTGAGCAAAAGCACCAGCCAGTGCATGTAGCATTTGCATGGAATTGGGCCAGGACGTCCAACTGCAAGACCAGACTGCTGAAAGATAACACAGAGGTCTGCAAAAGGAACATCTCTGTTCAAAAGCACCACACTGCTTGCATTGGCCGGGAATCAGACCCAGATCTCCCGCGTGGCAGGCGAGAAGTCTACCACTGAACCACCAATGCTGCCTTTGACGACTGCTCCTAGAGGCCGATGCGCAAACAAACCAAAACGATGCCCAGGAACCGATCCCTTTTTGCCGAGGCATCCCCTTTGTCCCTAGTAACAGAATCCATTAACGTGTGAAATGCCGAGTTGGATGAATACCGTTAAGGCTCACGTTTCTAGAGAGACTGCAGTGAAAGACCACTGAACAGGAAAAGGCACTCCCATTTGCATTGGCTAGAAATCTTACCTGGGGTTCCCACACGGGACACATAGAGCTTTAACAGCCGCATTTCTGATCAAAAGTACCACCCTACCTGCATTGGCTGGGAGCTGGACCCCTGCCTCTTAACAGGGAACCGAGTATTCTACCACTGATTATAAACAGAATTTCCAAGAGCAGCTGCTAAACTGATCCATTTGAAGCTGCCCCTCACACCACAAGTAATTTGCACATAAAGCAGAAGACGTGAAAGTGTTGACAGATGAATGGCTCAAGTTTTAAAAGAGGCTATTGAACAGACACACAGAAGAGCCACAGGATGTGAACTGCCTGTGAACAGCCTGGTTTGACACGGCGAACTATGACACGCACACTAGACTATCACTTGCAACGGCATATATATATATATATACGGGAATATATATTCTGTATATAAATCAATTTGCGTTACACATTTCCATCTACAATTACGATGAAAACGATAGTAGGTATATCCTGTGCCCATCATTACACCACATTCTTCACCAATTTGCACAACATGAACAGCGTCGTTCAAGCAGATGGAAAGCACGATTCCGTCATTGTGTCCTACTCCTAGCTGAGGTATTGTTAAAAATACTATGTGCACATACTGTATGTTTTGTGTTAATATTTGAATTCAGATTCACAGCATTCTATGTTGTTCTTAATTATAGGTTAAAAGAACAGCTACTCCGATTTATACTGAAATAAATGCCACCGTACCACTGCTAAAATTAAACTTCGATGGTAGGCAGAACCTCAAGGTGGACTTTCGACTCAACCGGGACTCTACGGAAGCTTTGATGATGATGCTGCCACAAGATGAAACACATTGATGGGGACATCTCATAACCACACTGATTATTGTGTACTGGCTAGCACATGGTCTGTCATACAGTGTGGTGTCCCTGGCCTTTCAGGTGCCAGTATCATCTGTTTGTAGGCTGGTTCACACAGGAACCGTAAAGATTGCTGCCTTGCGGCAGCAGGTCATTCAGTTCCCAGATGCACAAGACCTTGATTTGGTTGTCCTTGGTTTTAAAAATTTGGCCAACAGCCCCATCTTCTCCAAGTGTGTGGGTGCTATAGATGGATGTCATGTCCGCATAAAAACCCCTGCTGGACCCACTGGCCAGGACTACATCAATAGAAAACTCTTCCCTTCCATTCAGATGCAGACAGTATGTGATGGGAAGGGCCGGTTCCTTAATGTTTTTGTGGGATATCCTGGTTCTGTCCACGACACTAGAGTCCTAAGAAACAGCAAGATGTATAAAGATGCATTGTATCCTCCACAAGGATACTTCCTTTTGGGGGATGGAGGTTACCCCTGCATCATTCATCCTGTGGCTATTATTACTCCATACCGGGAGCCAGTGCAAGGGAGAGTGCAGGCCCGCTTCAATCACTACCATGCCAAGGCTCGCTCCATAATTGAGCGGGTCTTTGGTATGATGAAAACACGCTGGAGGTCTCTACTTTTCAAATCCCTTGAGGTGACAAGACCTTTGCCCCAACAGTTATCATGGCGTGTGCAGTTCTGCATAACATTTGTCTGACAACAGGAGACGTGATTGAAGCCCCTGAAGTGGTGGATGATGTTGGTTTACCTCCACCCTGTCCTGTGAGAGGGGTCTGTAGTGGGAATGCCTGGCATGATAATCTGGCAGCAAAACTCTCAGCTCTTCAGGTGTATCCGGTGGAGTTAAATGAACATGATTATTGGTAGACACAAAGACAAATTTTGGTACACACAATGTTAAGGTTCAGATTGTGTATGGAGTAAAAAAATCCCTGTGTCTCCAGCCTCATGCATTAAATTATTTGCAATACCCACATCACCAATAGTTTAATGTAAATAAACATGTTTACCAACTACACCAATATTTTAGTTTTGTACTTATGTGGCAACTGTGTTTACCATAAATTGTCTATTAAGGCACATAATGGCACACAAATGATCAAAGCAAAAACAAACAAACAAACAGAGATTGTGTTCAACTTTTTTTAATCAATTGTTCAAAGAGGTCAAGGAACCTATTTGAAGTAGATTTCATTAATTCGTGCGTGGCTTGAAAATGTTCCTCCTCTTTTTCTGTCTCCTTTTCTAGAAAATCTAGCACTTTGTTGGTTCTTTTCCTTTTAGGTGGCGGGGGACCCGAAGAAGTACAGGGTGTTTCCGTGTGAATGTTGCCTGTGCCAGACGGTGCAGAGGTTGTGGAGTCCTCCTTCCTTTCCTCCACAGATGCAGATGGTGACAAGCCAGGCTCATTGGACACAGCAGAACTGCCAGTGACTTCTGCGTCGCATGAGTCTATCAGAATGGGAGGCTCAATAGACGGCCTCTCCCCAATAGCCTCATGCATCGCAGAAAACCACGGCCATGTGGCTGCTGTGGCCTCCCCACTTTTTGTTCCCGTTCCCGTAGGAGGACAGCGGAGCTCCTAAAATAAAATAAATATATTGTCTAATAAACTAGCAAGAAGAAAAGTCACACAAAATGAAATAAATACATGCATTCAGTTTGTACCTTATATTTTCTTTTTAAATTGTCCCATTTTTTGGAAATTTGGTTTGGTGTTATAATTCCATCCAAACCAATCCTCTGAAGAACTTTAATACACAATAAAAAAAATCAACAAATTCTTCACTCAAACAAAGACAAAGATAGTGTAACAATATTATGATAAATATTATCTAAAACCTCACTGCGTTTATCAAACAAATTGAAAACAAAATGTTTTTCCATGCATACTGGTGGAACAGAACTCACATCCAGGCTTTTTTTGCACTGTTCCTCTTCCCAGTGAAGTCGGAATCCAGCTCCATCCTCAATTTAATTAACTTTTCAGTCTCCTCATCAGTCCCTGTAGGAAAGAATTTTACACCGCAGTTCCAAATAATAATGTTGCATATTAACCGGCATAAACAAATATACTGTGTAATCAACACATTAAAAGGAATTAAGGCCTAAATCAAAATCATTCTCTATTCCCAATTTATCATATTTAAAAGCAATAAGCCAGTAAAATCAAGAAACATAATAAACATAATTAAATCTGTGCTGAAAAGTACACTTTATACATCAAAATTAAAGGGACTGTCAAAAAAAGTACACACATTTGCAATAACTTTATCACTTAATACTCACATTTATGTGTGTTTGATTGTTCTGCCATGTTTAGCACTGGGAGCAGATGTGAAGTAGGAGGAGAATTTATACGTGCGTCACGTTTAGGCAATAAAAAACTTCCGCATAGGATACACCTGTGTATCCTCGCTCAAGACTCCTCAGGAAGCCTCCTCACTCCTCGATCCTCGACTCCTCCCGGTGCAATTAGAGAATTGAGATGTCCTTCAATATGGCTGAGCTCGATCGGTTTCCGGGTCATAGGATGGAGGAGCGAGGAGGGATATTGAGAAGCACCCAACGTTCCCGAAACTTTCCCTGCAGGTTAGTTTTTTCTAACCAACAGCGAACGTTACCGGAACATTCCCTGTAGGTTAGTTTTTTCCTAACCAAAAGCGAACGTTCCCGAAACGTTCCCTGCAGGTTAGTTTTTTCTGACCAACAGCGAACGTTACCGGAACGTTCCCTGCAGGTTAGTTTTTTCTAACCAACAGCGAACGTTACCGGAACATTCCCTGTAGGTTAGTTTTTTCCTAACCAACAGCGAACGTTACCGGAACGTTCCCTGCAGGTTAGTTTTTTCTGACCAACAGCGAATGTTACCGGAACGTTCCCTGCAGGTTAGTTTTTTTATAACCAACAGCTAACATTCTCGGAACGTTCCCTTCAGGTTATTTTTTGAGGGTAACAATACAACCAAAAACGTTCTGTACAGGTTCCCTTTAGGTTATTAACTAATGAAAATTAGCAAACAATCTCAAAAAAGTGCTTGCTAACTCTCTTTCAGATTCCAATTACCATATTGCACACTTCGATTTAAAATGATATTTTTATATTCATAATTTATTGAGAATAAATGCATATATTTTCTTAGAAAAACGAAAATAAATAAAAGAAAAAAAATTGTCAAGTTACATCTTGCTCGCGTGCGGTGCCCGCGAACTCTGAATGCGGGCAGCCCATAGGCAGGTCTGTGGCCACCGCACGCGCACAGAGCGACTGCCTTCTGAGAGGAGCCGGCCGGTCCCGTCAGTTTCCTGAGGTAAAATACTTTTTTAACTTAATCAGCATATAAAAAAGACACCTGTAGTGAGCTTGTAAATTGATTGTAAATGACATTTAAAACTACGAGAAAGGTAAAATAGTCTAAGCTGTAAAACTGAGGCCATGTACGTGTGCGCGCATAGCTGCATATTCCACTCTAATTGAAATCACTGACCGTTTTCCTGAAGTAAACCGGTCGAATTTTAAGCTTAACGTATAAACCTAAATGTAAATAACGTTATTAAAAATCTAAAAAAATAGTTTACCGTGCAGCAAGAATAAGATCGGTTTCACCACTTCAAATTAATCTATCATAAAATGGACTCCCTATACCTACATTTCATGTACATGTAATCAGTAAGCTATATAGCACATCTATGAGTACCGTCTTTCCTTCTTTTTATAGGCTACAGTCACCGGTTCTTTCAGTTAACGTCACGTTGTGCTAATGGGGCAAATTCGCACGGATTAAGATAAAACAATTCGTTTGATATTTACACCTAACGTAACTTATATTTTTTTTTTAAATCAGTGTTTCCCAATCCTGGTCCTGCAGTGCCCCTTCTTACTTGTTAGTGGGTTTCAATATTCTTCCAATTGCTGGAGCACATATAAATTGAAATGTACATATGAAGAATATTTTAATGTGTTTTAGAAGTGCTATTACATTTGATATGTTTTCTTATTAATACTTGCTTGCAATGCTTGAAAATATAACTAGTATGAGAGTGAAATCAAGCATAACTTAAGAGTTGATATTAAGTGTACTTCAAAAGGAAGTGGTGTGTGGGTGCCGAGAGCATGCAAAAGATAGAGGAAGTAGCAGGTGACAGCTGAAGTCTCAGAATATATGCATGCAAATGAAGAGATAAATGTAACGCCAGAAAGGGCAAGAACATATTTAGAATGTTCTACAGATGGTGACATCCGACGTGATTGGAGAAAAGGGGCATTTAGAAGAATTGTAAAAGTCGGAGATTGACCGAGAACTGGGACGAGATAACTTTGATTCCAACACACGGCCGACAATATAAGAAAAGGTAAGCAGAAACCTGTTTAAACGAACTTCTGCAAATTGAATATTCCAAATTCATGTGTTGAATTTAAAAGTATATCCGTACCATTGATTACAAAATAGGAATTGTTGATATTTGTTGATCAGAATAAAAGGATGGTTTTAAACATTTGAAGACGGGGTGAAAGGCCCGCGTCACAATAACTAAGAGAATTATTGTTGATAATGCTTTTAAAACACCCGCTGGTATAAAGTCCACGGCATGATAAAAGTGAGATAATTGTGAAATGCTTTTAAAACATCTGCACGTATAAAGTCGTGCGGCATGATAAAAGTGAAAAGATAAGTAAACTGTATATATTGAGAGTTTATTCTGTACTGAATTTTATTTAAAAAAAAGACAATTACATTGTATATATTGCTTGTGTATTGTGCACTGAATATCAGTTTGTAGAATGTTTGAGTTTGAGAGAGAATGTGATGAATACGGGTGTCTCCCGGTAACTACACAATGGGGGAGAGTAGTGGATATGTTGATGACTCAAACGGACCCGAAAAATCATAAAAAAGAAAATAAGATTTGGGAATGTAAATGGAGTCAGATGTGTATGGAAAATCTATGGCAGGAACCAGATAAAATATCAATCAGAATAGCGCCAAAGGTCAGAGAAATGGAAAAAAGAGCGCAGTTAAAATTGACTAAACATGTTGGAGAGGCAAAAGATGTGAAGTGGTTAGGAAAGAACAAACACAAAAATGAGGAAGTAAAACTAAGAGAAGATTTACGGCTGTGGACACGCATTGCGCTAACAGCCACTGCTCTGAGTCCCAAAAATAGCACAGACCGTGTGCAGTCAGCAAAGTCAGAGAAAGAACTGATGAGGAAGTCAGGAAGTGAAAGGGCCAGTATCTCATGTCATGTAGCCTCCGCCCCCTTATATCCTGATCTGAGCAAATTGCTGATGATACAACAAGTGAAAGGACAGTGGCAAACAATGATGAAGAAGAAAAGGGAGCATGTAGAAAGAGTAGCGCTGAGTCACCATCAAAGGAATGTTACATAGTCATTAAAGGGACTATGAAGACCACACCTGTGGTGCAAAGAACGAGAAGCCACCACCAGCCCACTAGTAGCCAACACACCCCACCCAGAGATAGAGAGTGGGACGCTGAGCATCCAGTAGGGGGCCAGCCAAAAAGGCAGGTGGATATAACTTAACCACCCTCTCCCCACTCCCAATTAACAGAGTAGCAGTAACTTATGACGATGAGGATGAAGAAAGCGACATGGCAGGTACACAACTGATGGCAGGGCGCGCACTAGTTATGCCCCTAGTACATGGTACTGGTGGTGTACGAAAGTATCAACCTTGGAATCACAGTGACATGACGGCTGTGTTGGCAAAGTTGCCCCCCATTACATCGGGGGGAGGTAGATGGCTTACAAAATTGATGGCATTATGTCATGGCACCACCTTGGCGGTAGGGGACTTACGATGCCTTTTGGGTCAAATTTTCACTGTCTCACAGATGGCAGATTTTAAAAACGACGCAGATATAGAAACATGTAAAAACGACACATTGTTTGTGACCGTCAGCACATCAATCTCCAAGGCCCTGAGGGCAAAGTTTCCAATTCCCCCAACAGTTTACCAAAATATTAAATTCCTTATTAAACCTGGTGAGACTGGAGCAAGTTATTATTTCAGATGTGCAGCAGAATGGGAACAGATGGTCGAAGAAAATAGTTTAAACAATCCAATCACTCGTGACATATTCAGAACTGCAGTAATTATGACCGGGGCTCCCAATGGTGTTAGGCAGGCAATGGAAAACAATCCTGACATTCCTGTAGCGAGTAATGAAGTGTGGGAAAGACATCTAGTTTTCCACATTGACAAAGCAGTAGAGAAACAGGATCAAGAGGAGGAGGAGTTAGAAAAAACAAAACACCAATTGCTAAAAATACAATTAGAATTGGCGAAGGCCAGTAACAAAAAACCAAAACAAATGCCACAACGTCCTGTGAACAGTGACTCTGCCGTGCAGACTGGTACACAGGCCCAGCAGGGGCTTCAAGCCATTCCCCAGTTCCAAACTTACGGTCAGGGCAGTGTCCAGCCATTCAAACCAGGCCCGAGCCTATGAGATCGTGGGGAGGGTACAGGCCACGGGGTAATAGTGGATGGGGTAGGGGAAGATCTTACAGGGGAGAAGTGCGCCAGAGGGGTGCATGTTTTCAGTGTGGTGGGACTGATCACTGGATGAGAGAATGCACAATGCTCGGGGATAGCCAGTTTACGGGACCACCTGCGGGGGGATGGGATCCTCATAGAGGTGGTACCGGTGGTCGTGCCAGGGGACCACAGACCCCACGAAACCCGGGGCAACAGCACCCGTCTCCCCACTCGATTCAGGCGCCCATGCACCCAACCTGGGGCCAGGGGGAAGGCGCGGGGGATTGTTGATGGGGCAAACAGAGAACAATCATGAGGGGTTTGGCTGAGCCTCTCATGAAAATCGTGGTTAACAACAGACCACTAACAGCTCTGGTGGATACTCCACAGTAACGAGGGGCACAATCACTGACAAAGACGTAAGTGATAATGATGGTGCCCGTATTGGCAAGCCGTCCGCCTCGCTCCTTTGCTGCTGAGTCTGTTTTGATTTTATTATTGTTTTGTACCTTCCGATATATATCCGCTCTGTTGGTATATGATCGCCAAACCCTCGTTGACCTTAGGGCTTGGTCAGAGACCCTGCAACCAGCTGATCACACACTGTTCAACGAACAAACACCGGTGCTGGCGGACATCCCCGTTCACCTGCGCCGTATGCCTACAGTCTATCATCGGAGGGACCGCGACCAAGAGTCTCGCTCAAACGGATCTAATGGATCCTACGGATCTGAACACCGACGTTGGCTATCATGCCCACCACCCTTGAGAAAACGTTCTAGAAGACGTGGGAAACGTGCCGGCATGATTGCCCGACTCAAAGCTCATCTGAGAGCCTCTTCGTTGGCCTCATCGCGCTCCGGACTTTCTCCCGCGGCCTGGTCCGTATGCAGCCGATGGATCCGTTCTGTCTTTCCGGTGTCATCGCAAATGCTTGCTCCAGTGAATGGACACGCTACCATAACGCAACTTAAAGCTGGAAAATCGCTGGGAAAGATTACTCGCATCCAACCTCTCCACCCCAGCTCCGTCTTGCCCGTCCGGTCTGCCGCCTCTCCTGTCGCTTCCCGGCTACGTCATCAGAGTGCTGCCACCATGGAAAGATTTATCACCGGGAACATCGCGAGACTGCGGCACATGATGGAAGGCGTGGAGTGGATCTTACCCTGCTCCGCCCCATCCAGAGGTCTTCTGACCATAAATTTCACATTAAAACTGAACTTTTTAACGTCCAGTCCCTGTCAAACAAATCTAGTCTGATACATGATCATATTCTTGAGAAAGATATTGACATGATGTGCCTCACTGAGACCTGGCACAAACCTGAGGTTTTTTCATCATTAAATGAAGCCTGTCCCTCTGGATATAGTTACCTGCACAGGGCACGCTGCACTGGTCGAGGTGGTGGCCTGGCGGTAATTTACCGCAACGCTCTCAAGCTTTCTCCTCTGTCTCTGCCTGATGTGTCCTCTTTTGAATATCTGGCTTTTAAATCAAAACCCCCCTCCAAGATAAATGCTGTACTGATCTACTGGCCGCCCAAAACTCATCCTTCCTTTATCACAGAGTTTCATGATATCCTCACCTCCTTTTGCTCTTCATCCTCCAATAATATTATACTTGGCGACATGAACATTCACATTGAAGATTCCTCCTCCCCCTTGGCAGCTGAATTTTAAAATGTATTGGACTGTCTCAATCTCATACAGCATGTTGATGCTCCTACTCACACCAGGGGGCGCTCTTAAGATCTGGTTATCTCTGACTCTCCTTCCATCAAAAATCTGTTAGTATATGACCTGGGCGTTTCCGATCACAGCATCATCTCCTGCCCGTCCCCCCTCCCTAAGCCAGAACGTGATATCCATTTTCGTAATATAAAAAACATCAACCCTGCCATTTTGTACTCTGATATCAAACTGCTGGCCTCAGTAAACCATCCATCAGTCAATACATCAGTTGAACACTACAATATTTCTCTTCAGTGCCTCCTGGATACACATGCCCCCCTTAAAACAAGAACTGTCTTTCTCTCGTTCTGCCCCCTGGTTCACGGCCGAACTAAGAAAGATGAAGGCTGGTGGCCGTGCCATTGAGAGGCGTGTCAAATCATCAGGCCTGGTAGTACACAAGCTGGCCTACAAACAACACCAGAAGGCCTATGCAGCGGCTCTAAAACAAGCTCGGTCCATCTACTACTCCAACATTATCAATAACAGTCCTGGAAATTCCAAACAGCTTTTTTCCACAATAAATCAACTCCTAAATCCCAAAAATCAAACCCATTTTGAACCCACAGCAGAAAAATGCGACAGTTTTCTTCAATTTTTTAGAGATAAGATAAACTCCATACGGTCTCAGCTTTCAGGTTCGCCAGATCCGTCTCCACCATCTGTCTGCTCATAACCTCCTCTTTTCAGCACTTTCAATGCAGTCACACAAATCGAAGTACAGGATCTCATCAAAAAGATGAAGCCTTCCACCTCTCCCCTGGACCCTGTCGGCCATTAGCCCTCTCACCACAAATTATAAACCAGTCGTTAAACTCCGGTCTTGTTCCACCCCCACTCAAAACTGCCGTTATCAAACCTCTTCTGAAGAAACACAACCTTGACCCAGAATGCCTCTCCAACTACCGGCCCATCTCACATCTTCCATTTCTCTCCAAGGTGCTTGAAAAAGCTGTTGCTGCACAGCTACAGGAACATCTACAACGAAATTTACTGTTTGAAACATTCCAATCTGGTTTTCGTCCTGCCCATAGTTCAGAGACAGCACTGTTGAGGGTTATCAATGACCTCCTTATATCTGCAGATTCTGGATCCCTCTCTATACTCATCCTACTCGACCTTTCTGCAGCCTTTGACACCATCGACCACCATATCCTCCTAAACCGCCTCCACACTAACATTGGTCTACATCACTCTGCACTGGACTGGTTCACCTCCTACCTCACTGACAGGACAGAATATGTCAGCCTGGGATCTGCCAGGTCCCAAATAGCTCCGGTCACTTGTGGTGTCCCCCAAGGATCTGTCCTGGGACCCCTGCTTTTTATTCTGTACTTGCTGCCACTGGGTCGTGTCATCAGCCGACACGGCATCTCTTTTCACTGTTATGCTGATGACACTCAGTTATACCTGCGAACCGATTCATGCTCCACCCCGGCCCTTTCACCATCACTGGCCACCTCATCATTAGCTGCTCCCTCTTCACCATCATCTTTTGTCCTCTCAAACTGCCTGGAGGAGATTGAGGCTTGGATGAGTCAAAATTTCCTCCAGCTGAACACTTCCAAAACTGAAGCCATACAAATCGGCACCCCTCATCAGGTCCAGTCATCCCTCATAACCACTATCTCTTTCTCCGGTCAAGACATCCCCCTCTCAACTACTGTCACCAACCTCGGTGTGAAGCTGGACCCACAAATGACCTTTGCAAACCACATCAATTATCTGTACAAAACCTGTTTTTTTTCATATCAGAAACATTTCAAAACTCCGCCCCTTCCTGAGTTTTTCTGACGCAGAAAAACTCATCCACGCACTAATCTCCTCCAGGCTGGACTACTGTAACAGCCTGCTCATCGGTATCCCAAATAAACACCTTCAGAAACTTCAATTCATTCAGAACTGTGCTGCCCGAACTTTGATGAAAATTCGCAAATACGAACACATCACTCCCATTCTTCAGAACCTTCATTGGCTCCCCATAACCTCAAGAATTCAATTCAAGATTGCCCTCATCACCCACCATTGCATCTACAACAACGCCCCGCAATACCTCAAAGACCTCATTAGCCCGCACTCATCTACCCATAACCTCCGGTCCCAAAGCACAAACCTCCTCCATCAGCCCCGCTCAAGACTCCGCACCATGGGAGATCGAGCTTTCTCCGTCACTGCCCCTCGCATCTGGAACTCCCTCCCTGAACATCTCAGAAAACCACAGTCTGTGGACAGTTTTAAAAAACAGCTTAAAACTGTTCTGTTCAGGCAGGCGTTCTTAAGTTGTTCGTAGCCTTTACGGATTTTAAATTTGCTCTCCACTGCTCGTTTAGCTGTTTTTTATTTTTTATTTTATTGATTGTAAATGTTTTCTGTTGTTTTCTATTATCCATGTGTTTTTGATGTGGTTTCTGTAGCACTTTGAGATTTTCTTATGAAAAGTGCCCTACAAATAAAATTGATTATTATTTATTATTATGATAAAACTGTCGGAGTTATGGGGTTCTCTGGTGGGTTCGAACACTGGCCTCTAACTTTTCCCCTTACCACAAAAGTGGCAAATCAGTGCCTCTCACACTCATTTCTGTACTCCACAAATGCACCTGTTCCCCTGTTAGGTAGAGATTTGTTGATAAAATTGGGGGCAAACATCTTATGTTCACCGGAGGGTGTTACTGTCACATTCCCAGACGGCGCCAGAGTCGACTGTTCGCAGGCACAGAGTAGGCACGGCCACCAGCAGGTCCTGTTGGGAGGGCCTCTAAAGGAAATGGCCGATATTGGGTTGAATTACATGACTCTCCAGCAGGGGCCAAAGCAATGTATATGACTAATTTGCCCTGGATCAAAGATTTGGCCGTCTATTTACCACCCATTGACCCCCTACATTGTACCCTATTTTATGATCGAAATGACAATGTCACATATCAGGAAATGTTCCAGGATATTGAGGGACAGATGTGGACACTTAATGGGGATGGGCTGTATGTGGGAAAAGAGGGGGTTAACTGAAAAACAACAGAAATGGTATTGTTGTGGAATTTTCTTATTCCTTAATCAAGGTGAGTCAATTTTGACAAACGCAACATACAGAGACATCAGGTACTTTGCAAAGTATTTTATTGTCGTTTAATCTGCATCATGAGCAATGAGCATGGTGCAGAGCAAAGGCGCTCTTTCCTTCTGCACCCATAGTATATATATTAAAACGTGAAAACCCCCTCCCTTTGCCCCCAAGCCAGAATCCCGAGCTGGTTTACGAGAAGTGATGCCCGTTATTCCAAACAGAACATCTTGGCCTCTGCTCGAGGGCAAAGGCAGAGTGGTATGACGTGTATAGAGAAAAACATGATAACATAGAAAAGAAAACATCGATAGAAACTTCATAAACATATAGATAGACACATCAAGAAGCTAGACTAGAAATTTCCATTACATTCCCCCCTTTTATCATATATGATAACCAAAATCTTTATACTTTGACCATGTAAGATGAGCAACGCCCTTTCTCTTACAACTAAAATTTTTCTGAGTTAGAGCTAGTCTAAAACTTTCTCTTTTTCCTTTTTATTTGGCCGTCCCAGGGGACATAATGGCCCACATTTTCAAATTTTGTTGCCTTATCCAGAACATCAACTGAGGTACACGTACCTCTACACAAATACATATTTGTTCCCCAGTACCTAGCAGAATTGGGGTAACACTGTCCCTCCCCATACCATTTTATTAAACTTGGAATATAGTGTTGCACAGAAACAAAGTTCTATAATCTCTAATTTCTCGGACAGTTGATTCCCTTTGCGAGCACCAATAGTGCCCCTCCTGTCGCTTCAGTCAGCACGACCATTGCGAAGAGCCATACGGTTGGAGTTGCCACTCCTTGGACACCTTTTTGCAGTGGGAGGCATGTCTTTCCTACGACTTCCTGGAAGCTGTGTAATGATTTGTCAGCTCCATTTGCTACTGCTCTTTTGACCTGCACAAATATTTTGAGAGCAAAAACACAAAAACACATTGCCTTGTAACATCCTCCCTTTTGACGCGTGGTCTAGGCCATGCGTCAAAATCGCAAAAGCAGGGAAAAAATGTTTGGCAAACAGGTGAGGCCATTTGGGCCCCCCCAAACATTGTATGTGTATTTACATGAGCACTCCTTCCAGAGTGCACGCTCAGCTGGTTCTGCAAAATGTTTGCATCTCTGCAAGAGAAAGAGTTTTGTTTAGTGATTTCTGGAGACAATCTGTCTGTCTCTGATGTTGCTTGCTTTGCTGCAAGGTCAGCTCGTCGGCTTCCTGTAGAAATTGTTTCAGATACAAAAGTGTGTGTGGCATAGTCACACACAACAATGGCTGATGGTAGAAGAATGGCAGATAGCATATCAGCAACCTATGTGTGATTAAGAATGTTTTTACCATCAGCTTTTACAAAGTTTCTGTGTTTACACAGTGTGCCAAAATCATGAGTTACACCAAATGCATATCTACTATCTGTGTGAATGTCTACATTTTTATTCTTTGATAATTTGCATGCGTGTGTGAGTGCAATGAGCTCTGCTGTCTGAGCAGGGAAATGGTCCCTAAAAATGATATCAATTGCTTCTTTGCTTTTGGACTTGCGATGTCTGTAATTGCAGACACGCTTTGCGGACAGCTGTCTGCCGCGGTCAGTAATTTCGTTTTGCCAGCTGGACTTTGGAGACATTTACTTTGTGTTCTTTTCTCTTATCTTTTTAACTGGAAACAAAGGTGTGCGCACAGGTGAATTTGGGCATGGCACAACTATGCCTTTATTTTTTAATCTTTTTAAACTCATTAAATATTGGCCTTATGCCATTGAGGGCTTCTGGTTTGAGGCTTCTGTTTTGAGGGGGTATTGCTGTTTGCGTGGATGAAAATTACCCTTGGGTGTTATCACAACAGGCTCACAGTTCCTAATCAACCCAACATAATATTTTCCTATTACCAACAGTTGAACGGGCACCTTCCCAAAATTAATCTTTTTGTGTGTGAAAACACTTCAAGTCCCCTTGTTGCTGACAGACAGGCATGATTCTCACGATGGGCGTGCAACAAATTTGAATATTGCACGTCATCTCTTTTAACCCGTTCTATGGCGTGCGCATATTTGTCAGCAAAACACCCACAGCTCCCCACACCATTGTAATCAACGTCATGAGGCTCTGTGAGGCAATACATTCTACATCGTACTTACATAATTCAATATTACATCGTACAGCTGTACGAGCGCTGCACACGTTTCGTGTTGGTATCATGCTCAATCTGTCATCATACACATTATGACTCTGCCCAGCAAATGAATCGGGCAGCAGTCAGACATGAGAAACCTGTGTTGAAATTTGTCACTCCCCAACTCGCATTACACCCTTTTGACATAAATGATTCTACATTAGAGCCACTAGCATTTAGGGAAAACACAGCTAGTTTAGACTCTGGCAAATTTAAACACTTCTTGTGAATCACAGTAGGCTATTTGTTGCCCCTGAATCTATCAATAATTCAAGCAGTTTGTTGCACACGAGCATTGTGCATTTTAGCAAAGTTCAGAAAGCGGTTTCATTCATCATGGAATGTGAGCTAAGCAGATCTTCATTGCATACAGTAGGAAAAAGCATTTCTTCATTGCATATGCTAAGGGAAATCATACTCACCACCCTCGGAATGATGCCTCACCTCCTCACTTCCATCTACCTTTTGTTTTGACCCCATTGGTCTCAGAGGCTCCGGACAGTCGTTTCGCCAGTGCCCCAATCTTTTGCAGTTAAAACACTTTTCTGGATCATACTCAACAGAGGGTTTAAAACCTCCTCTCCCTCGCCATCTTCCTATTCTTCCGTGTTCTCCTCCGATATTCATTAGGGCCATGTGGAGTTCTTTATCTTGTGTGTTTTTCTTCTGAAGCTCTTTCTTGCCTGTTTGTTTTTCGGCGTGTACAGCATGACGGACGATCTCACTCATTCTTGCACGATCTGGCTCGATGCATGATTTTTCCACTTCTCGTCTCAGCTCTCCTCTTAGGTTTCGCAGAAAAGTGGATCTGAGATGTCCTTCGAACGGACCAATGTCTGGTCCGTCTGAATCAGGTTGAAGTCCAGAATGTTCTTTAAATACTTCCTCCACAGGCCATTTACCCTGTAACTTTCTCAGGTCAGATGGTTTCAGTTTGACTTTCAACAGTCTCTCTAATTCTTTCATTGAGGGTGAGAATTCTTTGCAAAATGTCAAAAGTTCTTTGTCTGTCGGTGCTGGATGCACTCTTTCTTGCTTTGGACGCACCACGAGCTGTGGTGGAGACGGCACTGGTGCTGGTGGAGACACTGGTGGGGGCACTGGAGCTGCCTCAATCGTGTTCAGATGTCGGTGAGGAGGGACACAATCATCCTCCGGTTGGTGTTTGTAACAAGTCATAGATGGGGGTAAAGAAGACAGAGGGGTTAAATCATTATACTCAGCAAATAGGGTTCAATGGAGTTTTCGGTGGTGGCAGTTCTTCCAATGCCATTTCTTTAAAAACATAGTCACGTCTATTAGCTACCCTCTCCCATAACTCTAAACATTTACACGCTTCATCATATTTTTCCATTTCTTTTTTAGACATTTTAAATATGTATTTTTTCCCCATGTGTTCTCTTATTTTTCCTAATTTTGTGGTACTAAATGTACCGTTTTCTGGAAAGTTAGCTTTTTCTATTAAATAGGGCACACCTTGTAAACTTCCCGTTCCCCAATTTTTCCTCATTTCTCTGTATGTTGGTTTATCCATATAATTTCTTAGTAGTCCCCCAGACTGTTTAGAATCTCTCTCGATTCTGAGTAGTCTCCCCTCTTTAACCAGACTGTTTTAATCAGTCCCCCAGACTGTTCTAGAAATCTATCTGACTCACCACTTTTCCTTTTTGTGCCTTGCACTGAGTTCTTTTGGGATCACGTCAGCTTGGAGTCCGGAGTAAAGTTCTCTCATCCCTGTATGGGGTTAGAGCTGGATTTGCTATGTCCAGGATGATCAGTCAACTCTAGTCCGTTCTCCGTCAGCCTTGTGATCCCATACCTCGTCGCCAAATTGTTGTGGAATTTTCTTATTCCTTAATCAAGGTGAGTCAATTTTGACAAACGCAATATACAGAGACATCAGGTACTTTGCAAAGTATTTTATTGTCGTTTAATCTGCATCATGAGCAATGAGCATGGTGCAGAGCAAAGGCGCTCTTTCCTTCTGCACCCATAGTATATATATTAAAACGTGAAAACCCCCTCCCTTTGCCCCCAAGCCAGAATCCCGAGCTGGTTTACGAGAAGTGATGCCCGTTATTCCAAACAGAACATCTTGGCCTCTGCTCGAGGGCAAAGGCAGAGTGGTATGACGTGTATAAAGAAAAACATGATAACATAGAAAAGAAAACATCGATAGAAACTTCATAAACATATAGATAGACACATCAAGAAGCTAGACTAGAAATTTCCATTACAGTATGAAATGACACAAATAGCAGCACCTCACATTTCCATGTCACTGCATCCAGGCCATGAGGCCAGAGAACTAGGAGCCATGACTAAAAGGTTAGCATCAGTTACCGATTGGGAGCCCTATGACATTCCTGGGGTTTGGGTTTCGAACACATCCAACTCGTATTGGGTACCTGGGAAAACCACAGATATGGGCGTGTTGACACATCTCCAAATTAAAAGAAGCCACGGTCGCGAACTAACGGACGGTCCCGGTGCTGAGCAGCTAATCAGCCGCCAGCCCGTTGGCCTCTGGTCACAAGGCCCAACGGATGTTGGCCTTTGTAAGATAGAGCCAGTCACATTTCAGTTAACGTCACCGGAGCCTATTTGGGTTCCACAGTATTCTTACAAAAGAGAAAGCGAAGAAGGCATTGCCCCAACTGTTAAAGGGTTGGTGGAAAAAGGTGTCTTGACTCCGTGGCATACGCCATGGAACACCCCAATTTTCCCTGTTAGAAAACCGGGCACAGACAAATACAGACTAGTACATGACTTGCGTAGAGTAAACAGCATGGTTGCCACGCCAACAATGCCTGTGCCAAACCCGTACACTGCAATCTCAAACTTGACCCCAGCTCACCAATGGTTTACATGCATTGACCTGGCCAACGCCTTTTTCTGTATTCCCATCGCCGAAGACTGTAAATCGTGTCTTGCTTTCACATACCGAGGGTGTCAATACTCTTATAATCCTCTGCCACAGGGTTTCATTTTGTCGCCAGGAATCTTTAACCAAGTTCTTAAGGACCAATTACAACAGTGTGTGTTACCTGGCGATTGTGTTCTCATAATGTACGTTGACGACCTTTTGCTGGCGGCCACAACCAATGAAGATTGTTTGAACGCCACAGATGTTATTTTGAAACAGTTACATGTCTCCGGATTTAAAGTCAGCAAAGAAAAGTTACAGGTTAACAGACCGTCTGTTACCTTTATGGGACGTTCAATCACAGGCCAGGGCACGCCATTCTGTCACATCCAAAACCGCAGACTGTAAAGGACATGCTATCCTTTCTGGGCTTGACTGGGTTTAGCAGAAATTACATACCAATGTATGTAGCAGTCACCCAACCATTACGTGACATGGTGAAAGAGCAAGGTATGCGCAATGTTCAAGCAAAGTTGACATGGACCCCAGAAGCTGAAGCAGCATTCATTAAGTTGAAAGGGGAGCTTTCACATGCTGTATATTTGCATAACCCCGAATACAGTAAGGGTTTATTTCTTGATGTATCTGAAACAGGAAACAGCGCACATGGTGTACTTTTCCAAAAGATGTCAAGCACCAGACGTGTACTCATGTACATCAGCGTTCTCATGGACGAGATTGAGCGACGCCAGCCGGCCTGTGCCAGATTTGCGGCTGGTTTGGCAAAGATCATTGAAAAAACGTCGCATCTTGTGATGGGTCATCAACTGACAGTCCTGACCACACATTCTGTCAAGTCATTTGTCAATTCCGCATCATTCACATTTTCGCCCCTGAGACAGAGAAAACTGTCTAAATGTTTGACAGCGCCAAACATCACTTACACACATGACGGCATCAACATGGCTGATCTATTCACCACGGGAGAGCCACATGACTGTGCACCCATCGCTGACCTGGCGTGCCGTGTCCGTAACAATCTGACCGCCACGCCGATTGTTGGACACTCGGACGTGATCACATTGTTTACGGATGGTTGCTGTTTCAGAGCTCATGATGGCTCTTTAATCTCAGCTTATTCAGTAGTGCAGCAAACAGATGACGGGTATATAACCAGACAAGCCGAAAAGATAACAGGGAAACAATCAGCACAGAGAGCGGAGCTTATCGCTGTTACACAGGTATTGAAAATCGCAGGCCAAGGCAAAGTCAATATTTACAGTGACTCAGCGTATGTTGTTGGCGCAGTCCATGTCGAGCTTGCTGTTTGGCAAAGGTGTGGCTTCGTCACCAGTTCTGGCAGACCAATAGCACACGATCTCGAAGCATGTGCTCTATTGGAGGCATTGCAAATCCCAGAAGCAGTCGCCGTCATAAAGTGTCAAGGCCATTGCAAAACTGACAGTGTAATAGCAAGGGGTAATGAGGCTGCTGACTTGGTTGCCAAAACAGCTGCAGGCTATCAGGTGACCATGATGGTACAGACTGACTGTTCATATGTGAAATTGTTACCATCTTTCAGCAGAGAAACACTTGTGGCCGAACATGGCAAATGCACACCAGAAGAACTGTCAACGTGGACAGAGTATGGGGCCCTGTGCGCACCAGATGGTCTGTGGCAGGCCCCAGATGGCAGACCGGCTGTGCCCATGAGCCTGTCACGCTCAATCATGATCCAAGCACACACTATGTCGCACGTGAGTTCAAAACAGATGATGAAAACATTGCAAAATTGGTGGCATTCCTTTCTCACTCAAATGGTATCAGGTTTTGTACTCTCATGTGAAATTTGTCAAGAGCATAACGTCAAGCTGTCACTAAAACAGCTGAGGGGTGTATTTTCACCTGTGCATGGCCCAGGGGAGGAGATTGTTATTGATTTCACAGACATGGTAGAGAGGGTGCAAGGGAAAAGATATTTGTTGGTCATGGTTGACCAATTCACGGGTTGGGCCGAGGCTTTTCCACACGGGGAGGGAGCCTTAATCCAGCGCCTTATACCGCTCGGCCAAAGCAAACACCTAAAGCAACCGTAGTCGGCAGGGTTTGAACCTGCGCAGGGAGACCCCAATGGATTTCAAGTGCATCGCCTTAACCACTCGGCCACGACTACAATAGATTGCAGGTCCTCTGGGCTTAGCGCGTGTGGCAAGGTGGGGCGAGCCGGCAGCGTAACAGGCGATGTAATGGGGCGTCAATTACGGACAGGCAGGACATCAACAAAAACAGCAAACAGTCCCCTGCCATGACCCGGAATCGCTGCGGCCACAAAAAAGAGTCATAACCACGATATGATCACGGCAAGCCAACAGCCCTCTGGCGAAGTTGTGAGAGCAGGACTTCCCGAATACATCTACAGGGAGGGAAGCCTTTTGCTCAGCTGTCAAGGAATTTCTGGTAAGTGTGCTGAAGCAACGCACGATCAATAAAAAGGGCGATGCCAGAACAGCTCACAAAGTAAAGGTGAGGTACAGGTGGGCAACCATCGCCCGAACAGGGACTTGAACCCTGGACTCTCAGATTAAAAGTCTGATGCTCTACCGACTGAGCTATCCGGGCTCAAGAGGGCATGCCCCAAGTTTTCGGTGTAGACGCTCAAGGCGGGGGTGTCCTGCAGGTGCGGTTCTTTTGGTCGTTTCCGCCATTTTGTTTTACACTAGGCCCCGACGATGCTTCTCAGACTTACAGGGTTCTGTCAGCTTAGGGTTCTGTGCACCTTTCTGAAGCAGGGTTGTTCAGTCTTACATTTGGAGGCGACGCCATCTGTAGATTGCAGTTCATCAAGTACACCTGAACCGGGTAATGGGATTCTGGGAGTTGGCAGGTAAGTGAAACTCAGACGTGTTTGAAAACTACCCTGACAGCTTATCTTTGGTATTTTTCTGCTCTTGCATGCCTTATAGGTTCCTTCAAAGCAAACATTTGTAAAATCATAGAAATTGTTGTAAGCTCACATTGGTTTACATTAAACATGTACAGTATATATATAGACTGTGGTTCACAAATCTGATCTTGTGTGGTGTGCTATCATCGTCACAGCACACCACACGTTATAGGTGCAAAACTATTAAATCCAGGATTTTTTGTGCTCATGTTTGTGGTCTCTCCCAGTTTTAAACTACTCTACAATTTTAAAAAAATTGGTGAGGCCCCGGCATAAGAGCTACCTTGTCAATGCACGGTAATTCATTAATGTCCCTGGAGGTAAGCCAAATCACAGTTGCATGCCCCCTCATCGAGCACACATGAAATGGCCACTTTGGCTCAGATGGTCTGCAGGTACTTGAAAGTGAGATGCGAATTAAAAGCTGCCCTTTTAAGCCTGAGGGCAAACAGGCTTTTCAAGCAATAGCTGGCAGCAGTGGGATTTGAACCCACGCCTCCGAAGAGACTGGAGCCAGCTGCCGAAGGATAGTCCGGCAAAAAGTAAGCAATGTTGAACTCAAAGCCCCACACGCGAGGGAGCGCTTCAACATTCACAGCCAATCGCGAGGGAGCGCTTCAACATTCACAGCCAATCGCGAGGGAGCGCTTCACCATTCACAGCCAATCGCGAGGGAGCGCTTCAACATTCACAGCCAATCGTAGCGCAAGAGAATGTCGAAGGTGTCCTGCCCCCAGCTACCGAACAGCTCCGAAGGCGAACGATCTTTGACGAGAGGAATGAATGTACAGTAGAAAGTTCACGACCTGCAACATCTCTGACACGAACTCTCCGTTTTTTCACAAACAAAGTATATATTTCTGACGGCGGATTAACGGTAAGAATGCATTACCTCATCACATGATTTTTTCATGAACTTTGTTTTGTTATTAATGCTTAATTAAGTGTGTTGTCATAATGGTTTAGGACAGTAATAATGGCTGCAAAAAGGTCGCATAAAGCCATGTCGGACACTGAATGGGTTTCTCGTCTCAGAAAGTTTGCCAACACAGGTTTGGCCATCAGATGGCAACAGGCCAGCTCCGAGGCAGAAGAAGTGGCACGAGATTTATCAAAGGGTAAGAGTGTATTTATTTAATTTGTATGCACGATGAAACAATGTTCGTTGACTTTCACTGTTTACTGCATTGACCTAAAAAAAACATATTAGCAGGGTTAATGTGTGAAAATTTTATACAAACCGGTTAACAAGGCATTGCTTGTAGACATGAATTGATTTCAGGTATTTTGAGAATTATGTGATACCTTGCAACTATTGACTGTTAAAGAAAGGGTTGGGGAGGGATGTTTGTAAATGTCTTCAACTTGTTCTTTTGAGGGGATTGCTCAGGCAACCATAATTGTTTAGTTACAAATGCATGTATCGTGTACATTTGTGTTACAGATTGAAAAATGTCCAATGCAATCCCGTGGCCAGTTGACCTTGCTTGGAGCGGTCCAGAAGTGCACATGTGGTTTTCACACTCAGAAGGTAACATTCATGTGATGGGTTGCAAGTTATTTTAAGCAAACCAATGTTCCTCTTTCAAAAATGTCTGTATGTGTTTTTGTTGTGGTTATAAGCAGCCCACTGCCTCTTCTGAACAAACACCAAGTGTCAGAGAACAACAGGCTGCTTCTGCTGGACCAGCTGCACAGGAGCAGAGTGAACCCCAGCCTCAGCTTCAGGCCCGGCCGCAGCCTTCAAGGACATCAAGGATAACACCGAGTTTGTCAATGGTAATAACAAGTATATACATATATATATATATACATTTACATATACATATTTTAGTATCAAATACTTTAATCATTTTTTTCAAACCTGCTTGTCATTTGTCACACCTTGTCACAGCTCTAGTGAGCTGATTATTCAGTGTGAATGTCTCAGGTGGGTTTAGACAAAGGGTTAAGAAAATGGTTGTGCCCAGCTTTTGGGTGGGGTGTCTTTACACCTTTGTGTCTGTTGTAACACCGTGTGGGGACAGCTCTAGTCAGCCGGTGGGTCAGTTTTGATATCTCACGTGGGTTGGGTGACATGGTCAGGGTAATTATTATACAGATGAAAAACAGTTACGAAATATATACTGATTGGTCAAAAACTTTATTATATTTTTAATTTATGCTATGACAAAACATTATGTCTTCCCATTGTAATTGTTTTGTACTTTTAGTTTACCAAACCAAGGTTTGGCGGGTCTCACATTGCTGCAGCAAAGCCAAATTTGAGTGTGGCTAGAAGACCATCTCATGTTGATGACCAACCCCGTGCAGCCTTATCCAGTGCCCCTATACCAAGCACCACTGTCTCTGTAAGTATTGACATAATCCACATTTCATTCTATTAAATTGAGTTAAGTAAAGTTAAGACATTAGTTTCCCCTCCACTTTGTACAGCACATATTTGTATTCCAGGAAACCATACTGTAATGAAATAAGATCAGAACTTTACAGTATTGCATAATGCTTTAATAAAATACATCCGATATACAAAACGACACAACATTTTTTCACGCTTTATCATTCCATTTTTAACTGTGATTTTAATTTATTTTTGATCAAATAATTAAGACTGTTGAGATTGTAATAATCTATAGCATCTTTCTGGTCACACCTGCTTCACGTCTGAGCAGTGGTGTATAATTCTATATCTAACATGAGTTATAGTTATATTTAATGTGTTGTTATTCACTGCATCTATTATAATCTTTCATAATTCACTGCATGTTTATATAGACACAGGACCCTGGAGTTCCAGCCTCTGTCTCCAGAACCACTCCAGATGTGAGCGCTCCTGCGGAGTCATGCAGTATCGTCTCTGTAAGTAATCTCATATATTTTTATTTTAAAGGTTATGAAATCTGCATATTAACTGTTACAGCTCATTAAACTCACACCTTTTGCTCTGTTCACTTTTGACATCTAATGTTATTTCTTTGACTTCTTATTTTTGTCTAGTGATGTGAAAATGCTAACATATTCAAAGTTTACATATTCAGATGTTTAGAAATAGTCAAATATTTTAAAAAGGATATATGTTTGTCAAATTAAAAAAATATCCTTTCCAGCTATATGTATAAAGGTTTTTTCTTTTTTCCTTAGCAGACTAGTCCTTCTGGGACATCACTGCAAGCTCCGTCTGCAGTTCCGCTTCCTCGTTTGTGGTCTGAGACCTTAGCACCCGAGGATCACAAGTGGATTGCCAGCAGGCTTTTTAGAATGGGGTCCAAAGGAAAGCCAGAGCTCCGTGACAACCTTCAGCCAGCACTTGCCTATAATCAGGCTCCAGCTCCAGACAGGTTTTTTTCCCATGCTCTTTTGCTGTGGATGCCATATAAGCTGTGGAGGGTCAAGGTGCTCTGTCCCAATCCTGCCTGTGGACAGCATCAGCTTACAGGAGGCGGTCTGCACAAGAGGGCACGGCAGGTTCTGGACATCGATAGGATGTACAACATGGTCACAGAAACCCTCATCTGTACCAAGTGTAAGGCCTCGCATGTGTCCTGGAGTCAGACTGTCCTGCAACAGTTGGATCTGGGCCATCGCTCTGAGTTTCGGGTCATCCTCACGCAGAAGTGAGTTCACTTTTCTCACACTGTCAGTATTTGCAAATGAATACTTGACGTATTGAACATTAATGTATGTGTGTTTTTTTGCTTTTCCTTAGGTATGCCTGTGATATGAGAGTCATTAGACTCTTGCGTGACCGTGGCCTTGGCAACAGTCCTACACGGCTCATCAATCAGCTGCGTGAGAACCACAGTGAGGAATGGCTCCAGCGTCTGGCCTGTTACACCACCCAATGTGTTGACTTCGTCAACCGCCCTGGAGTGTTGCCAATAAAATTTCAGGAGCCCCCAAAGCCTACAGTGGTGCCAAGCTGGAAGTGGCTCCTCACCGTTTACAGTCGAGACATCCTGACAAGGCTGGATGAAATCCATGCCAGGATAACATCCACTTACGGCACAGTTTTAAAGATGGATTCAACTAAAAAGGTCAGTGGTGGATTTTGATTTATGCAAGCTGTTTTATTTTCAGCATTCTACACTGTATGATGTTAACTACATTAGACATTTTCTCAATTATGTCTATTGCAGATCACCAAAAAGCTGGCAGGGACAGCCAGAGGAACGGGACTGTGGCTCACCTCTGTTAGCAACGAGTTTGGCCAGGTGCTCATCAGTGCTTTAACGCTGGTAGACGGTCTTGTGAAACGCTACCAGCAGGCTGATGTGGATGCACCTGCCGTGTTGTAAGTAGACTGTGGGTGCTGCACTGAGGTGGGTGAGACCAAGCTGAAAGCCAGGTTCGGTGGATGGCCGGATCTTCTGATAAGGCTGGACATCTGGCATTTTATGCGCAGGATTGCCTTGGGATGTACGACCGACGCCCATCAGCTTTACCCCATCTTCATGTCACGACTGTCAGCATGCATCTTTGAATGGGTGATGTTTCTCTGCTCCGCAAAGCCAAGAGAGAGCTGCTGATGTCCCAGGGTTGGCCTGCGCTGACAGATGAAGATGTCGGCAAATACCTTAAGAGGAAAGAGTTGGCTCTCCATTGTCGGAGGAGGACCCGCGGAGAGGACACTACCATCTTTCTCCTCGAAAGGCTGCTCACAGAGCTCCTAAGCAGCAAGGGCAACGACTCCCTGGGTGTTCCTCTCCTGGACAGAGAAAGGATGGAGCACATCTGGAGTGTCCAGAAGAAGCATGTGAAATGCATCCAAGATCCCCCTGGTGTGGTGCTCTATACAGAAAAGGGGGCCTTAACCAAGGGAGGTGTGCTTCTGAGGACATACAGATGTGCCAGAGGCTCGACTTCTCTCGAGTCCTTTCATTTACATCTCAACCGTTTCATCCCAGGTCCGTATCTGCCACACATAGAATGCATATGTTGAAAATAGCATTAAGCGTGTTTATATAAGACTCCTTAAACACTGTTGTGTCTATTTACAGGGACCAGTGCCAACAGTCTGAACTTTCAGATTTATCTGCTGGAGGGGCTTAACAGGTGGAATCAGGACCGGAAGGATGCTTCCTTGTCATCTGAACCATCAGCTTTGCACAGCTACACAGGAGAACTCCTTCACTGTGCAAACTGCAATTTTGAAAAGCTGTTTGGCAGGAAAGTGGTCCCCGCATTTTGTCCCCCTGCACGTTACACTGGTAAGATAATTTGTTATTGGTGTAAACCTGCATTTATGTCAAATATCAGCCTTTATATATTATATTTAGTTCTCACTTGAATGTCATTCCTGTTTATTGATTGTTTTTATTCCAGGTGAGCTCATTGGAGTCCAGTATTTGTTCCGTCAGACTGGTCAAGCACTGCAGGAAATTAACCCAGACTCTGAGCAGACAGCAGAGCTCCTTGACGACCTCAATGTGGAAGAGCGGGAGGAAGATGAGGGCTTCTGTGACATCAACGAGGATCACACGATTAGAGATCTGGACGTTGTTCTGTCACCACTTTCCACACTGACACTGGGTTCTGCCACCTCTGTCCTGGGCTCCTCAATGCCTTCAATTGTCCTTGACACCAGTGTTCTGGCACATAGCCTCCCACAGTCTGCGTCCCCTGTACCTTCTGAGCCATCTGATTTACCTGTCCGCTTGGAGTTGGAAGAGACAGGGCGGGAAGGCGATCATGAGATGGTATGTTCACCCAGTTTATTAAACAAAAATGCTAATAAGAGCGATTTATTAAAATACAATTAATTAATTGTCAACATCTGCTTCTGTGCTATGAACCCAGGTACCACTTATTTTATTTAAAAGTTACTCATTTGTAAAGTAATTTGTAAGCAAAATAGCAAAATGCATCAAACTTCTTATTTAATGTAACAATTATTGTTTGTGTTTTTCAATAGGCTGTTGACTACCAAAATATGCCTGGTTTTCAACATGTGGACAGGCTGGCGGAATATCTGGTGGAGCTCCGGGGTCACACAGTTCTCAGCCTGACCAACCAGGAAGCCAACACCATCATTGGACTTTGGCAGAAGCTGGATGACCGAGACAAGCAGAGGGTGGTGTACGCAGCTCGGCACCAGGAGCGACTGCTGAGTGGGCGCTTCAGAACACCAAAGAGGCCGTCTCACACCCCTGGAGTAGAGAGCACAACCAGATGTGTGCTGGGTGCAGGTAGCGTACCCGCTCAGTGGCCTGACTGCTGCCGCCTGGTGGAGACCATCTTCATCAGGCTTTGCACAATTCACCCTAGCCCCAAGAAAAAAGGAAAGGGAAGCCTATCGAGATGGTCTCTGATCCTTCAAGAATATCGAAGGATAAGACAGCTTGTGCTTGGAAACAGCATGGTCATGGAAGGAACATCCATGCAGCTGGTGGAGGTAAATCAAAATACCCTGATTCAGTGGCACAACAACAGACAGAAAAAGCAGGAACTGTCTGTGCTGCTTCAGGGCATTGAGTTGCCTCAGCCCCTTCCTGAAGCTCAGGAGCCTCTTCAGGGTGCTAAACAGCTACAGACTGAGACACATCAGCCAGCGGAGCAGCACCAGTACAAGCTACCCGAGAGCACTGCAGGCCAGGCAAAGCAGAGGCAGACTTCTGCTGGGCGACCCCCTCTCAGACCCAACGCACCAGTTCCAACCCAACCGTTGGTGACCAATGTACTTGTGCCAGGAGCAGCAGGTTTCCAGAGTCTGCCCAACTTCATATTCCAGTATGTGCCAATGGTCCAAGGCATGCCGATGGTGCAGGGTATGCCAGTGGTACAGTTGTCCAGGTCACCGCCTCACAGCCTGCTGCACCTGCTGCCAATCCAGGTGCCATACCCAAGAGACCATACAGAAGAACTGTGGAGGCCAACACATGCAAGAAGTGTGGCCAATTTAAAACAATTGCAACAGGTCACAGCCAGTATAGGGGCAGGGTGTACTGCCCACAGACTGAGACTGTTTCAAAAGAGGTATGGTTGGAGGAAATGAGAAGAACCACCTCCAAATAATGTGCAACTAAAATGTATATAGTTTTATGTATATAGTGTTGTTTGAACAAGTTGTTCATTGTTAATAGTAGTTTGTAGTTGTTTTGCTCTTATTTTTTTTAAAAGGTCTTATTGAAGGCTTTTTACACTTGTTGGTTTTTAAATATATTTGGTATAATTGTGTTTGTTTGTCTTTTATTTATTGTTTAATATTGTATTTACCTTTTTATATATAGTTTTTTTAAACGTGTTTTTTAACTTATTGAGCGTTTTAATTTATTATTTATTGTTGTGCTGTTCATGTTTGTGAAATAAAAAGAAACTGTCAAGACATGGTTTTCATTGACTTTCATTAATTTTATTAGTTTTAGTTAAACAGCCCCCAAAGCCTACAGTGGTGCCAAGCTGGAAGTGGCTCCTCACCGTTTACAGTCGAGACATCCTGACAAGGCTGGATGAAATCCATGCCAGGATAACATCCACTTACGGCACAGTTTTAAAGATGGATTCAACTAAAAAGGTCAGTGGTGGATTTTGATTTATGCAAGCTGTTTTATTTTCAGCATTCTACACTGTATGATGTTAACTACATTAGACATTTTCTCAATTATGTCTATTGCAGATCACCAAAAAGCTGGCAGGGACAGCCAGAGGAACGGGACTGTGGCTCACCTCTGTTAGCAACGAGTTTGGCCAGGTGCTCATCAGTGCTTTAACGCTGGTAGACGGTCTTGTGAAACGCTACCAGCAGGCTGATGTGGATGCACCTGCCGTGTTGTAAGTAGACTGTGGGTGCTGCACTGAGGTGGGTGAGACCAAGCTGAAAGCCAGGTTCGGTGGATGGCCGGATCTTCTGATAAGGCTGGACATCTGGCATTTTATGCGCAGGATTGCCTTGGGATGTACGACCGACGCCCATCAGCTTTACCCCATCTTCATGTCACGACTGTCAGCATGCATCTTTGAATGGGTGATGTTTCTCTGCTCCGCAAAGCCAAGAGAGAGCTGCTGATGTCCCAGGGTTGGCCTGCGCTGACAGATGAAGATGTCGGCAAATACCTTAAGAGGAAAGAGTTGGCTCTCCATTGTCGGAGGAGGACCCGCGGAGAGGACACTACCATCTTTCTCCTCGAAAGGCTGCTCACAGAGCTCCTAAGCAGCAAGGGCAACGACTCCCTGGGTGTTCCTCTCCTGGACAGAGAAAGGATGGAGCACATCTGGAGTGTCCAGAAGAAGCATGTGAAATGCATCCAAGATCCCCCTGGTGTGGTGCTCTATACAGAAAAGGGGGCCTTAACCAAGGGAGGTGTGCTTCTGAGGACATACAGATGTGCCAGAGGCTCGACTTCTCTCGAGTCCTTTCATTTACATCTCAACCGTTTCATCCCAGGTCCGTATCTGCCACACATAGAATGCATATGTTGAAAATAGCATTACGCGTGTTTATATAAGACTCCTTAAACACTGTTGTGTCTATTTACAGGGACCAGTGCCAACAGTCTGAACTTTCAGATTTATCTGCTGGAGGGGCTTAACAGGTGGAATCAGGACCGGAAGGATGCTTCCTTGTCATCTGAACCATCAGCTTTGCACAGCTACACAGGAGAACTCCTTCACTGTGCAAACTGCAATTTTGAAAAGCTGTTTGGCAGGAAAGTGGTCCCCGCATTTTGTCCCCCTGCACGTTACACTGGTAAGATAATTTGTTATTGGTGTAAACCTGCATTTATGTCAAATATCAGCCTTTATATATTATATTTAGTTCTCACTTGAATGTCATTCCTGTTTATTGATTGTTTTTATTCCAGGTGAGCTCATTGGAGTCCAGTATTTGTTCCGTCAGACTGGTCAGGCACTGCAGGAAATTAACCCAGACTCTGAGCAGACAGCAGAGCTCCTTGACGACCTCAATGTGGAAGAGCGGGAGGAAGATGAGGGCTTCTGTGACATCAACGAGGATCACACAATTAGAGATCTGGACGTTGTTCTGTCACCACTTTCCACACTGACACTGGGTTCTGCCACCTCTGTCCTGGGCTCCTCAATGCCTTCAATTGTCCTTGACACCAGTGTTCTGGCACATAGCCTCCCACAGTCTGCGTCCCCTGTACCTTCTGAGCCATCTGATTTACCTGTCCGCTTGGAGTTGGAAGAGACAGGGCGGGAAGGCGATCATGAGATGGTATGTTCACCCAGTTTATTAAACAAAAATGCTAATAAGAGCGATTTATTAAAATACAATTAATTAATTGTCAACATCTGCTTCTGTGCTATGAACCCAGGTACCACTTATTTTATTTAAAAGTTACTCATTTGTAAAGTAATTTGTAAGCAAAATAGCAAAATGCATCAAACTTCTTATTTAATGTAACAATTATTGTTTGTGTTTTTCAATAGGCTGTTGACTACCAAAATATGCCTGGTTTTCAACATGTGGACAGGCTGGCGGAATATCTGGTGGAGCTCCGGGGTCACACAGTTCTCAGCCTGACCAACCAGGAAGCCAACACCATCATTGGACTTTGGCAGAAGCTGGATGACCGAGACAAGCAGAGGGTGGTGTACGCAGCTCGGCACCAGGAGCGACTGCTGAGTGGGCGCTTCAGAACACCAAAGAGGCCGTCTCACACCCCTGGAGTAGAGAGCACAACCAGATGTGTGCTGGGTGCAGGTAGCGTACCCGCTCAGTGGCCTGACTGCTGCCGCCTGGTGGAGACCATCTTCATCAGGCTTTGCACAATTCACCCTAGCCCCAAGAAAAAAGGAAAGGGAAGCCTATCGAGATGGTCTCTGATCCTTCAAGAATATCGAAGGATAAGGCAGCTTGTGCTTGGAAACAGCATGGTCATGGAAGGAACATCCATGCAGCTGGTGGAGGTAAATCAAAATACCCTGATTCAGTGGCACAACAACAGACAGAAAAAGCAGGAACTGTCTGTGCTGCTTCAGGGCATTGAGTTGCCTCAGCCCCTTCCTGAAGCTCAGGAGCCTCTTCAGGGTGCTAAACAGCTACAGACTGAGACACATCAGCCAGCGGAGCAGCACCAGTACAAGCTACCCGAGAGCACTGCAGGCCAGGCAAAGCAGAGGCAGACTTCTGCTGGGCGACCCCCTCTCAGACCCAACGCACCAGTTCCAACCCAACCGTTGGTGACCAATGTACTTGTGCCAGGAGCAGCAGGTTTCCAGAGTCTGCCCAACTTCATATTCCAGTATGTGCCAATGGTCCAAGGCATGCCGATGGTGCAGGGTATGCCAGTGGTACAGTTGTCCAGGTCACCGCCTCACAGCCTGCTGCACCTGCTGCCAATCCAGGTGCCATACCCAAAGAGACCCTACAGAAGAACTGTGGAGGCCAACACATGCAAGAAGTGTGGCCAATTTAAAACAATTGCAACAGGTCACAGCCAGTATAGGGGCAGGGTGTACTGCCCACAGACTGAGACTGTTTCAAAAGAGGTATGGTTGGAGGAAATGAGAAGAACCACCTCCAAATAATGTGCAACTAAAATGTATATAGTTTTATGTATATAGTGTTGTTTGAACAAGTTGTTCATTGTTAATAGTAGTTTGTAGTTGTTTTGCTCTTATTTTTTTTAAAAGGTCTTATTGAAGGCTTTTTACACTTGTTGGTTTTTAAATATATTTGGTATAATTGCGTTTGTTTGTCTTTTATTTATTGTTTAATATTGTATTTACCTTTTTATATATAGTTTTTTTAAACGTGTTTTTTAACTTATTGAGCGTTTTAATTTATTATTTATTGTTGTGCTGTTCATGTTTGTGAAATAAAAAGAAACTGTCAAGACATGGTTTTCATTGACTTTCATTAATTTTATTAGTTTTAGTTAAACACAATTCTCGGTGCCTTGCAATTATTGGGGTTACGATGTTCTATGTATTATAAGTTTATGTTTACTGTTGTTTTACTGTTAAATATAATGATATGAGTATGTCCATGCTGTGCTGGGTTTTTTGTCTTGAAAACTAGTTGGCAGAAGTGTGTAACACGAGCTCTGAGGTATGCAGAAGCAGGGTCTCAGACAACAAGTGTGTGAGTGTATGTGTGCGTCAATCGCATCTTTCGGCAGGACCGGCTATTTTCAAAATGTTTTGCAGGGACCAATGGTTGGGGGAGAATGGAGTCAGATTAACATGTCCCGAGGTGATTGGTTCCGGAGGATTGAACGCCCGTCCAATGAAGGGGAGGAGCCTGAAGAGAGAATCGACGTCACATATATTATAAATATCTGTAACCCGGAAGCGTGTTTTTCAGTTGGTCGCTCATGTATATGTTTGAGAGACAACCCCAGCTGGAAGAAGCTTTTACATCTGATAATAAATTCTACTTAAACTTATTGGGAAAAACTGTCTCTTTGACTTTTCTTCAAATTTTTGAACATGCAGGACTCAAGCCAAAAAGTCCGTTACAATAACATAAAAAATTAATATATAAGAAAGGACAGTTACTGTATTTTGTTGTTCTTGCATAATAGACATTTTTCAACATATTTACCGTGGCTTACATATTTGTTATTAATAATAATACCACAGAGCACAGATCTTTTTTTAAAACACAACCAACGAAGTACATATGTGTATTTTGAAAATAATCCATTCAAGAATTTGTTTGTTTAATAAGATTAAAAATTAAACAAAAAGTTGTCTTTGGCTGGATTCGAACCCGGGTCCTGGTGAATGCCTGAAATGTGCGTTTTTTATCACTTCAAAAACTAGCAAATGCATCTATACTCAAATAATAGGCAAGAAATATCTCTTGACTTGATATTTTGGCCTTTCTCTCCCTCTTTTTTTCTTTCAGTTCTTCCCTTTCTCTTTATCCTTCTTCCCCTTTCTTCCCTTTCGCCTAGCTTTAATGGCCGATTGTTCCCCAGCTTGAACGCAGCGCCTTAGACCGCTCGGCCATCCTGACTGTCACTGAAAGACACAACCTGATGAACTAAGTGCTGACTGACGGTCTCCAGGAGTAAAAAGTACACTTCCTTCAAGGCGGATTCGAACCAGCGACCTAAGGATGACCTGTTAGACGCCCACAGTCCTCCGCTCTACCAACTGAGCTATCTAAGGTGTCTCATCCAACCGCAGACGGGGCTAAATTTTGCCGAGGTCAACAGACACCCCATGGCACGAAAGTGGAGCACAACGAACGAGCCAGCCAGGAGTCGAACCTGGAATCTTCTGATTCGTAGTCAGACGCGTTATCCATTGCTCCACTGGCCCTCCGCGAGGTCGTGGACAAAATGATGGAACCCAAGTGATGCAGTCCTTTACAGGATTACCAACAACTTCAAGGCACTGGAGCAACGCAGAGTGTCTCTGCAACTGCAGTCCTACGAAAGCACGGAGGATCACCAGTGACTCGAGCCACCCGTCCCCCAGACCGCTCTGACTGAAGACGTTTCCCATTTTGCTGTGGCACGCCTCGTTGGCGCAGTTAGGTCTAGTGGCAAGGATTCTGCGCTCATCGTGCCAGGCACCAATGCATGCTCTCCCTGGTGGTCTAGTGGCTAGGATTCGGCGCTCTCACCTCCGCGGCCCGGGTTCGATTCCCGGTCAGTGAATTTAGTTTTGGACGCCCTATGGGGCATTTCACGAGTGCTTGCAATCACTGCTCTTTGACGGCAAGCACGGTCTCCACGGGAAAAAACGACGCTTCCTTAGAACCGGATTCGAACAAGCGACCTAAGGATGACCCGTGAGATGCCAACAGTCCGAGAATAGAAGACTCTGTGGATAGTGTACGACATGCTGAGTTTGTGACCGAGTTAGACTTACTTAAGGGTTATTGCCAGGTTCCCCTTACGGAACGTGTCTCAGAGATCTCTGCTAGCTTATGCCACTGCAGGTTGATTTTTTTACAAGATATGGTTATGGTTTTTGGTTTAAAACATGCTCGTGCAATATTTCAAAGTTTGGTGTCCTATGTACTTTGTGATGTACCTTGTTGTGAAGCATACCTTGATGATGTGGTGTGTTACTCTGAAACTTGGAAGAAACACCTGAACACTGTGTTTGGGAGTCTTCAATCAGCAAACCTCACACTTTTTATGACCAAGATGGCGGCGCGTGAACATCGCGAGGCTCAGCGTCTCTCCAGTTTTAGCTTTTATATAGTGTATTTCTTGCTCATCTCGGGTCTGTTCGTCCAGAACAGTTGTGCATTTACATCGTACACCCGGCAGGAGCTTTAGGATATCAGTTTAAGCATGTCCGGAAGTTGCATCAGCAACATTCAACTCGTCCCTGAGATCGTCAGAACATCCGATGCTACGCACCTCACACGGCCGGGCGGAAGTGCTCGTCAACGGCGTCGAGATCGTAAACATATGCGGGGGAAGCGCGGAGGGCTAAGAGCTAGGCTAAACACCTGAACACTGTGTTTGGGAGTCTTCAATCAGCAAACCTCACTCTTAATCTTGCTAAATGTGAATTCGATTGTGCTACAGTCACTTATTTGGGTAAACATGTGGGTCAGGGGACCGTTCGTCGTCCTTTTGACGCTAAAGTAAAAGCCAACGATGCTTTCCCAGTTCCTGTAACAAAATGAGAACTTAGGCGATTTCTTGGGAAGCCTGGATATTATAGAAGTTTTCGCAAAGACTTTTCAGATGTTGCAAAACCCCTAACAGATCTTCTGCGTGGCCCAGTGTCTTTTGAATGGAATTTGAGGTGTCGGTATGCCTTTGATGGCCTCAAAACGTAGTTGTATTGTTCTCCTATGTTAGCAGCCCCTGGACTTCTCAAAACCATTTAAGCGGGAGGTGGATGCGAGTGGGACCGGTGCTGTCTTATTGCAGGAAGATGATCATGCAATCAACCGCACTGTCTGTTTCTATTCAAAAACGTTCAATCGTCACCAGGTTAACCATATCACCATGGACAAAGATGCCCTGTGCCATTTGCTAGGCTTACAGCAATGTGAGGTTTATCTTGGTTCTAGTTCATTACCCATTGTTGTTTATAATGACCATAACCCAGATTTTACACAACAAGGCAGTTGAAAATGTGATTACGGACACTTTGCCTAGATATCATATTTAAAACTATTTGGAAATCTGAGATTTTATGGGTGGAGGTGTTACAACCCGGAATGAGTGTTTGTTTTCTTGTGCTTGAGTCTGTGTTGCAGGAATGGAGGCTGTTTATTGGTTCGTGGATAACTTCTGCTGATTGGCACGGCTGTTTTGGGGGGGGGTGGTAAAAACCTGTTCTCTCTAGTCATTTTTAGCTTGCTAGCCCAACAGGCAGCTTGCTCATGTTTAGTCTTAGGCCTGTTTTTGTCATGTTTTGGGGACAGTGAGTTTAATTGTCTTGATTCTTTAGGGGACAGGGGACATTTTATTCCTTTGTCGTTTCTTGGTTTTTATTAACTAAGGAGTAAGGTAAGTGTTGTGTGAAATTCATCATACTTTTTCTTTTCTCTTTTGTTACAGGTTATGTAGAAAGGTTATGAGTGGAGTTTCATTTACGGGTTTTGTTTGTTGTTTTGGCGTTTTCTGAGTCTGAAAGAGCGTCTCTTCTTTTTGTTTTCAAGAAGAAATGCATAGCTTGTATACGGGTCTGAGACATCTTTTCTGTTGCGGCCTGGCCATAGACAGAATTGGGGTTTTGACAACTCTGCGAGGAACTCCGTTCAAAGCCAAGCACTAGAGCAAAGCTGTGTCAGAAGTGGGATTCGAACCCATGCCTCCAGAGGACACTGCGACCTGACCGCAGCGCCTTAGACCGCTCGGCCATCCTGACTGTCAGACTGCTTTGACACAACCTGATGAACTAAGTGCTGCCTGACGGTCTCCAGGGGTAAAAACGACGGTTCCTTCGAGCCGGATTCGAACCAGCGACCTAAGGATGACCTGTTAGACGCCTACAGTCCTCCGCTCTACCAACTGAGCTATCGAAGGTGTCGCATCAACCTGCAGACGGGGCTAAATTTTTCCGAGGTCAATGGAGACCCCATGGCACGAAAGGGGAGCACAACGAACGAGCCAGCCAGGAGTTGAACCTGGAATTGTCTGATTCGTAGTTAGACGCGTTATTTACATTTACATTTATTCATTTGGCAGACGCTTTTATCCAAAGCGACTTACAAGTAGTTTTCTTACAGTGGCACATTACTGCAGAGCAATCAGGGGTAAGTACCTTGCTCAAGGGCACTTCAGTCATGACCTGCTGGCACTGAGATTAGAACAGGCAACCTTCTGATCAAAAGCCCAACGATCTAACCACCAGGCCACAACTGACCCCGCGTTATCCATGTTTTCAGATCCCGCCGTGTCCCATTACAGTTTTTTACAATTGCTATGACAGTTTTTTCAATACATTTAACAAGTTTCCTAAACTCTTAACGCACCAACACACCTAAAACACTCAATTGGTAAAACGGTTAATTTCATGCTCATAATCACACATTGTAAACTAAACTCCAAAACTAATTTTCAAAATACAATAATTCACTAACACAATACACTATGTCTAACAAAACACTGCAAACATGTTTCAAAATCAAATAATTATTCAAAACACTAACACATGTTCTCTTCCAACAGGAACATTTAGTCAATCATAACACAATGACAAAAAAAACACTAACATCAGCTGAATTTACAGAAACTGCATTATTTTATGTGTCAGGTCTGCCCTTATACAATAGACAGTTTATTGTATTGATCATAGATTGCGTTTTGCACTGTAGTATCTTTTGAAGCCTCTCTACATTTTAGTTTTGTTGGGTTTAGTAAATGCATGCATTTTGTTTCTTTTGCTGCAGAAATATAATACAAAAATGAATGACCATCTTAGCGTAGCTTTATAGAATGCACAGTTTATGAAAAAAAAGACAGAGACAGAATTGCTGCAGTAAAGACTTTATTTGAAAAAGGACATTACTGCAAGATATACAAACAGAAAAAGCACCGGAATAATAATAATAATAAAAAAGTAATCTTCTAATCTGCTCGGTCTTCTGCATTTGGCCACATGTTCTCATCCACATCACACCTGATATCTTCTCTGGCAAGGCATCTTGGGAAGAATCTTTTGGCATGCCTTATCCACCCTGGCAGTGTTCAGCTGTGATGTCTTGGCATGCAGCATCCATTGCATCCAGGAGGGACATTTGGTCATGTGGACGATGGTCAAAAACCATCTCCAGACCGAGAAAAACTCCTCAATGGGGTTGAGGAAAGGGGAGTAAGGAGCAAGGAAATGGGACATCCTCCTTGGATGGGCGTCAAACCAGGCTGTGACTAAACGGGAATGGTGGAATGCCACATTGTACCATGTGATCACATATATTGGCAAGTGGTCTCCCTCCTGTCACCTTTCTACCTCTGGCACCAGTCTTTCGTGAAGGTCTTCTAAAAACAGGAGAAGGCGGTCGGTGTTGAAGGGGCCAATCTCACATTTTTGCAGGAGAGCAAGAATGAGTTTTTTAGGCTCGAGATGTTTGAAGGACTCGGCGTGGCAGTTAATGGTCCGTTAGACAGATCGGCATTCAAAGGAAACCTCCCCGTCGGGGAATCGAACCCCAGTCTAACGCGTGACAGGCGGAGATACTGTCCACCATACTAACGAGGAACACCCGTCTTCTGCACAGCATGCACGCGGCCAGCCGTTCGGAAGGGTTCATTCGCTCCTGTCTTGCCAGTCAGTGAAGGGACTCTGTTGCTCGATGCAGTGGTGTGGGCTTACAACACCGTGTTCAGTACATTTGGAAATTCAGCAAGCCGGCACCTACTCGTCTGCGTTGGTATAGGGATGACGATAGCTGAATTCCACCCAAGACTGAGTTCACCCTTAATTTTGGCAGCCTGGAGATAAGCGTGGTGCGCTGCATCCACACTGAATGGAGGGCGGCCTGGAACTCACCAGTCGCCTGACTGCTTGCTGTGAAACGAGATGTATAATTACCTTGTTTCGCCACAGTACTCGTGCTTGCTAAGGCAGCACGTATACTAAAATTGGATCGATACAGAGAAGATTAGCATGGCCCCTGCGAAAGGATGACACGCAAATCCGTGAAGCGCTCCATATTTATTTCCATTTACCTGCTTTGGATGGTAGTGTGTCAAGCAGGTGTTGTAAGCCCACACCACTGCATCGAGCAACAGAGTCCCTTCACTGACTGGCAAGACAGGAGCGGATGAACCCTTCCGAACGGGTGGCCGCGTGCATGCTGTTCAGAAATCGGGTGTTCCTCGTTAGTATAGTGGACAGTATCTCCGCCTGTCACGTGGAAGACCGGGGTTCGATTCCCTGACGGGCAGGTTTACTTTGAACGCCGATCTGTCTAAAGGACTGTTAACTGCCACGCCGAGTCCTTCAAACAGCTTGAGCCCAAAATACTCATTCTTCGAAGTCAGATTTTGTTCAAACGAGCTTTTGTTAGGTTTTTCTTTTTTTAACATAAGCTGTTAAGCCTGTTCGTGGCCATTTGCCCACGACAAATACCCCTTTCTGCTTTGGGACAAACTCAAGCAGCCCTGCTGTATGCAGAGCCCCGAACAATATAACAAATGCGTTTGTTCTTCTAGTGTGATATAATGAAAGACTCCGTAAGCTGCCCTTCGAGATTCGCCACGCCATGATTCATCAGTTGCAATGTGACATGTTTTGACTGAACATCGTAACCGCTGGGAAAGTGCATGGGCATAGCTCTTTGTTTCTCTGATGACGAGCTTTAGCTAAACCTTGGAATGCTTGGAATTCCAAATGTACTTAGCACCGTGTTGTATGACCAGACCACGTCACCCGAGCTGCTGTTTGTTCGCACAAAACCCGTCCGTGGGGGTCGCCGCGTTCACGCTTGGCCGCCGACGGGTGTTCCTCGTTAGTATAGTGGACAGTATTGAATCCCGTTCTGTCTTAAAGGACAGTTAACCGCTGTGCCAAGTCCTTTAAGACAGAACGGGATTCAATACTGTCCTCAAAAGGGGTTCTGATTGGAAGACCCATAAAAGAGAATGCTGTGCTGGGAGGTCCCACCGAGATTTGAACTCAGATCGCTGGATTCAGAGTCCAGAGTGCTAACCATTACACCAAGGAACCCTGTTTCGAGTGGTTTTAGGCCCGCTAGGCGCACAAGAAAAGGCCACCCGGTCCAGGGTGCACAAATATCTCTGCGGTAAAGCAATGCACAGGCAAAGACTTGCCGACCTTCAGTCTAACACTCTCCCAACTGAGCTATTTCGGCCACATCATCTGTCTTGTGCAAAGGCTCAAACCGTTGGGCAGAAGCAATTCCAGACATGGGCCTCAAAAGGGGTTCTGATTGGAAGACCCATAAAAGAGAATGCTGTGCTGGGAGGTCCCACCGAGATTTGAACTCAGATCGCTGGATTCAGAGTCCAGAGTGCTAAGCATTACACCATGGAACCCTGTTTCGAGTGGTTTTAGGCCCGCTAAGCTCACAAGAAAAGGCCAACCGGTCCAGGGTGCAAAAATATCTCTGCGGTAAAGCAATGCCTGGGCTTGAAAAATCTCTCTGCCCAAATGTGCTTTACTGCGGGTGTTTGTGTATAGAGGCGTCTAGTACGCGAAAAAACGTAGAAGAATTTCAATCGTAAGCAAACAAGCTAGTAGAAAGGCTCAAACCGTTGGGCAGAAGAAACTCCAGACATATTGGATGCCCTGTTTAAGAGAATGCTGCGCTTAGAGGTCCCACCGAGATTTGAACTGGGATCGCTGGATTCAGAGTGCAGAGTGCTATGCATAAGTTGAAAGGCTAAAACCGTTGGGCAGAAGCAATTCCAGACATGGGCCCCTCGGAAGGGGTTCTGATTGGAAGCCCACTAAAGGAGAATGCTGTGCTGAGAGGTCACACCGAGATTTGAACTCGTATCGCTTGATTCAGAGTCCAGAGTGCTAATCATTACACCATGGAACCCTGTGTCGAGTGGTTTTAGGCCCGCTAGGCGCACAAGAAAAGGCCACCCGGTCCAGGGTGCACAAATATCTCTGCGGTAAAGCAATGCACAGGCAAAGACTTGCCGAAACTAAACCAGGGACCTTTAGATCTTCAGTCTAACGCTCTCCCAACTGAGCTATTTCGGCCACATCATCTGTCTTGTGCAAGCCTTTTGACGAACGACCCCAGCATCATTTTACCAATGAGAGATGGACGGCATGCCAGGGAAAAGTCAGTGGCCAGTACGGGGATCGAACCCGCGACCTTGGCGTTATTAGCACCACGCTCTAACCAACTGAGCTAACCGGCCTATGGGGTCCTGCAATCACATTTCGCGTCGCTGATTTTACTCCTTTGAGTGTCGTACTGTTAAGTGGCAACAGTTCCGGTTAGTTCGTTCAAATGGAAGAGCGCTTGTTTTGCATGCGAGAGGTACCGCCATCGACGTCCGCATTATTCGAGGCTTTATTCTCTCACCGCTTTATATAGGCTCACCGCTAAGAAAAATTGTCTTCCCACAAGCTTTCTTGCAGTGTTATTTGCATTTTCATTTAGACAGTGTGAACGTGTGCTGTGGTGCGTTTCCTTGCGCTTTCACCGTACTTTCATGAAGAGCGTTATACAAAAGAGCCATAGCCGATACGAGGTTACCGTGTGAACAACTCGTAATTAACTATGTTTGGGGTAAGACCACATCATTTACTTTCGACCTATGCGCTGTCATAAATTGTGGGGGAAAAAATAGCTCATAGAGGGGGTACGAGGTAAATGTATGTATGGACGGGAATATGGACAGTGTTTGTAAGGCGTACCAGTCTAGGCAAACCCATAGGGGAGAATGGTGTCCGTCATGGAATAAGGTAATAGCATATACAGGTGGTTGGACCCCGGAAAGAACCTAGCCTTTGGACCCGTACCTCGGCAAAATTTGATTTCAAAATGCAAAGAGATTACAGAGCAAGTCAAAATCCACTCACCCTTTCAATATCCACCAGAACGGGATCAGCCAATTATACAGGGGAGTTTTTCCTTATAATGGGGGTGCACATGCAAGGAACAGATAGAAAAGCAGTAATAAAATTTGTTGTGGACAGTTCACCTGAGGAGGAAAGAAATGAGACAATAGCTGAGCCATTATCGGTAGGACAAAAGAATGGAGTGGTAGAAATAGATTACACCATGTTAAAACCGGAAGATTTGATAGAAAGAGCAACAGGATATGGGGAAAATAATTTGTGGCTGGAATGGATAATTACCACAGCCAGAGAACAGAGGTTAGATGATTGTGTAGGATGTGCTAATGCAAGACCCCATTTATATATTGAACCAGCCCCGTTGTACCAAAACGATACGTGGGGTTATGAGTGTATGCTGACACGGATGGCCAGTCCAAAAAATTGTACCACATTGGCAACAATATTCCCACCAATAACCTACCTTTCACGGTCAGGTCCATTTACACCAAAGAAAGCAAATTATACCTGTTATGATATTAAACGTCAATCACCAACCAGCAACCTGGGGGAGATAAATAAGGAGTGGTGTGATCAGATCATAGTAGATAATGGGACTAGAATAGGTACGTGGGCTAGGGCAGGTTTGTATTATTAGTGTGGAGATCGAAGATTGTTTACTAGGATACCTGAGAAGGCAAAGGGAGTGTGTGCTTTGGTAAGACTGGGAGCTCCAATAACCCTGATAGGTGACAGAGCAGTCAGAACGGAATCCGTGAATTCAGCAACATTGACTAGAAGACGTAGGAGACACATCATTACAAAGAGAGCAATAGGTTCAAGTGTAGATTTATCATTAAATAGTCCTACGTATATCGATGCTATAGGGATTCCCAGAGGTGTACCAGATGAATATAAGCTAGCGAACCAAGTGGCAGCAGGTTTTGAGAATACACCATTAATAGCTGCTCTTTTTTCAGTCACCCCAAACAAGAATGTAGATAGGATTAATTATGTGCATTATAATGTCATGAGATTAGCAAATATGACAAGGGATGCAGTAGATGGTTTAGCGGAGCAACTAGCACCAACTTCACTGATGGCTTTCCAGAACCGTATGGCTCTGGACATGCTGTTGGCAGAGAAGGGAGGAGTATGTGTAATGTTTGGTGATCTTTGTTGTACGAACATTCCCAATAATACTGCCCCTGATGGATCAGTGACGAGGGCATGGAAGGATTGAAAACTTTGTCTATCGAAATGAAGGAACATTCAGGAGTAAATAATCCTATTGGAGATTGGCTAGACAAAACATTGGGAAGATGGAAAGCAATAGTAATGTCTATTGTGATGTCCATAGGGGTATTTGTAGCAATTTTGATTACGTGTGGCTGTTGTTGCATTCCTTGCCTTAGATCACTGTGTAATCGCTTAATAATTTCAGCTATTGAGAGACCGGAAAGCCCCAAACCATTTAATATGCCATTGTTATCTAGCTATAATAACGACACGGAGGACCAAGAATTTTGACCTCTTTCGAGGTCAAGAGAGGGATTATTGGGGTTACGATGTTCTATGTATTATAAATTTATGTTTACTGTTGTTTTACTGTCAAATATAATGATATGAGTATGTCCATGCTGTGCTGGGTTTTTGTCTTGAAAACTAGTTGGCAGGAGTGTGAAACGAGAGCTTTGAGGAATGCGGAAGCTGAGTTTCAAATAACGTGTGTGTGTGTGCGTAAATCGCATTTTTCGGCAGGACTGCTATTTTCAAAATGTTTCGCAGGGAACCAACGGTTGGGGGGAATGGAGTCAGATTAACATGCCCCGAGGTGATTGGTTCCAGAGGATTGAACGCCCGCCCAAGGAAGGGGAAGAGCCTGAAGAGAGAATCGACGTCACATATATTATAAATATCTGTAACCCGGAAGTGTGTTTTTCAGTTGTTCGCTCATATATATGTTGAGAGGCAACCCCAGCTGGAAAGAAGCTTTTACATCTGACAATAAATTCTACTTATTGGGAAAAACTGTCTCTTTGACTTTTCTTCAAATTTTTGAACATGCAGGACTGAAGCGAAAAAGTCCGTCAGGGTCTAATAGATGTAGCACAAAGGAAAAAATAGTCTAAG
>NC_136768.1:22903192-23030692 GCF_947034865.1 Barbatula barbatula | reverse complement strand
GTTGCCTCCCTCCCGTACAGCACAAAAATAGAGACGGCAGAGGGACCACAGTATTTCCGGGTGATGCACAGCCACCAGGTGAAGACCTGTCGGCTGTGCATGAGCCCGGATCATGTGGTGAAGGATTGTCCGGACTTTAAGTCCTTTAAGTGCGAAGAGAGGGGGCACTTCGCGAGGGACTGCAATGCAGTAAGGTACCCAGATTGCAAATTGGCTTTAAACAACTGTGTGTGTGGGATGAGTATTGTGGAGGAGGAGAAGCAGGTAGACGGGCAGATGCATGAACAAGACAATGAAGAGCCAGAGGAGGGATTAAGAGGATTACAAAATGACGAATCAACAGGGAATAAAAATACTGAGGACCAAGAGGAAGAGTGTAATGGACATGAGACGCAAGCACAACAAGAGGAGGATACACGCACACAGATGGACCTGACTGAAAGTTCGCAAAGAAGGATGGACACTGTGGAACCAAATGGTCAAAGTGAAGAGGAAAAAGAAGAGGAGCAATTGAAGCCTAGTAAAAGAAGATGATCAATCAAGGTATCGCCCAATTTAGAGACTGCTAGGAAAAAAATGCTTAAAGAGGACTCAATTGAGACAAGCAATAAGTATGACGTGTTAAAGGATTTTCAGGAGGATGATCTAAAATGATGAGTTTTATTATTATCTTTATATGCCACATGCTTTTAAGATTTGTTACCTTTAACGCTAGAGGACTGTTAGACATAAGGAAATTTGAGAAAGTGAAAGAAATGTGTAAAGGTGAGGACGTGATTTTACTACAAGAAACTAACTGGAGGGAAGGCTTTATGACTGAAATAACGGAAAGGTGGAATGGAGCTGGAATGGAGGAATGGAAAGGTGGAATGGAGCCTGCTAGCCCTGGCTAGCAGGCCTAGTGCTGGGGCCTCCTTGGGACGAGTAAAACTTCTGACGGGGGTTCTCTGAAAACAAGCGCGGCGGTGCTACGTGTTTGCTCGTAGTTTTGCCATGCTTTGGCACTTTAATTCCGATACAAACGGAGCGACGTGTCCGAGGAAAGTACTGCGTCGTTTTCTGTCGCTATCCCCGACTGCATACACACATCCGTCTCTGTGGCGCAATCGGTTAGCGCGTTCGGCTGTTAACTGAAAGGTTGGTGGTTCAAGCCCACCCAGGGACGAGAGAAGCTTTTCCTTGCTATGTTGAACACAGCTGCAGCAGTTGTGTTCTGCAGCACCCCATCACGCGGTGGCCTGACAGCGAAACTGGCTCAACAGAGCCTTACTCTATAACAATAAGGTATTTCTAGCCGAAACGCCAGCAAGGAAAAGAAGCCTCTGAGCTTCCCAAATTGAGAGCTAAACCTGGTCCGCTTACGTGAAAGCAGGGGTCCTGAGTGACGGACACTTCAGAAAGGGCAACACCGTATTGCCCTTGTTCAGGTGTCAGTCATGGTCCCACTGTTTCCCAGAGCTAAAGAAACCGAATTGCGACCCCCAAATTTTGTACTAAACGTGTACTATCAGTAAACAACAGAAAGAAGGACTTGGGGTTGAGGAAAAGACCCCCCTGACGACAGTTTGCTGAAGCAAGTGAACACACTGCCCGACTCTAACAGCATCTGTTCTTTAACACGCTTATGCAGCCCTGCCCTTAGCAAAGCCCCAAAAATAACACAAACTCACAGTGGTTTCCCTCCACGGAAACCTTTAGTAAAAGACGAAAGATTTATGCGTAGATGAAGAGAATCTCGAGCTTTGCCAATCTGTCCACGAACCAGCGTGCACACTATGTCACGCCACAATGTTCACAGAGGGTCATTTCTCCTGCAGGCTCCTCTCAGACCACTTCAATTGAGAGGAGGAAAAGAAGTAAAAATCAATTCCATCCCCAAGTAACTCCAATCGCCTCTGACGAGGTGCCGACGACGCTGATTGCATGCTGACCACAGGTAATCAGATTTAAATCTAATCTGAAGGACTAATCTGCTAATCTGAAATGCTAATCTGAAGGACATCACTGGACCCTTACTGGACCCCCTGCAGTTTGCTTACCGAGCAAACAGGTCTGTGGATGACGCAATCAACATGGGATTGCACTTCATCCTGCAACATCTGGACAAAACAGGGACTTATGTGAGGATCCTGTTTGTGGACTTTAGTTCGGCTTTCAACACCATCATCCCAACAGCCCTCCAGTCCAAATTGACCCAGCTCTCTGTTCCTAGCTCTATCTGTCAGTGGATCACCAGCTTTCTGACAGATCGGCAACAGTTAGTGAAACTGGGGAAATTCATGTCAAACAGCTGCTCCACCAACACGGGTGCCCCTCAGGGATGTGTTCTCTCCCCACTGCTCTTCTCACTGTACACCAACGACTGCATCTCTAAAGACCCTTCTGTCAAGCTCCTGAAGTTTGCAGACGACACTACAGTCATCGGCCTCATCCAGGACGGTGACGAGTCTGCTTACAGACAAGAGGTTGAGCAGCTGGCTGTCTGGTGCAGTCTTAACAACCTGGAGCTGAACACGCTCAAAACAGTGGAGGTGATCCTGGACTTCAGAAGAAACCCCCCTGCACTCCTCCCACTCACCATCATGAACAGCACTGTGGCTGCAGTGGACTCATTCAGATTCCTGGGAACCACCATCTCTCAGGACCTGAAGTGGGACAATCACATTGATTCAATTGTGAAAAAGGCCCAACAAAGGTTGTACTTCCTTCGCCAGCTGAGGAAGTTTAACCTGCCACAGGAGCTGCTGAAACAGTTCTACTCATCCGTCATTGAGTCTGTACTGTGTACTTCAATAACTGTCTGGTTTGGTTCAGCTACAAAATCAGACATCAGAAGACTACAGAGAACGGTACGGACTGCTGAAAGGATTATTGGTACTCCCCTGCCCACCCTTCAAGAACTGTATACATCCAGAGTGAGGAAAAGGGCTAGGAAAATCACTCTAGATCCCTTACATCCAAGTTACCCCATCTTTGAACTTTTGCCATCTGGCCGGCGCTTCAGAGCCGCAAATACCAGGACAGTCAGGCACAAGAACAGTTTCTTCCCCCAGGCAATCTACCTCATGAACAGTTAAATGTTCCCCACTTATGCAATAAAAATGTGCAATATCCTTATATTTATTGTTAACCCCTCCATCCTAGTACATCTCTGCATCTACTTAATCCTATCCCATTATAATTTCTAGCACAATTGTTTATACACTTATTTATTTGCCTATTTCTTGTCTGTGTGTTGTTGTCTCTGTGTACTGGAAGGTTATGTCACAAAAACAAATTCCTTGTATGTGCAAGCATACTTGGCAATAAAGCTCTTTCTGATTCTGATTCTGATTCTGAAATCTGCCTTATTAACAGATTTGTCCAACTCTGACAAATGCCAGACGAGGACCTCAGACATTAGTGTAAGGCTTGGACTTTTGGAGCAAGCATACTGCTGTCCGTAATGTGGAAATCTGCTATGGACACCCGAAAAAAGTAAGTCACATTGCAAAGGGTTTGCCCGAGATGAAGTGTGGGTTTTTCTCCTCTAGAGAGACAAATCAACAGCTGAGTTCAATGCACCGCACACATAGTCGGCAGGATTGGAAGCAGCGCGGGGAGACCCTGATGGATTTCTAGCCCGACAACAGCACGTCACGACTTTGCCGGAAATGATGTTTTTTTTATTTTTTTCCATCTAAAAAAGAGGTAGCGGCATCGACGTCCGCATCATTCGAGGCTTTATTTGCATTATTCGAGTCGAGGCTCACCGCTAAGGAAAAATGTCTTCCCACAAGCTTTCTTGCAGTGTTTTTTGCATTTTCATTTAGACAGTGTGAACGTGTACTGTGGTACGTTTCCTTGCGCTTTCACCATAGTTTCATGAAAAGCGTTATCCCCTTATTGTTGGGCGATTGTCAAAATAAGTCTTTTGCCCTGGGCTTGAAAAATCTCTCTGCCCAAATGTGCTTTACTTATCATTTCTGTGTGTGTGTGTGCGTGAAATCACATTAACGTTTCAGACATGGGCAATTTGTTGTGCTTTATATTTCGCTTGGGTGTATTGCCCTTTGGCTCATTTCGTACCATTGGCAGTTGTCAGTATGAAAAGCAGCGTGTGCTACTGATACTTGACGTTAACTGAACCCTGGTTGAAAACCTGCCGATGTCTTACTTTATCATCAGAAAAACCTTCCGTCTTCTATGTGTTTCATCGTTCCACAACTACAGCGCTACAACCCCTCGGAAGGGGTTCTGATTGGATGCCCTGTAAAAGACAATGCTCCGCTGAGAGGTCCCACCGAGACTTGAACTGGGATCGCTAGATTCAGAGTCCAGAGTGCTAAACATTACACCATGGAACACTGTTTCGAGTGGTTGACGGCCCGCTAGGCGCAGGAGAAAAGCCACTCTGATCGGGGTGCACAAATTAGCTCTGCAGTAAAGTAACGAACAGACGAAGCCTTGCCGAAACCCGGGATCGAACCAGCGACCTTAAGATCTTCAGTCTAACACTCTCCTAACTGAGCTATTTCAGCCATTTGCAAGAGAAACAATTATGTGTTGATGCAGAATAACTGCGTGCTGAACGTGATGTTTGTGCGCGGAGAGGAAAAGAGTTAGAAAATGATTTTGAGATAAAACAATTTGAGTTGCAGCGTAACCTAGAGTTACAACAGACACTGGAGTTACGTAAATTGGAGTTACAATCTGAACGGGAGGAAAGAGATTTTCAGTTGAGAAAATTAGAGTTAGAACTGAATGCCCAAACAGTTGGAACTCCACTTCGTGTGCCACTATCTGTTGAACCCATGACGACTGCACCTGTTTTTGATGTTTATAAAAACATTAGACTAGTGCCACAATTTTTTGAGAAGGAAGTAGATAAATATTTCCAATATTTTGAACGTGTTGCAGAGTCTTTGAGATGGCCAAAAGAGTTTTGGACCTTATTGCTGCAATGTGTTTTAATTGGGAGGGCACAGGAAGTTTATTCAGCGCTGACTATAGAGCAAAGTCGTGATTATGACATCGTGAAGTCTGCTATTTTTCATGCATATGAGCTGGCACCTGAAGCATACCGCCAGAAATTTAGAAGTCATTTTAAGGCTGAGAAGTGCACATATCTGGAGTTTGCTAGAGAGAAAGAAAGCTTGTTTGACCGTTGGTGTACCTCAGTAAAAGTAACCACCAAGGAACAGCTTAGAGAACTGATTCTTTTAGAGGAGTTCAAAAGCTGTGTTCCAAATGCGGTTGCTATGTATCTAAATGAACATAAAGTGAGTAAAATGTCAGAAGCTGCTCTTATGGCAGAGGAGTTTGTTCTTACTCATCAGCTTTCTGTTAGTCACTTAAATGATCTGAGTAGGTCAAAGTTAAGTGTTACTGTTAAAAATAAAAAGGTGGTTGCACGCCAGAATGCTGTGTCAAATTTCGCTGATAATACCTCAGTCACACGTACGAAAGGTGAGTTGGTTTGCTTTTATTGTAAAAAGCCAGGACATAGAATTTCTGATTGTATTGCTCTCAAAAGGAAAGAGAAAGGCGTTAAACATGTTGGTTTGATTTCTACATCAAATGTGAAGCATACTCCTGCACGATTTAACCAGCAGATTGAACGGGTGGATGTTACTGAGATGGAGAGTGTCAAAAATAATGCTGATTTTGCACCATTTCTCACTGAAGGGACTGTGGCTTTGCCTGATTCGGATGAGACTGTACCTGTACGTATCCTCCGAGATACTGGGGCGGGGCAATCTTTTCTGATGGAAGGACTTTTGCCCTTGTCTGAACTTACTACTACGGGAACAAAGGTGCTGGTCCGAGGACTTGAGATGGGGTTCACCGAAGTTCCTCTTCATTGCATTCATCTTAATTCCAAACTTGTGTCAGGTGATGTGGTAGTTGGAGTTCGTGCTATGCTTCCTGTCCCTGGTGTAACTTTCATACTGGGCAATGATTTAGCTGGGGGGAATGTCTGGGAAAAGTCAGACGGCAGTGTTCCACCTATAGTGGTCTCTGCTGTTGAGAAATTAGCTGGATCTTCTGATTGTCTTGATTTATACCCTGCATGTGCAATCACTCGGGCGATGGCTGAGAAAAGGGTGTCAGATGAAACTGAAAATATTCTTTGTAATACTTTTATTGTTTCTGAAAATCTTTCTCAGCCAGAACTTAGTATTGCGTGTACGGATGTGCAGGATAAGATACCTGTTCATGAGTCACATGTTGTTGTTGATCATAAGACAGATGGGTCTGATTTTATGTCAGAAAGTCCATTTATCTGTGATGACCATGTTAACGCTTGTTCTTTATCTCCGCTTTTTAGTGTGACTCGAGATGATCTTGTCAAAGCGCAGCAGGCGGATGATACTCTTCAAAAATTGTTCTCTTTAGCTCAGGAAGCAGGAGACAAGACTTCATCTCCTTTCTATTTTCTCCAGGATGGATTGCTTTATAGACAACAACCTATGAGCTCTGATATTATACTCGATCCTAGGAGATCGAAATCGTGGTTAGATTTCGTCAAGACCTGTTACATCTTTCACATCAGGGCATGGCTGGTCACTTGGGCGTACGAAAGACCTATGATAGACTACTAAGAAAATTTTATTGGCCTAGATGTAAGCGAGATGTGATTAACTCCATACGGTCCTGCCATACTTGTCAAAAGACGGGAAAACCAAATCAAAAAGTTCCAGTTGCTCCTTTACAGCCTATTGCTGCAGTTACTACTCCTTTTTCACACTTGACGATTGATTGCGTTGGTCCTTTACCACGATCTAAGGCTGGACATGCTTATTTACTCACTGTAATGTGTCAGACTACACGTTACCCTGCAGCTTATCCTCTGAGATCAATCACTAGCAAAGCTATTTTAAAGGCTTTAACAAGTTTCATGTCTATTTTTGGTATTCCAAAAACCATTCAGTCTGACCAGGGTTCGAATTTTATGTCCCGAAACTTCTCTAAGGTCATGCGACAACTTGAAGTTAAACATAACATATCAAGTGCTTATCACCCTCAAAGTCAAGGAGGTCTTGAAAGATTCCATCAGACCCTAAAGTCACTTTTGAGGTCTTATTGTGTCGAGCTTGACTATGAATGGGAGGAAGGACTTCCTTGGATGTTGTTGGCTATTCGTGAGGTTGTACAAGAGAGCATAGGTTTTAGCCCTAATGAGTTAGTGTTTGGACACACTGTTAGAGGCCCTATTGCTGTCTTGGCAGATGAGTGGACTAATTCTGACCCTCCTGAGAATGTTTTAGACTATGTAAGTAGTTTCCGTTATCGCCTCTATGAAACTAGAGCAATCGCTTTACGAAAGCTAGCTAAGTCTCAAGGGAAGATGCAGAAATTGTTTGATCGCAAAGTTAAGTCCAGACATTTTCAAGCAGGTGACCAAGTACTTGCGTTGTTACCTGTTTTGACTAGTCCTTTCCAGGCTCGGTTTGCTGGACCGTATACGATTGCAAAGAGTCTTCCGAATAACAGCTATTTGTTAAATACACCCGATCGGCGAAAGAAAATCCAGGTTTGTCATATTAACTTACTGAAATTATATGTTACTCCTGTACCTTCTTTGTCTATTGATGTTGTAAAAACTGCTGAAACTATAGATTTAAGTGTTTCAGAAGCATCTGTAGAGGTGGATGATCATCTAGAGGAAATAAAAGGTCCTTCTCGAGGAGAAGTGGAAGGGCGACTAAATAACTCTGAAATGCTTGTCAATTTGGCTCACCATTTGTCACACCTGTGCGAGTCAGAGAAGACAGACATAATTGAGCTGGTAAGCTCGTTTCCCTCTCTCTTTTCTGATGTTCCCACCCGAACTTCTGTCATTGAGCATGACATCGATGTCGGTACAGCTCAGCCAGTGAAACAACATGCTTACCGTGTCAATCCTATAAAAAGGAAGTTACTTCAGAAAGAGGTGGATTATTTACTTGATCATAAGTTAGCGGAACCCAGTTTTAGTTCTTGGAGTTCTCCATGTATTTTAGTGAGTAAACCTGATCGTTCGTATCGGTTTTGCACTGACTACAGGAAGCTTAACTCACTGACAAAACCTGATTGTTACCCTCTACCAAGAATAGATGACTGTGTTGACCGGGTTGGCTCTGCAAAATTTGTTAGCAAATTTGACCTCCTGAAAGATTATTGGCAAGTGCCGTTGACATCCCGTGCTAAAGAATTATCTGCTTTCGTGACACCTGACAGGTTTCTGCAGTACACTGTTATGCCTTTTGGGGTCCGAAATGCTCCTGCTACATTTCAGCGGTTGGTAAATCATGTGTTGTCTGGGATGAGCGGTTGTGAGGCTTACTTGGACGATGTTGTTCTGTATAGTTCGTCTTGGTCTGAACATCTCAATCAAATCAAAGAACTTTTTGTGCGTTTAGCAAAAGCCAACTTGACTATAAACCTTGCTAAGTGCGAATTTGGAAAGGCTACGGTGACATATTTGGGAAAGGTTGTTGGCCGGGGTTGTGTGAAACCGATTCACGCTAAAGTAAATGTGATCTGTAGTTTTCCCAAGCCAGCTACCCGTCGTGAGTTACGACGATTTCTCGGGATGGTGGGTTACTACAGGTGATTTTGTCATAATTTCGCAAATGTAGTTGCCCCTCTGACCGATCTGTTAAGTCCAAAGAGACCCTTTCAATGGTCTGAAAAATGTCAGTGTTCCTTTGAGAATGCAAAATCTTTATTAGCAAATGCTCCTGTGTTGGTTACCCCTAATTTTGAGAAGCGATTTCAACTTGCAGTGGATGCTAGTGCCTATGGGGCTGGCGCTGTTCTTTTACAAGAAGATTGTAATGGAATCGAACATCCAGTCAGTTATTTCTCAGAGAAATTCAATCGTCACCAGCAAGTGTATTCTACGGTGGAAAAAGAGGCATTAGCCCTTATTCTAGCCGTTCAGCATTTTGAGGTATATTTGAGCGCGGTCTGTGGTCCTATTACTGTATACACTGACCATAATCCATTGACGTTCTTAGATCGAATGCGCGGCAAGAATCAAAGAGTTATGAGATGGAGCCTTATTTTACAACCTTTCCACTTACAGATTTAACATATACGTGGCAAGGATAACATAATTGCGGATGCTCTCTCACGGATGTAAGATGTACCAGAGAGTCCGGCATTGTTTTTTTTCTCTTTCCCTTTCACCTTCTCTTTTTTTCCATTCTCCTTTTTTTTCTCTCTGATGTCCTAGGGCCCAGGATTCCGGGAGTGAAATGGCGTTGGATTTATGGAGATCAGTACTAAAGTTATTGTACATTCACATTTAAAAGGTTGTTTTGCCTTTGTATTTTTTTTCTTTCGGTTCTTTAGGAGAACCTCCCTCTGGAGTGGGAGGTGTGACGACCCAGAGTCTCCTCTTCCTGATTCAATTGGTGCTGATTGTGGGAGTCCCTGATTGGTTTCCTTATGCTAATTCACAAATTGGTTAGAGTATATGAGAGTGTGGTGCGTTATTGAAAGGAGGCACTCTCTGGAGAAGTACTCTTCTGGGGCCTCATGTACAAAGACTTGCGTTGAATTCATACTATAACATTGCGTACGGACAAAGCTGTAAATGTGCGTACGCACAAAAAAAAACAGATGTATGAATCTCTGCGTACGAAGGATCCCACGCATATTCTCTTTGTACATCCCAATTAACGTAGAATTGAGCGCACATGCATGAGCACAACTCCCCACCCAGTCTCCTCCCCTAATTAAATCAATTTAAATATGGTAATGAGTTCACTTTGGCAAACGATAGCAGTAAGAAAATGGCTAAAGCAAGCGGCAAGAAATGAAACTTTACGGAAAGTGAACTGGAGGTGCTACTATCGGAGGTAGAAACCAGAAAAAATATATTATTTGGCACTTTGTCCTCCGGAATTAACAACAAAAGGAAAAAATATGAGTGGGAGAGTTTGGCTGGAGCCGTCAATGCGGTGGGATCTGAAAGTCGCACTGTAAATGACCTTAAAAAGAAATGGTCTGATATTAAGGTGGACGTAAAACGGAGAACTGCTGCGCACCGACAAAGTGTGGGCAGAACAGGCAGTGGTAAAGGGGTCGATGAACTAACACCCTTTGAGCAGAGAGTTGCCTCAATTATAGGTGACACTTTACTCTCTGGAGTGGTATCTGCTGCTGTGGGAGACTCAGATTCACTACAGGACTGCCACGAAGGTAACAATTTCTCATTTGTTTTTACTTTGGTATATATAGCCTTTTTCATTATCAAATGCATGCAATGTAGTTGACCAAAACTACACCAGAGATTTTACATATCCATTGCATTTATGGCAAATGCGTGTGCCCCTTAAAAATGGAACGGACTCAAATCAAAGTTAACATGTGCCTGTGTTTATTTAGACTCATATGGTGGAATCCTCCCCTCCTGAGCAGCCAGCGCCCACTGTGCCCAGTGTTTCCAGTGCTCCCACCAGTGCTGACGCCCGTCCGTCTGGCTGCGTCTTGACGCATGCTGTTTTGGAGTCACAACAGCAAATCGTCATGGCCATCGGAGAAATCAACAGTCACCTTAAAAATATCACTGACGCACTCACAGACATAAGCCACTCATTAAAGGAATTGGTCAAAAAATGAACTTTGTCTCCGATTACCATTTATATTGTTGCAATCACATGTTGACGGGCCTGAATAGCTTGTTGGTTGGGCTGCACATACATTGGTCCTGGGTCAGGGTCATCTGGCGGTGCTGCCACCTCACCAAGTGGTATGCCATGCCTGTGCGCGACATTGTGCAGCACACCACAGGCCAGCACAATGCGGCACACCTTGTCAGGGCGGTATAACAGCATCCCCCCACTCCTGTCAAGGCAGCGCCACCGACATTTCAGCTGCCCAATCGCCCGCTCTACAACTGACCGAGTGCGAGAATGGGCGTTATTGTATCCGCGCTCTTGGTCAGTTTGTGGGTTGGTGAGGGGGGTTAAAAGCCACGTCTTTACTGGATAACCGCGGTCTCCTGAAAGGTTATTCAATAATTAAATGCAAAAAAAAATATATAATATACAATAAGATAAAGCATAACTTTAAATGCATCACTTACCAAGAATCCACCCATCACGCAACCTGCCAGTTTGGAGCCTCATCCCAACCATGCTGTTTGTAAGGATGTATGAATCATGGGTTGACCCAGGCCACTGTTGTGGAATTTTCTTATTCCTTAATCAAGGTGAGTCAATTTTGACAAACGCAATATACAGAGACATCAGGTACTTTGCAAAGTATTTTATTGTCGTTTAATCTGCATCATAAGCAATGAGCATGGTGCAGAGCAAAGGCGCTCTTTCCTTCTGCACCCAGAGTATATATATGATTACGTGAAACCCCCTCCCTTTGCCCCCTAGCCAGAATCCCGAGCTGGTTTCCGAGAAGTGATGCCCGTTATTCCAAACAGAACATCTTGGCATCTGCTCGAGGGCAAAGGCAGAGTGGTATGACGCGTATAGAGAAAAACATGATAACATAAATAAGAAAACATAGATAAAAACTTCATAAACATATAGATAGACACATCAAGAAGCTAGACAAGAAAATTTCCATTACATTCCCCCCTTTTATCATATATATTATAACCAAAATCCTTATACTTTGACCATGTAAGATGAGCAACGCCCTTTCTCTTACAGGTTTCATTCTTCTATCTAAACAGTTCTTAAAATCCCACTAGAATTGGTAACACCACCCGCTTCAGCCTTCCTCACTTTCCATATTCTTACTCTCATTTGTGGAATTGCTCCCGTTCCCTCATAACTAAAATTTTTCTGAGTTACAGCTAGTCTAAAACTTTCTCTTTTCCCTTTTTATTTGGCCATCCCAGGGGACATAATGGCCCACATTTTCAAATTTTGTTGCCTTATCCAGAACATCAACTGAGGTACATGTACCTCTACACAAATACATATTTGTTCCCCAGTACCTAGCAGAATTAGGGTAACACTGTCCCTCCCCATACCATTTTATTAAACTTGGAATATAGTGTTGCACAGAAACAAAATTCTATAATCTCTAATTTATAATTCTCGAACTGTGGATTCCCTTTGTGAGCACCAATAGTGTCGCTCCTCCTGTCGCTTCAGTCAGCACGACCATTGCGAAGAGCCATTGTGGATGCCATTTTGATGGCCAACGGTTGGAGTTGCCACTCCTTGGACACCTTTTTGCAGTGGGAGGCATGTCTTTCCTACGACTTCCTGGAAGCTTTGTAATGATTTGTCAGCTCCATTTGCTCCTGCTCTTTTGACCTGCACAAACATTTTGAGAGCAAAAACACAAAAACACATTGCCTGTAACATCCCCCCTTTTGACACGTGGTCTAGACCACGTGTCAAAATTGCAAAAGCAGAGAAAAAATGTTTGGCAAACAGGTGAGGCCATTTCGGCTCCCCCAAACATTGTCTGTGTATTTACATGAGCACTCCTTCCAGAGTGCACGCTCAGCTGGTTCTGCAAAATGTTTGCATCTCTGCAAGAGAAAGAGTTTTGTTAGTGATTTCTGGAGAAAATCTGTCTGTGGCACCGATGTTGCTTGCTTTGCTGCAAGGTCAGCTTGTCGGCTTCCTGCAAAAAAATAGTTTCAGATACAAAAATGTGTGTGGCATAGTCACACACAACAATGGCTGATGGGAGAAGAATGGCAGATAGCATATCAGCAACCTGTGTGTGATAAAGAATGTTTTTACCATCAGCTTTTAAAAAGTTTCTGTGTTTCCAGAGTGTGCCAAAATCATGAGTTACACCAAATGCATATCTACTATCTGTGTGAATGTCTACATTTTTATTCTTTGCTAATTCGCATGCGCGTGTGAGTGCAATGAGCTCTGCTGTCTGAGCAGAGAAATGGTCCCTAAAAATGATATCAATTGCTTCTTTGCTTTTGGACTTGCAATGTCTGAAATTGCAGACACGCTTTGCGGACAGCTGTCTGCCGCGGTCAGTAATTTCGTGACCCAAAAACGAACAACTTGTTTTGCCAGCTGGACTTTGGAGACATTTACTTTGTGTTCTTTTCTCTTATCTTTTTAACTCATTAAATATTGGCCTTATGCCATTGAGGGCTTCTGGTTTGAGGCTTCTGTTTTGAGGGGGTATTGCTGTTTGCGTGGACGAAAATTACCCTTGGGCGTTATCACAACAGGCTCACAGTTCCTAAACAACCCAACGTCATATTTTCCTGTCGCCCACATTTGTACGGGCACCTTTACCAAAATTTCTGGTATGTCAATACTCTTCATTAATCTTTTTTGTGTGTGAAAACACTTCAAGTCCCCTTGTTGTTGACAGACAGGCATGATTCTCACGATGGGCATGCAACAAATTTGAATATTGCACGTCATCCCTTTTAACCCATTCTATGGCGTGCGCATATTTGTCAGCAAAACACCCACAGCTCCCCACACCATTGTAATCAACGTCATGAGGCTCTGTGAGGCAATACTTTCTACATCATACTTACGTAATTCAAAACTACATCATACAGCTGTACGAGCGCTGCACTCGGGTCGTGTTGGTATCATGCTCAATCTGTCATCATACACATTATGACTCTGCCCAGCCAATGAATCGGGCAGCAGTCAGACATGAGAAACCTGTGTTGAAATTTGACACTCCCCAACTCACATTGCACCCTTTTGACATCAATTATTTTACATTAGAGCCACTAGCATTTAGGCAAAACACAGCTAGTTTAGACTCTGGTAAATTTAAACACTTCTTGTGAATCACAGTAGGCTATTTGTTGCCCCTGAATCTATCAAAAATTCAAGCGGTTTGTTGCACACAAGCATTGTGCATTTTAGCAAAGTTCAGAAAGCGGTTTCATTCATCATGGAATGTGAGCTAAGCAGATCTTCGTTGCATACAGTAGGAAAAAGCATTTCTTCATTGCATAGGCTAAGGGAAATCATACTCACCACCCTCGGAATGATGCCTCACCTCCTCACTTCCATCTACCTTATCTTTGACCTCAGTGGTCTCAGAGGCTCAGGACAATCATTTCGCCAGTGCCCCGTCTTTCCGCAATTGAAACATTTCTCTGGATCATAGGTGCTAGAGGGTTTAAACCCTCCTCTCCCTCTTCCATGTCCACGCCACTGACCGCCTCTCCTCCCGTTTCCTCTTCCTCCATGCTTTACTCCGATATTCATTAGAGCCATGTGGAGTTCTTTATCTTGTGTGTTTTTCTTCTGAAGCTCTTTCTTGCCTGTTTGTCTTTCGGCGTGTACAGCATGACGGACAATCTCACTCATTCTCGCGCGATCTGGCTCGATGCATGATTTTTCCACTTCTCGTCTCAGCTTTTCTCTGAGGTTCCGCAGAAAAGCGGATCTGAGATGTCCTTCGAACGGACCAATGTCTGGTCCGTCTGCATCAGGTTGAAGTCCAGAATGTTCTTTAAATACTTCCTCCAGTCTTTCATCAGTCTTTTGCACACAAGCAGCGATCTTATCCAGATTCAGAGCTTTGGGAAAAGTAGATTTTAGTCCTTCTAAGAATTTTTCCAGAATCCTCCTGTACTCAGCATTGTCTGCATGCGACCAGTTGACATGTTCCCTTCTATAATCCTCCACAGGCCATTTACCCTGTAACTTTCTTAAGTCAGATGGTTTCAGTTTGACTTTCAACAGTCTCTCTAATTCTTTCATTGAGGGTGAGAATTCTTTGCAAAATGTCAAAAGTTCTTTATACGTCGGTGCTGGTTGCGCTCTTTCCTGCTTTTGACACACCACGGGCTGTGGCATGTGCGGCACTGGTGCTGGTGGGGATACTGGTGGGGGCACTGGAGCTGCCTCAATCGGGTTCAGATGTTGGTGAGGAGGGACACAATCATCCTCCGGTTGGTGTTTGTACTCAGTCATAGATGGGGGTAAAGAAGACAGAGGGGTTAAATCATTATATTCAAGCAAAACAGGGTACAATGGAGTTTTCGGTGGTGGCAGTTCTTCCAATGCCATTCCTTTAAAAACATAGTCACGTCTATTAGCTTCCCTCTCCCATAACGCTAAACATTTACACGCTTCATCATATTTTTCCCTTTCTCTTTTGGACATTTTAAATATGTCTTTTTTCCCCATGTGTTCTCTTATTTTCTCTAATTTTGTGGTACTAAATGTACCGTTTTCTGGAAAGTTAGCTTTTTCTATTAAATAGGGTACACCTTGTAAACTTCCCGTTCCCCACCTTTTCCTCATTTCTCTGTATGTTGGTTTATCCATAATTCTGAATAGTCTCCCAGACTGTTTAGAATCTATCTCGATTCTGAGTAGTCTCCCCTCTTTAACTGTCTTAAGCAGTCCTCCAGACTGTTTAGAATCTATCTCGATTCTGAGTAGTCTCCCCTCTTTAACCAGACTGTTTAGAATCTATCTTGATTCTGAGTAGTCTCCCCTCAGACTGTTTAGCGCTAAGTAGTCTCCCCTTTCTTCTTAGACTGTTCAGAATATTTTCAACTCACCGTTTTTCACTTTTGTGCCTTGCACTGAGTTCTTTTGGGATCACGTCAGCCTGGGGTCCGGAGTAGAGTTCTCTCGTCCCTGTATGGGGTTAGAGCTGGATTTGCTATGTCCAGGATGATCAGTCAACTCTAATCCGTTCTCCATCAGCCTTGTGATCCCATCCTCGTCGCCAAATTGTTGTGGAATTTTCTTATTCCTTAATCAAGGTGAGTCAATTTTGACAAACGCAATATACAGAGACATCAGGTACTTTGCAAAGTATTTTATTGTCGTTTAATCTGCATCATAAGCAATGAGCATGGTGCAGAGCAAAGGCGCTCTTTCCTTCTGCACCCAGAGTATATATATGATTACGTGAAACCCCCTCCCTTTGCCCCTAGCCAGAATCCCGAGCTGGTTTCCGAGAAGTGATGCCCGTTATTCCAAACAGAACATCTTGGCATCTGCTCGAGGGCAAAGGCAGAGTGGTATGACGCGTATAGAGAAAAACATGATAACATAAATAAGAAAACATAGATAAAAACTTCATAAACATATAGATAGACACATCAAGAAGCTAGACAAGAAAATTTCCATTACACCACCTTGCCACAATATTTGTTAGGCGCATTTGTGCATCACATATTATCTGCACATTTATTGAATGGAAATGTTTCCGATTCACATATGCAAATTCTTCTTCAGATGGCGCCTTTATAGCAATGTGTGTGCAGTCGATCGCTCCGATTACATTAGGGAAACCGGCTATCGCTGCAAATTGCGTTTTAATGTTTGGCTGGTCAACTGCATCATATGGGAACCTTATATACCTGGTAGACATGCGGATGATCCCGTCCCATACCGCTGGCATTGCGCGGCTCCAAGACGACTGGCTTATTCCTGAGCGGTCTGCCAGTTCCCTTTGGAAAGAACCAGTTGCCAGAAAACCAAGTGTTTTCAGCACCTGCAAGGGAACGGGTATTGCGTGGCTCCTTGCTGTCTCTCTCTCTATATTCGGACCCAACTCAGCACAGAGCTCCAAGAGGATAGCCCTTGGAAATCTGAAACGGCTATTAAACCAGTCATCATCCTGAGCAAGAAAATTATTGTGGTCCCTAAAAACTCGTTATCTTCGGATTCTGCCATTAGCAATGTCCTCTAATAAAGCCAAAGCTGCCATTGCCATAGACTAAGGGTTGTGTCAATTTGCATACCGGTATGCTTTTATATGTTCTTATTTAATTGCATAATTGATATAATTAATATAATCCCATAAGGCTTGTGTGACAATATATGTCAATTATTTATAAATTGCTAATTAATAGCAATGCTTCCCACAGGTGGTGGTGCGATAGACTTGTAGAACAAATTATTGTGTAATGTTTACAACTTCACTTCATTGCCTGTAAGAGTCGCCAACAGACAAAAACAAGGAGAAATGTACGTACGCCAGACATGAAGTTGGCTTGGAGGAACGCACATTCTCGCGTTAATTTCACCGTTAGTACATCCGACCGTGAGCGTGAAAGCTGACGTACGCAAAGTTTTTGTGCGAACGCAAGGTTGATACATGAGGCCCCAGGTGTTTCTTCCAAGTTTCAGAGTAACACACCCCAAATCATCAAGGTATGCTTCACAACAAGGTACATCACAAAGTACATAGGACACCAAACTTTGAAATATTGCACGAGCATGTTTTAAACCAAAAACCATAACCATATATTGTAAAAAAATCAACCTGGAGTGGCATAAGCTAGCAGAGATCTCTGAGACACGTTCCATAAGGGGAACCTGCCAATAACCCTTAAGTAAGTCTAACTCGGTCACAAACTCGGCATGTCGTACACTATCCACGGAGTCTTCTATTCTCGGTCTGTTGGCGACTCACGGGTCATCCTTAGGTCCAAAACAAAAAGAAGAGATGCTCTTTCAGACTCAGAAAACGCCAAAACAACAAACAAAACCCATAACTGAAACTCCACTCACAACCTTTCTACATAACCTGTAACAAAAGAGAAAAGAAAAAGCATGATGAATTTCACACAACACTTACCTTACTCCTTAGTTAATAAAAACCAAGAAACGACAAAAGGAATAAAATGTCCCCTGTCCCCTGAAGAATCAAGACAATTAAACTCACTGTCCCCAAAACATGACAAAAACAGGCCTAAGACTAAACATGAGCAAGCTGCCTGTTAGGCTAGCAAGCTAAAAATGACTAGAGAGGACAGGTTTTTACCACCCCCCCAAAACAGCCGTGCCAATCAGCAGAAGTTATCCACGAACCAATAAACAGCCTCCATTCCTGCAACACAGACTCAAGCACAAGAAAACAAACAATCATTCCGGGTTGTAACACCTCCACCCATAAAATCTCAGATTTCCAAATAGTTTTAAATATGATATCTAGGCAAAGTGTCCGCAATCACATTTTCAACTGCCTTGTTGTGTAAAATCTGGGTTATGGTCATTATAAACAACAATGGGTAATGAACTAGAACCAAGATAAACCTCACATTGCTGTAAGCCTAGCAAATGGCTCAGGGCCTCTTTGTCCATGCTGATATGGTTAACCTGGTGACGATTGAACGTTTTTGAATAGAAACAGACAGGGCGGTTGATTGCATGATCATCTTCCTGCAATAAGACAGCACCCGTCCCACTCGCATCCACCTCCCGCTTAAATGGTTTTGAGAAGTCCGGGGCTGCTAACACAGGAGAACAATACAACTACGTTTTGAGGCCATCAAAGGCATACCGACACCTCAAATTCCATTCAAAAGACACTGGGCCACGCAGAAGATCTGTTAGGGGTTTTGCAACATCTGAAAAGTCCTTGCGAAAACTTCTATAATATCCAGCCTTCCCAAGAAATCGCCTAAGTTCTCATTTTGTTACAGGAACTGGGAAAGCATCGATGGCTTTTACTTTAGCGTCAAAAGGACGACGAACGGTCCCCTGACCTACATGTTTACCCAAATAAGTGACTGTAGCACAATCGAATTCACATTTAGCAAGATTAAGTGTGAGGTTTGCTGATTGAAGACTCCCAAACACAGTGTTCAGGTGTTTCTTCCAAGTTTCAGAGTAACACACTACATCATCAAGGTATGCTTCACAATAAGGTACATCACAAAGTACATAGGACACCAAACTTTGAAATATTGCACGAGCATGTTTTAAACCAAAAACCATAACCATATATTGTAAAAAAATCAACCTGGAGTGGCATAAGCTAGCAGAGATCTCTGAGACACGTTCCATAAGGGGAACCTGCCAATAACCCTTAAGTAAGTCTAACTCGGTCACAAACTCGGCATGTCGTACACTATCCACGGAGTCTTCTATTCTCGGTCTGTTGGCGACTCACGGGTCATCCTTAGGTCGCTTGTTCGAATCCGGTTCTAAGGAAGCGTCGTTCATAACTTCCAAGATGGCGCTGCGAATGGCTGCCTCGGTGTGGAGCTCTCCAGTAGTCTTGCTGTTTTTGTTAGTTTGTCCTGTTTTATGTCTGTCAAACACTATCAGTTTTACAAGGAACGAACTGCTGAACATTCGGCAGTGGATACCAACTAATCTGCAACCAGTTTTCGATTTTTCTGACGTTTTGCTGGATATTTTAGTCAGTGCAGTCACGTGGAGAGGACGCCGGAAGAAACGCAAGCGCGGGAAGCGAGCCGGCGCGCTCGTCAAGCTCAGACAGCGCGGCCTAAGAACGCGGTTGCCAAGCATTCATCTTGCGAATCTCCGCTCTCTACCTAACAAAATGGTCGAACTTCGCCTGCTTTCAAGCAAAAACAAGGTTTTTACAAACTCTGCTGCTCTGTGTTTTACGGAAACCTGGCTGAACGAAACCATTCCGGACAGCGCGTTACATCTGCCGGACTTTCAGCTGTTCAGAGCGGATCACGATACGGAGACAACAGGGAAAATGCGCGGTGGTGGGACATGCTTTTACATCAACAGAAGGTGGTGTACGGATGTAACTGTGTTAAAGAAGATGTGCTGTCCTGATGTGGAAGCGCTTTTCATTAACTGTAAACCGTTCTACTCGCCGCGGGAGTTTTCATCAGTCATCCTCGTAAGTGTTTACATTCCACCACAAGCACACGTGTGGACTGCGCTGCAACAGCTGGCTGATCTGATCACAGACACAGAACAACAACACCCGGATTCTGTCTTTATCATTGTAGGAGACTTTAATCAGGCAAAACTCACACGTGAGCTGCCTAAATTTAAACAACATATCACATGCCCCACAAGAGACAATAATATTTAAGACCATTGCTACACTACTATAAAAGGTGCATATCGCTCTGTCGCCCGAGCAGCTCTAGGACTCTCTGATCACTGCCTGGTTCATCTGCTACCAACTTACAGACAAAAACTTAAAACTGCTAAGCCAGAAATAAGGACTGTAAAGAGATGGACCTACGACTCAGAGCAGGTCTTACAAGCCTGTTTTGAATGCACTGACTGGAGTGTTTTTGAAGCTGCTGCCACCGATCTGGACGAGCTCACAGAAACTGTTACATCATACATCAGTTTCTGTGAGGATTTATGCATCCCTACAAAGACTTATTTATCATTCAACAATGATAAACCATGGTTCACACCAAAACTCAGACAGCTGCGTCAGGCCAAAGAGGATGCCTACAGGAGCGGGGACAGGATCTGGTATAATCAGGCCAGAAACACTCTGACAAAGGAGATTGGGGTGGCTAAAAAGAGCTACGCCAAAAAGCTGGAAAACCAGTTTTCTGCCAACGACCCTGCATCAGTGTGGAAAGGCCTGAAAGACATTACCAACTACAAGACACCATCCCCTAGCATCGAGAGCAATAAACAGCTTGTTGAAGATTTAAATCACTTCTATTGTAGATTTGAGACCCTAGACCAGACACTTTACACCCACCCTGACCATCTCTATACACAGCCATCAACACCTCCAGCCATCCCCCTCTCCTCCCACCCTGCACTTCAGATCAGTGAGGATAACGTACGCCAGATCTTTAGAAAACAAAAGAGAAGGAAAGCACCAGGCCCAGACGGTGTTTCACCAGCCTGTCTGAAGACCTGCGCTGACCAGCTGGCCTCCATCTTCTCACTGATCTTCAACAGATCACTGGAGCTGTGCAAAGTCCCTTCGTGCTTTAAACGCTCCATCATCATCCCAATCCCAAAGAAACCAAAGATCACTGGACTCAATGACTACAGACCTGTGGCTTTAACATCTGTTGCCATGAAGTCATTTGAAAGACTGGTGTTGGCTTATTTGAAGGTCATCACTGACCCTTTGCTGGACCCCCTGCAGTTTGCCTACAGAGCAAACCGGTCTGTGGATGATGCAGTTAACATGGGACTGCATTACACCCTACAACATCTGGACAAACCAGGGACTTATGCGAGGATCTTGTTCGTGGACTTCAGTTCTGCCTTCAATACAATCATCCCATCACTGCTCCAGACCAAACTGACCCAGCTCTCTGTCCCTAGCTCTGTCTGTCAATGGATCACCAGCTTTCTGACAGCCAGACAACAGTTAGTCAGAATGGGCAAAATCATGTCAGACAGCCGCGCCATCAGCACTGGTGCCCCACAGGGATGTGTTCTCTCCCCACTTCTCTTCTCCCTGTACACCAACGACTGCACCTCTAAAGACCCCTCCGTCAAGCTCCTGAAGTTTGCAGACGACACTACTGTTATCGGTCTCATCCGGAACGGTGACGAGTCTGCGTACAGACAGGAGGTGGAGCAGCTGGCTCTATGGTGCAGGTACAACAACCTGGAGCTGAACACGCTCAAAACAGTGGAGATGATAGTGGACTTTAGGAGAAACCCCCCTGCACTTCCCCCACTCACCATCATGAACAGCACTGTGATTGCAGTAGAGTCATTCAGGTTCCTGGGCACCACCATCTCTCAGGATCTGAAGTGGGACGCTCACATCGACTCTATTGTAAAAAAAGCCCAGCAGAGACTTTACTTCCTCCGGCAGCTGAGAAAGTTCAACCTGCCACAGGAGCTGCTCGTACAGTTCTACTCAGCTGTCATCGAATCCATAATCTGCACCTCCATCACCGTCTGGTTCGGCTCAGCCTCCAAAACTGACCTCGGAAGACTACAGCGGATAGTCCGGACTGCAGAGCGAATCATTTGCACTACTCTTCCTCTAGATAACAAACACGTGAGAGTGTATACTGGGCTGCATTGTTTTCTCTTTCGAGAGAGGAATCCTGTTGTACCGACCTTAAGATAACGCAACAACGCTACTCGTGTAATTGTATGTCCGCAAAGCAAACACCTAAAGCAACCGTAGTCGGCAGGGTTTGAACCTGCGCGGGGAGACCCCAATGGATTTCAAGTCCATCGCCTTAACCACTCGGCAGGACATCAACAAAAACAGCAAACAGTCCCCTGCCATGACCCGAAATCGCTGCGGCCACCAAAAAGAGTCATAACCATAATATGATCAAGGCAAGCCAACAGCCCTCTGGCGAAGTTGTGAGAGCAGGACTTCCCGACTACATCTACAGGGAGGGAGGCCTTTTGCTCAGCTGTCAAGGAATTTCTGGTGCGTGTGCTGAAGCAACGCACGATCAATACAAAGGGCGATGCCAGAACAGCTCACAAAGTAACGGTGAGGTACATGTGGACACCCATCGCCTGAACAGGGACTTGATCCCTGGACCCTCAGATTAAAAGTCTGATGCTCTACCGACTGAGCTATCCGGGCTCGTGAGGGCATGCCCCTAGTTTTGGGTGTAGACGCTCAAGGCGGGGGTGTCCTGCAGGTGCGGTTCTGTTGGTCGTTTCCGCCATTGTGTTTTACACTAGGCCCCGACGATGCTTCTCAGACTTACAGGGTTCTGTCAGCTTTGGGTTCTGTGCACCTTTCTGAAGTAGGGTTGTTCAGTCTTACATCTGGAGGCGATGCCACCTGTAGATTGCAGTTCATCAAGTACACCTGAACCGGGTAATGGGATTCTGGGAGTTGGCAGGTAAGTGAAACTCAGACGTGTTTTAAAACTACCCTGACAGCTTATCTTTGGTATTTTTCTGCTCTTGCATGCCTTATAGGTTCCTTCAAAGCAAACATTTGTAAAATCACAGAAATTGTTGTATGCTCACATTGGTTTACATTAAACATGTACAGTATAGATATAGACTGTGGTTCACAAATCTGATCTTGTGTGGTGTGCTATCATCGTCACAGCACACCACACGTTATAGGTGCAAAACTATTAAATCCAGGATTTTTTGTGCTCATGTTTGTGGTCTCTCCCAGTTTTAAACTACTCTACGACAAAAAAATATGTGTGAGGCCCCGGCATAAGAGCTACCTTCTCAATGCACGGTAATTCATCACTGTCCCTGGAGGTAAGCCAAATCACAGTTGCATGCCCCCTCATCGAGCACACATGAAATGGCCACTTTGGCTAAGATGGTCTGCAGGTACTTGAAAGTGAGATGCGAATTAAAAGCTGCCCTTTTCAGCCTGAGGGCAAACAGGCTTTTCAAGCAATAGCTGGCAGCGGTGGGATTTGAACCAACGCCTCCGAAGAGACTGGAGCCTTAATCCAGCGCCTTAGACCGCTCGGCCACTCTACCACAGATCTGACACCTCGGCCGGCCCTTTCTCCCCGCTGCCATCGCTCAGATGGCTTTACAGTCACAAGTCGGCGCGGACGAGATACACCAGCTGGCAAGTAATTCTATATTATTTTGGTGCTCGGTACACAGTTTTGATGTAACGCCGCATGAAAGACGCATTTACAAAAAGCAGAAAGAGCGTGTCTACTGCACTTTGAGCAACAGCAGGCGAGCATACTGACAACCGGCCATTAGACTGTTTATGCCAGGAACACGTTCCATCTGTAACAGAGCCGCTCGTTAACAAACACGTGAGAGTGTATACTGGGCTGCATTGTTTTCTGTTTCGAGAGAGGAATCCTGTTGTACCGACCTTAAGATAACGCAACAAAGCTGCTCGTGAAATTGTATGTCCGCAAATCAAACACCTAAAGCAACCGTAGTCGGCAGGGTTTGAACCTGCGCGGGGAGACCCCAATGGATTTCAAGTACATCGCCTTAACCACACGGCTACGATTACAATAGATTACAGGTCCTCTGGGCTTAGCGCGTGTGGCAAGATGGGGCGAGCCGGCAGCGTAACAGGCGATGTAATGGGCCGTCAAATAACGGACAGGCAGGATATCAACAAAAACAGCAAACAGTCCCCTGCCATGACCCGGAATCGCTGCGGCCACCAAAAAGAGTCATAACCATAATATGATCAAGGCAAGCCAACAGCCCTCTGGCGAAGTTGTGAGAGCAGGACTTCCCGACTACATCTACAGGGAGGGAAGCCTTTTGCTCAGCTGTCAAGGAATTTCTGGTGCGTGTGCTGAAGCAACGCACAATCAATAAAAAGGGCGATGCCAGAACAGCTCACAAAGTAAAGGTTAGGTACAGGTGGGCACCCATCGCCCGAACAGGGACTTGAACCCTGGACCCTCAGATTAAAAGTCTGATGCTCTACCGACTGAGCTATCCGGGCTCGTGAGGGCATGCCCCAAGTTTTCGGTGTAGACGCTCAAGGCGGGGGTGTCCTGCAGGTGCGGTTCTGTTGGTCGTTTCCGCCATTGTGTTTTACACTAGGCCCCGACGATGCATCTCAGACTTACAGGGTTCTGTCAGCTTTGGGTTCTGTGCACCTTTCTGAAGTAGGGTTGTTCAGTCTTACATCTGGAGGCGATGCCACCTGTAGATTGCAGTTCATCAAGTACACCTGAACCGGGTAATGGGATTCTGGGAGTTGGCAGGTAAGTGAAACTCAGACGTGTTTGAAAACTACCCTGACAGCTTATCTTTGGTATTTTTCTGCTCTTGCATGCCTTATAGGTTCCTTCAAAGCAAACATTTGTAAAATCACAGAAATTGTTGTATGCTCACATTGGTTTACATTAAACATGTATAGTATAGATATAGACTGTGGTTCACAAATCTGATCTTGTGTGGTGTGCTATCATCGTCACAGCACACCACACGTTATAGGTGCAAAACTATTAAATCTATTAAGATACACCAGCTGGCAAGTAATTCTATATTATTTTGGTGCTCGGTACACAGTTTTGATGTAACGCTGCATGAAAGACGCATTAACAAAAAGCAGAAAGAGCGTGTCTACTGCACTTTGAGCAACAGCAGGCGAGCATACTGACAACCGGCCATTAGGCTGTTTATGCCAGGAACACGTTCCATCTGTAACAGAGCCGCTCGTTAACAAACACGTGAGAGTGCATACTGGGCTGCATTGTTTTTTCTTTCTAGAGAGGAATCCTGTTGTACCGACCTTAAGATAACGCAACAAAGCTGCTCGTGAAATTGTATGTCCGCAAAGCAAACACCTAAAGCAACCGTAGTCGGCAGGGTTTGAACCTGCGCGGGGAGACCCCAATGGATTTCAAGTCCATCGCCTTAACCACTCGGCCACGACTACAATAGATTACAGGTCCTCTGGGCTTATCGCGTGTGGCAAGGTGGGGCGAGCCGGCAGCGTAACAGGCGATGTAATGGGGCGTCAAATAACGGACAGGCAGGATATCAACAAAAACAGCAAACAGTCCCCTGCCATGACCCGGAATCGCTGCGGCCACCAAAAAGAGTCATAACCATAATATGATCAAGGCAAGCCAACAGCCCTCTGGCGAAGTTGTGAGAGCAGGACTTTCCCGACTACATCTACAGGGAGGGAAGCCTTTGCTCAGCTGTCAAGGAATTTCTGGTGCGTGTTCAGGGACCCGTTTCAGAAAGCAGGGTAAGTGCAAACTCAGTGTAAGTTAACCCCGGAAAACGGGATACTCTGGGTTTTCAGTTTCAGAACGCGAGGTATATCAAACCCGCGACCGCGGGGTAAGTCAAGCCAGTTTCAGAAATCAAGGTATATTATACTTAGAGTGAGTAACCATAGTAACCTACTCTGTGAACCTAACCTGGTCAGGAGCAGGTTTTATTCCACTAACCCGAGGTTTGTTACAATCTCCGCCCCTTTTAGAAGCGCGAGCGGTGTTGAAATTGCCTTCGCAGTTAGTTTTTTCATTCGTTTTCCTTAATCGCGCACAAGTTCGTAACACAGACATTAAATGTCCGTTTATTCAGTACCCGTAGATGAGGAAGCTGCATTCATTCAGAGAGAGTTACATTTACGTCGGGAGAGTATATGGTGAAGCCGTTTGGATGTTTTATCATATGCGGAGGATTCTTTATTTGAGCGGCACAGTTTTTCTTTACAGTCCATTAAATATATCCACAATCTGCTTCATCCTTACATCACAAACCTCACTCGTCGGGGTCGCGCTCTTACATCTGAGCAGATTCTCTGTATGGCTTTACGTTTCTTTACTAATGGAAGCTTTCTATTTAACACCGGGGATGCAGAACACGTTAGCAAGGCAACTGTATGCAGAGCAGTAAGAAAAGTGTGCATCGCTCTCAAGCACTTTATATACATGTGTGTTAAGTTTCCTTTGAGAGTCATCAAAGAGGAGTTTCATAGGATTGCAGGTGAATGGTGAACGTCTTTCTGAATAAGCTGATCAAATAAATGTGGTCTCGCTGCAAACTCTAATAATTCAAATACCCTTTAGGGTTTCCCATTGTGATTGGGTGCAAATTTAAAAGGTCCAACTCGCCCCGCGCGGGCTTCGAACTGCCGTCGGTCAGAATGAGAGACGGGCGCTCTAACAACGAGCCTAACGACCGCAGTCCTTGTTGCGTCTGTCGCCAGAGCATCTCTGTTGGTCGGGGAGTGACTCTAGCTGGCCTCCGTTACACATAGCTGGAGCAGGGGCGAGCATGGCCAGTTTTTTGTCTTCTATAGCCACAGTGCTCGGTTCTCATATCCTCATAACTTTCAAGGCCAGTTTATTAAATATATCAAACATTTCCCAGTCAGGCATCCTACTAGCAAGAGCATTTAAACTCACCGGACTGAATGATGTTTTTATATTTCATTTCCAGCTGCTGCCATGTTCTTTTTATTGCAGAAGGATTGCACCTACATGACAAAAGTCGTAGGTATATATGTTTATATGTGTGTATATATATATAGATAGATAGATGTATAGTGCCTACAATTCGACTGGCGAGAAATAAACGGAGCGCTTTTTGTCACGTGGCGTTGCCATGGTGAATCGTGTTATCTTCGCTCAATTGATGATGGCTTTTTAAAGCCGCGGTGAACACGAGTAACCTCGGGTGAAGTTACTCAGAGTGGATTGAACTCATTGAAACCAGCTGTTCTGAAACAGAAAACTCAGAGTAGCGGTTATCTGAGTAAATCAACTCAGAGTTCATATTTTAACTCAGTGTTGCTTGAACCTCCTTATTGAAACGGGTCCCAGAAGCAACGCTCGATCAATACAAAGGGCGATGCCAGAACAGCTCACAAAGTAAAGGTGAGGTACAGGTGGGCACCCATCACCCGAACAGGGACTTGAACCCTGGACCCTCAGATTAAAAGTCTGATGCTCTACCGACTGAGCTATCCGGGCTCTTGAGGGCATGCCCCAAGTTTTCGGTGTAGACGCTCAAGGCGGGGGTGTCCTACAGGTGCGGTTCTGTTGGCCGTTTCCGCCATTTTGTTTTACACTAGGCCCCGACGATGCTTCTCAGACTTACAGGGTTCTGTCAGCTTAGGGTTCTGTGTACCTTTCTGAAGCAGGGTTGTTCAGTCTTACATCTGGAGGCGATGCCACCTGTAGATTGCAGTTCATCAAGTCCACCTGAACCGGGTAATGGAATTCTGGGAGTTAAGGCAGACAGTAAAAAAAAAAATCAGTGTGGGGGGACTGATCATTGGTGGAGAGATTCACCAACAATGGCCTTACCAAACCCATATACTGCCATCTCAAATTTGACCCCAGCTTACCAATGGTTCACATGCATTGATTTGGTCAACGCTTTTTTCTGTATACCAATCTCAGAAGAATATAAATCGTGCCTGACAACGTGATGGCATTTTGTCACACCCAAAGCCACATAATGTGAAGGACATGCTTTCCTTTCTGGGATTGACAGGTTTCAGCAGAAACTATATCCCTATGTATGTAGCGGTCACCAAGCCATTACGAGACATGGTCAAGGAACAAGGCATGAGAAATGTGCAGGCAAAGTTAACATGGACCCCTGAAGCAGAAACGGCGTTCACTAAATTGAAAGGGGAGCTGTCACATGCAGCATATCTGCATAGCCCTGATTACAGCAAGGCATTTTTCTGGACGTTTCTGAAACAGGGAATAGCGCACATGGAGTACTTTTCAAGAAACAGTCTATTGCTAGACGTGTGCTCATGTACGTCAGTGTCCTAATTGACGCCATTGAACAACGCCAGCCGGCTTGTGCCAGGTTCACTGCAGGATTGGCAAAGATCATTGAAAAGACATCTCACATTGTGATGGGTCATCAGTTAACGGTCCTGACCACGCACTCTGTCATGTCGTTTGTCAACTCTGAATCTAAATTTACGTTTTCACCGTTGAGGCAGAGAAAACTGTCCAAATATCTAACGGCGCCAAACATAACATATAAACACGACGGCATTAACATGGCAGATTTGTTCCACAAGGGGAACCACATAACTGTGCACCAATCACTGACCTGGCATCTCGTGTTCGCCAGGACTTAACTGCAACCCCTATCCCTGAAGCCTCGGACGTGATTACACTTTTCACGGACGGGTGCTGTTTCAGAGCTCATGACGGCTCTTTAGTCTCGGCTTACTCTGTTGTGCAGCAAACAGACTTAGGTTACACTACTAGGGAAGCAGAAAAAATAGAAGGCAAACAGTCAGCACAGAGAGCAGAACTAATTGCGGTCACACAAGCACTAAAACTTGCAGGCTCTGGTAAAGTCAACATTTACAGTGACTCAGCTTATGTCGTGGGTGCTGTCCATGTCGAACTCGCAGTGTGGCAAAGGAGTGGGTTCGTCACTACGTCTGGTAGGCCTATAGCACATGACGCAGAAGCACGTGCACTGTTGGACGAATTGAAAATTCCAGCAGCTGTTGCTGTCATAAAATGTCAGGGCCACTGTAAAACAGATGAGGCTGCTGACTTGGCTGCCAAAACAGCTGCAGGCTATCAGGTGACCATGATGGTACAGACTGACTGTTCATATGTGAAATTGTTATCATCTTTCAGCAGAGAAACACTTGTGGCCGAACATGGCAAATGCACACCAGAAGAACTGTCGACGTGGACAGAGTATGGGGCCCTGTGTGCACCAGATGGTCTGTGGCAGGCCCCAGATGGCAGACCAGCATTGCCCATGAGCCTGTCACGCTCTATCATAATCCAAGCACACACTATGTCGAACGTGAGTTCGAAACAGATGATGAAAACATTGCAATATTGGTGGCATCCTTTTTTGACGGCTATGGTGTCTAACTTTGTACTTTCATGCGACATTTGTCAAAAACATAACGTCAAACCAACCTTAAAACAGTTAAAGGGCACATTTTTGCCATTGCGAGGCCCAGGAGAGGAAATCGTGATTGACTTTACAGACATGGTAGAGAGGGTGCAAGGGAAACGGTATTTGTTGGTGATAGTTGACCAATTCACAGGTTGGCCTGAGGCTTTTCCTTGTGGAAAAGAAGACAGCACTGCAGTCATTAAGTGTCTCATAAATCATTACATCCCAAATTACGGTTTTCCCAGGCGTATCCGTTCAGATAACGGATCGCATTTCAAAAATGAGCATTTATACATCGTAGAGAAATCTTTGGGTCTAACGCATGCGTTTGGGGCCGTCTATCATCCTGAATCGCAAGGTAAGGTCGAACGGATGAACCTAACGCTGAAACTTAAATTGGCTAAAATCTGTGCACAGACCAAATTATCATGGCTATCAGCTCTTTCGTTGGCTCTAATGTCTGTACGTTCCTCTGTTAACAGAATCACTGGCTTTACACCTTTTGAATTGCTTACAGGTAGATCTTTTCCAGGACCGTCGACGCCGCTGAAGCCGGACACCTGTGTACCACTTTCACATTGTGTATATTTTGATAAACTGACTGCTATGGTTCAACATTTCTCTCAGCAGACTCCCTCTGACATTGCTGAAGAACCTGTCGAGCCCCGTCCACATTGGGTTCGTCTGAAGAAGTTTCGAAGGAAGTGGAATGAGCCACGCTGGACGGAGCCTCTGAAAGTGACGGCAAGGACGTCACATTGTGTCCGCCTATCTGGCAAGGGCGACACCTGGTATCACTTGTCTTCTTGTGTTAACTGTGATCCACCAAACAGGTCACTGTCAGAGACTGCTGTGGACCTGAGGGCTCAGGTCCAAAAGAGGGAGGGTATCTCTGGAGCAGCAGAAAGTGGGACACAAGCATCAACAACAGGGGCATTAAAAATCTAATCTAGTGCAAAAAAGGCTGTGGTTTGGACAATTTAGATTTTCAAAAAGTCAAGAGTATATTGAGACAGGTGTTCACATGAGTACATATAGTGATAACTATATACTCATTATAATCAAGGGTTATCAACATTTTCATATTATTTTTTATCGTAATCTCTATATCTTAATTTTCTTTCTAATTCTTTCTAATCAATATATATTGTTGTGATTGTGATTTTTCATATTTTAATATTCACATTTTCCATATTTTTCATATTTTCTATTTTTCATATTTTAATATTCACCGTTTTTAAATTTTTCATATTCAGTTTTTTCCATATTTTTCATATTTTTATGTTGCTATTGTGATTTTTATATTGTCATATTAATTAACGTATAACCATTTGTTCCTTACAATTAGGTACATTTTGTGTGATTTTAACCATATATTTTTCCTTAATCCCATGTTCCCATTAAGTATACTGTGTGTTTAACCATTTAAATTTTCAAGAGTGTGTTTATTGTTCCTTTAAAGTCCAAGAGAGGGTAACGAGACGAAGCTGTGGGAAAACTGTAAACTGTTGGGGATCTTATTAATAATCTCAGGAGTTGTAGTAGGAATAATTTTTAGCCTAACTGAGGGTCAGGAAAGCAACAACACTATATCGAAACCGAGACACAAAAGAGCCATAGCCGATACGAGGTTACCATGTGAACAACTCGTAATTAACTATGTTTGGGGTAAGACCACATCATTTACTTTCGACCTATGCGCTGTCATTAATTGCGGGGGGAAAAAATTGCTCATGGAGGGGGTACGAGGTATATGTATGTATGGACATTATTGGGATTATGATGTTTTATGTATTATAAATTCATGTTTACTGTTGTTTTACTGTTAAATATAATGAGATGAGTATGTCCATGCTGTGCTGGGTTCTTTGTCTTGAAAACTATTTGGCAGAAGTGTGTAACATGAGCTCTGAGGAATGCAGAAGCAGGGTCTCAGATAACAAGTGTGTGAGTGTATGTGTGTGTGCGTCAATCGCATCTCTCGGCAGGACCGGCTATTTTCAAAATGTTTTGCAGGAGCCAATGGTTGGGGGAGAATGGAGTCAGATTTACATGTCCCGAGGTGATTGGTTCCGGAGGATTCAACGCCCGCCCGATGAAGGGGAGGAGCCCGAAGATAGAATCGACGTCACATACTTTATAAATACTTGTAACCCAGAAGTGTGGGTTCTGTTGGTTTTGTCTCATATGTATGTTGAGAGAACAGCCCCAGCTGGAAGAAGCTTTTACATCTGATAATAAATTATACTTAAACTTATTGGGAAAACGATCTCTTTGACTTTTCTTCAAATTTTGAACACGCAGGACTCGAGTTTCAAAAGTCCGATAGTTGGTGACCCCGACGACGTGATTTGAAGGACAAAGAGAAGTTTTGGCGCCACATTTCGGCGGACCCCGTGGGGGAGGGAAAAGATATCGAGACGGATTCAGATTTAACACAAGGCTGGCCTAAAATACATAAGGTAAGCAGAAAACCTGTTATTTCGAATTCTGCTATTGGATATACTAAATTTCTGTGTTAAATTTGATGAACATCTCGATGAATAGACGAGTAAAATTGAAATAAGGAAAATCAGATTTAAAAGATTCTTTTAAAACAGTTAAAGTCTGTTTAATAAGGGTTAGAGTCCCTGGAATTAAAACAGATTAAACTCTGTTTACGGGTTGGAGTCCCTTGGCGAGAAAGCCATAAATTAATAACAGATTAAAGTCTGTTTAATTGGGAAAGAAATCCCGTGATCGGCGAATCACAAATTCTGTTAGGTTAAAGTCCTTCGGAGAAAGAAATCCGTAAATTATTTACTTTGTATGAATGGTATTGGGGATGAAAGTATTTAGACGTGGTGTTTAGTTGAATGCATAAGTGAACGGAAAATTCAGCACGTGGTGTGTGTAGGCCTTGTGTATGTGTATAATCTAAGTTGGTGTAAGGAGACGATCGTAAAGGAACTAGTAGGAAAGTTATATTGAATACATATATATATAAGTAAATAAATAAATAGAATGGCAGAGTTTCAAAAGGAGTGTGATGAATACGAATGTCCGACCGTATTAGCGCAATGGCAGAGTATCGCTGAGATGATGATAGCACAGGCTGAACCAAGAGAGAAAAAAGGGAGACAAAGAGAAGCTCAGGAATGTTGGTTAGAATTGTGTGATAATTATGCATGGACGAAAGAGGCAGAGACATTTAAAGTGCCCCTGGCCCCGAAAATAAGAAATATGGAGAAAAAGGCTCATTGTAGGTTAGTCAGACATAAAGGTGATGAAAAAACGATTAAATGGTATAATGCAAGCAGATATAAAAGTAAAGGGTGTGACTTAGAAAAACATTTAAGAAAATGGAGTCGTCTTGCCCTCGTGGCAACAGCTTTATCACCCATTAGACAAAGGAAGGAAGGGAAAGTCACAGAGGATGATTTTAGACTGAAAGTGAAGGATGGAAACAGGGAGACCGAGTCACTAGCACCGCCCCCTGAACAGTACCGCCCATTGTATCCGCCTCTTGCCCCGCCTATTGCTCAGCCCCCCCCCTACATCTCACCAAATACGACTCACAGCAAACAACAGGTCGTGCTTGAGGTACGAGAGGGAGTTTTAGACTGTAATTTAAAAGAATTAGAAGAACTTCGACAGGAGGTACAACATCTGGGCAAGGTAGTGACAGAACAGGTACATGCGGCACGAGCTCAGGTGAATGAGACAATGCGCCACATGGCAGAAAATATGGAACTTCCAGAGGAAAGTGATGGTAGTGAGAACGGAGTAGGAAGTGAAGATGAAAGGGGAAGTTGTAGAGCAGCTGGCCCTATAGAAACAACAGGTCAGGCCCAGGGCACGATGCATACAGTATGTATTAAGGGAACGATGGTGATGGATCAGGAGCCAATAGCAAAACGTACTAGGGGAAGGGAAAAAGAGCAGCAGCTGTCTAATTTTTCAATTGATCATTGCCCCCCTAACGTACCAGAGCAGAGAGAGCAGGCAATGAGTCATCATAGTAATCAATTATATCCAGGCGTACAAGCCCCATTGTTAGCAAAGAGCACTGGGGTGCAGTACCAGCCCTGGTCACACAGTGACATGACTGCTATTTCCAGTAAACTTCCTCCAATTACATCAGGGGGCTCTAAGTGGTTGAGTAAATTAACGGCCTTGAGTCATGGTACCGTTTTGGCTTTGGGTGACATAAGGTGTCTGTTGGGTCAGATTTTGACAGCCTCTCAGATGGGGAGTTTTGAACTCGAAGCCCAAACATTACAATATCCAAATGATCTTGATTTTTCAAAAGTAATCACAATGGTGGGCAGGGCACTCGGTCGATTGTACCCATTGCCACCCACCGTATACCAAAACATAAAGTTTCGCATAAAACCAGGTGAGACAGGTGCAGCATATTATTTCAGGTGCGCTGCTGAGTGGGAACAGATGATGGAAGAAAATAGTTTAACCAACCCAATTACACGAGACATATTCAGAGCAGCAGTCATGGCAGGTGCCCCTAGTGGTGTTAAGCAAATAATGGAAAATAACCCTGACATTCCAATTGCTAGTAACGAAATATGGGAAAGGCATTTAGTCCACCACACAGATAGGGCTGTAGAGAAAACAGGAAAAGAGGAAGAACAATTAGAAAAGATAAAAATAGAGTTACTAAAACTACAGTTAGAACAAGCAAAAAATGAGGGAGGGACAAAAAAGAGTAAGCAAATGCCACAACAACCCTATCAGCCACCCCCTTACCAATATAACGGCCCACCCTATGGTACAGGCGCCCATGCAGCAGGTGGGAGGGGAAATAGACAAAGGAGCAATTGGAGGGGTAGTAATAGAGGGAGGGGGTCTTATGGAGGGAGGCAGCAGGGCGAGGGAAATTGTTACGTGTGTGGTGAGGCAGGCCACTGGATGAGAGAGTGTCCAAAGCTTTCAGGTCAGTTTAACGGACCACCTGCGGAGGGATGGGGTCCTCGAAGAGGTGGTGCCGGTGGTCGCGGCAGGGAACCACAAGCCCCATACAACCCGGGGCAATACCCTCCACCACCCTCCAACCTACAGGTGCCGATGTTCCCGCCATCGGGCCCGGAGGATGGCGCGAGCGTTTATTGAAGGGGCCCCCAGAGAACCGAAATGAGGGCTAGGGCCGAACCTCTCATTTCGTTAATGGTAAACAACAAACCATTAAAAGCTCTGGTGGACACCGGAGCCACCTATTCGACTGTCACAGGCGGCATAAAACAATCTGATCTGAGTGACAAAATTGTGACAGTCACCGGGTTCTCTGGGGGAAGTGAAAGCTTAAAAATGACACAACCATTTAAAGTAGAAGTGGCAAATCAATGCTTATCACACTCGTTCCTTTTCTCCAGCAATGCTCCCATTCCTCTGTTGGGTAGAGACTTATTAATAAAATTAGGGGCTAGCATTCTGTGCTCAGCAGAAGGGGTAATAGTTACATTTCCAGATGGTACAACCATTAACTGTTCCCTATCAGGTAATACAACAGACAGCCAGTGGATGCTGACCTCGTGTGGTGAGGAGGAGGCAGCTGATCTTTACTGGGTAAAATTAGATGATGACACACAGTGGGGCACAGCAATGGAACTGTATAATAAATACCGTTCATGGATTTCAAATTTAGATATCTATTTACCCCCCATAGACCCATTGCATTGTACATTGTTTTATGACAGAAATGACATAACCATTTATGAAGACATGTTTCAGGAAGTGGAGGGAGACAGATGGGTGTTGGAGGGAGCTGGAATTTTTGTGAGTAAAGAAGGAGTGATGGCTCCAGTGAAGCTGACAGAAGAGCAGTTGAAGTGGTATGAGATGGCAGACACAGCAGCACCTCACATATCGTTAGCCTTACACCCAAGCCATGAAGCCAGGGAGCTAGGTAAGATTACAAAAACACTGTTGGCCACCCAGGATTGGGAGCCCACGGAAAAATCAGATGTTAAATATTCACCTAAACACAAAGCCTATTGGATAGAAGGTGCCACACGAGACACTGGAGCTCTAGAGCATGTGCAGGTTTCTAGATTCCATGGCAGGGAGCTGTCAGATAGTGTGGGAGCACCAGACATCATAAAAAATTTACCTGAGGATCTTTGGTCTCAGGGCCCAACAGATGTAGGTTTTTGTAACATGTCTCCAGTTTACTTTCAGTTAAGCACACCTGACCCAATCTGGATTCCACAATACCGCAACAAACCTGAGGCGGACGAGGGTGTGGCCGCAACAGTAAAAGGTCTCCTAGAGAGGGGTGTTATTACACCATACAAATCTAGGTGGAACACACCTATTTTTCCGGTGCCAAAACCAGGCACGAATAAGTACAGGTTGGTACATGATTTGAGAGCAATCAATGCTGTTGTGGCTACACCATCGTTAACAGTGCCTAATCCGTATACTGCACTCTCTGTGATAACACCTGAGCACAATTGGTTTACATGTATTGATCTGGCTAACGCATTTTTCTGTATCCCTTTAGCAGAGGAATGCAAGGCGTGTGTGGCTTTTACATACAAAGGTTGTCAATATTCTTACAACAGATTACCCCAGGGGTTTGTTTTATCACCAGGAATTTTTAACCATGCATTAAAACAACAATTACAGGACTGTAGTTTGCCTGGAGACTGTGTGTTGATCATGTATGTTGATGACCTCCTTTTGGCAGCCAAAACAGAGCAAGGATGCCTGGAGGGGAGCGAAGCTGTGTTAAGACAATTACACAAAAGTGGCTTCAAGGTAAGCAAGGAAAAGCTGCAATTTTGCAGACCTTGTGTTACATTTCTAGGTCGCATGATCACCCCAGAGGGCTCCACGCTAACTGTAGCCCATAGACGAGGAATTTTGAGTCATCCAAAACCAACCACGGTTAAAGAGATGTTGTCATTTCTAGGCCTAACAGGGTATAGTAGACATTATATTCCAATGTATGTTTCATTAACAGCCCCTTTGAGAGATCTTGTAAAACAACAGGGTATGAAGAATTTGAGAGCAGACATTGAGTGGACACAGGAAGCTGAACGGACGTTCATTAACCTGAAACAACAGATGGCACATGCAGCTAATCTCAGTAGTGCCAATTACAGATCACCATTTCACTTAGACGTCTCTGAGACAGGGTCAAGTGCACATGGGGTACTTTATCAAAAAGACCAGGGGGGCAGAAAAGTGTTGATGTATGTTAGCATGTTGTTGGACAGTGTAGAACAAAGACAGCCACCATGCAGCAGGTTTGTCGCAGGCCTGGCAAAGATAGTGAAGAAAACGTCTCACATTGTTATGGGCCACCACCTAATTGTTTTAACCACGCATTCAATCGCATCTTTTGTTAATTCTGAATCATTCACATTTTCCCCTTTACGACAGCGACGCATTGCAGCAATTTTGCTCGCCGACCATATCATATACACGCATGAGGGCATTAACATGGCAGATTTGGTGGAGGAGGGAGAACCACACGACTGTGCACCGATCACAGAGAGGGCATCAGTGGTCAGACCAGGTTTGTTTGCAAAACCATTGACTGGCCCTGAGCCAGTCATGATTTTGTTCACTGACGGGTGCTGTTTCAGGGCGGAGGACGGAAGTTTGAAAGCGGCTTATGCAGTGGTAGAGCAGGTAGGACATGAGATGATTACGAGGGATGCAGCAAGGTTAGAGGGGAAGCAGTCAGCACAGAGGGCAGAAATGATAGCAGTGATCAAAGCCTTGCGACATACTGGTGGACACCGTGTAAACATCTATACTGACTCTGCTTATGTTGTTACAGCTGTACACGTAGAAATGCCGTTGTGGAAACGTTGTGGCTTTATCACTTCGTCAGGTCGACCAATAACACATGCATGTGAAGCCAGAGACCTTTTAGAGGCTCTGATGATCCCCTCAGAGGTGGCAGTGATTAAATGCGCTGGTCACTCTAAGGTGGATAGCTCTTTGAGCAGAGGCAATGACGCTGCAGACTTGGCGGCAAAAGCTGCTGCTGGTTATGTGTCCTCGCAGATGATGTGCACATCAGAAAGAACATCTAACGATTTATTGCCGAGATTCACAAGGGAATACCTTTGTAAAGAGCATCAGCGCTGTACCCCTGAAGAAGTCTCTGTGTGGGCACAACATGGAGCTGTTCGTGCCTCTGACGGACTGTGGCAAGCTCCGGATGGACGTCCGGCGCTCCCAGCGAGTCTGTGTCATTCCATCATGGTAGAGGTTCATGGAGTGAGCCATGTCGGGGACAAACAGATGATGAGAGCGCTTGAATATTGGTGGCATCCTTTTTTAAAAGCTATGGTCTCAGCACATGTGAGCACGTGTGAAGTTTGTCAGGGATATAACGTTAAACCCACGATTAAACCAACAAGGGGTTCGTTTCCTTTGACCGGTGGTCCGGGGGACGAAATCGTGATTGATTTCACAGATATGATCACGAGGATACAGGGTAAGCGTTATCTTCTGGTAATCGTAGACTATTTCACTGGATGGCCTGAAGCTTATCCTGTAGGCAGAGAAGACAGTACGGCGGTGATAAAATGTTTAATTAACCATTATATTCCGCGCTATGGTTTCGCCCGGCGTTTACGATCAGATAATGGCAGTCATTTCAAGAATGAACATTTGCGAGTCGTTGAAAAGGCCCTAGGCCTCAAACATGCATTTGGTGCAGTCTGGCATCCTGCCAGCCAAGGTAAGGTTGAACGAATGAATCTCACACTAAAACTCAAATTGGCTAAAATCTGTGCACAGACAAAACTAAATTGGTTGTCAGCTTTGCCATTGGCCTTAATGTCAGTAAGATCATCTGTTAACCGAATCACAGGATTCACCCCTTTTGAATTGTTTACAGGTCGGCAGTTTCCAGGGCCACGGAATGCACTGTCGGATGCCATTGTGACACCATTATCTCACGCTGTCTATTTTGATAAACTGACTGCTCTCATTAAGACTTTTTCATGCCAGGTCAATCCATCTCCAGCAGCAGACCCCCCTCCAACGACGGTACAGTGGGTGAGGCTGAGGACGTTCAGGAGAAAGTGGAATGAGCCGAGGTGGTCGAAACCCTATAGGGTGACAGCGAGGACATCACATTGTGTTCGATTGCAGGGCAAGGGTGACACTTGGTTTCATTTAACCTCATGTGTAGCTTGTGACCCCCCCTCAAGGGATCTTGCAGAGACACGGGTGGACCTGCGTAGACAGGTCCAAGAGAGGGAAGGAGAACCAGAGGCTGAAGAAGCCACAGGTGAAATCACAACACCACCAGTACAATAACAATTGCAAATCGTTCACAAGACAGGTGTCCCGGGTGAATGAGCTGCGACCAAAGAGAAGGACAGTAGAATCATTTTCCAGTGCAATAAATTTTGAGTGAATACTCAAGGGGAAATACGTATTACCATATATTCTTTATAACCATATTATATATTGTTCTTATTGTGATTTTCATATTTATTATTTTCATACCTATTGTTTTCCATATTTTTTAATATTTACTATTTTTTATACCTTTATATTACTATTGTGATTTTTATATTGTCATTCCTTACCATTTTATTTTGTGTGATTTTAACCATATATATTTTTCCTTAATTGCATATTCCCATTAAGTATATTGTGTGTTTAACCATTTTAATTTCCAAGAGTGTGTTTATTATTCCTTTAAAGTCCAAGAGAGGGCAACAAGATGAAGCTGTGGGAAAACTGTAAGCTGTCGGGGATCCTATTAATAATTTCAGGAGTTATAGTAGGAATAATTTTTAGCCTAACTAAGGGTCAGGAAAGCAACAACACCATATCAAAATCGAGACACAAAAAAGCCATAGCCGATACGAGGTTACCGTGTGAACAACTCGTAATTAATTATGTTTGGGGTAAGACTACATCATTTACTTTCGACCTATGCGCTGTCATAAATTGTGGGGGAAAAAATAGCTCATGGAGGGGGTACAATATATATATATGTATGGATGGGAATATGGATAGTGTTTGTAAGGTGTCCCAGTCTAGGCAAACCTATAGGGGTGAATGGTGTCCATCATGGAATAAGGTAATCGCATATACAGGTGCTTGGACTCCGGAACAACCTAGCCTTTGGACCCGTACCTCGGCAAAATTTGATTTAAAAATGCAGAGAGATTACAGTGCAAGTCAAAATCCACTCACCCTTTCAATATCCACCAGAACGGGATCAGCCAATTATACAGGGGAGTTTTTCCTTATAATGGGGGTGCACAGCCCAGGAACAGATAAAAAAGCAGTAATAAAATTTGTTATAGACAGTTCACCTGAGGAGGAAAGAAATGAGACAATAGCTGAGCCATTATCGGTAGGACAAAAGAATGTAGTGGTGGAAATAGATTACACCATGTTAAAACCAGAAGATATGATAGAGAGAGCTACAGGATATGGGGAAAATAATTTGTGGCTGGAATGGATAATTACCACAGCCAGAGAACAGAGGTTAGATGATTGTGTTGGATGTGCTAATGCAAGACCTCATTTATACATTGAACCAGCCCCGTTGTACCAAAATGATACGTGGGGCTATGAGTGTATGCTGGCATTGACACGGATGGCCAGTCCAAAAAATTGTACCACATTGGCAGCAATATTCCCACCAATAACTAACCTTTCACGGGCAGGTCCATTTACACCGAAGAAAGCAAATTATACCTGTTTTGATATTAAACGTCTATCACCAACCAGCAACCTGGGGGAGATAAATAAGGAGTGGTGTGATCGGATCATAGTAGATAATGGGACTGAAATAGGTACGTGGGCTAGAGCAGGTTTATATTATTATTGTGGAGATCGAAGATTGTTTACTAGGATACCTGAGAAGGCAAAGGGAGTGTGTGCTTTGGTAAGACTGGGAGCCCCAATAACTCTGATAGGTGACAGAGCAGTCAGAACGGAAACTATAAATTCAGCAACATTGACAAGAAAACGTAGGAGACACATCATAAAACGGAGAGCAATAGGTTCAAGTGTAGATTTATCATTAAATAGCCCGACATACATTGATGCGATAGGCATTCCACGAGGTGTGCCGGATGAGTATAAACTAGCAAACCAAGTGGCAGCAGGTTTTGAGAATATACCCATAATAGCTGCCCTTTTTCCAGTCACCCCAAACAAGAATGTAGATAGGATTAATTATGTGCATTATAATGTGATGAGGTTAGCGAATATGACAAGGGATGCCGTAGATGGTTTAGCGGAGCAGCTAGCACCAACTTCACTGATGGCTATACAGAACCGTATGGCTCTGGACATGCTGTTGGCAGAGAAGGGAGGAGTATGTGTAATGTTTGGTGATCTTTGTTGTACGTACATTCCCAATAATACTGCCCCAGATGGATCAGTGACGAGGGCATTGGAAGGTTTGAAAACTTTGTCTATAGAGATGAAGGAACATTCAGGAGTAAATAATCCTATTGGAGATTGGCTAGACAAAACATTGGGAAGATGGCAAGCAATAGTAATGTCTGTTGTGATGTCCATAGGGGTATTCATAGCAATTTTGATTACGTGTGGTTGTTGTTGCATTCCTTGCCTTAGATCACTGTGTAATCGTTTAATAGTTTCAGCTATTGAGAGACCGGAAAGCCCAAAACCATTTAATATGCCGTTGTTATCCAGCTATACTGACGACCCAGAGGACCAAGAATTTTGACCTCTGTCGAGGTCAAGAGAGGGATTATTGGGATTATGATGTTTTATGTATTATAAATTCATGTTTACTGTTGTTTTACTGTTAAATATAATGAGATGAGTATGTCCATGCTGTGCTGGGTTCTTTGTCTTGAAAACTATTTGGCAGAAGTGTGTAACATGAGCTCTGAGGAATGCAGAAGCAGGGTCTCAGATAACAAGTGTGTGAGTGTATGTGTGTGTGCGTCAATCGCATCTCTCGGCAGGACCGGCTATTTTCAAAATGTTTTGCAGGAGCCAATGGTTGGGGGAGAATGGAGTCAGATTTACATGTCCCGAGGTGATTGGTTCCGGAGGATTCAACGCCCGCCCGATGAAGGGGAGGAGCCCGAAGATAGAATCGACGTCACATACTTTATAAATACTTGTAACCCAGAAGTGTGGGTTCTGTTGGTTTTGTCTCATATGTATGTTGAGAGAACAGCCCCAGCTGGAAGAAGCTTTTACATCTGATAATAAATTATACTTAAACTTATTGGGAAAACGATCTCTTTGACTTTTCTTCAAATTTTGAACACGCAGGACTCGAGTTTCAAAAGTCCGATAACGGGAATATGGACAGTGTTTGTAAGGCGTACCAGTCTAGGCAAACCTTTAGGGGTGAATGGTGTCCGTCATGGAATTAGGTAATAGCATATGCCGGTGGTTGGACCCCGAAAGAACCCAGCCTTTGGACCCGTACCTCGGCAAAATTTGATTTTAAAATGCAAAGAGATTACAGTACAAGCCAAAATCCACTCACCCTTTCAATATCCACCAGAACGGGATCAGCCAATTATACAGGGGAGTTTTTCCTTATAATGGGGGTGCACATGCAAGGAACAGATAGAAAAGCAGTAATAAAATTTGTTGTGGACAGTTCACCTGAGGAGGAAAGAAATGGGACAGTAGCTGAGAACAAAAGAATGGGGTAGTAGAAATAGATTACACCATGTTAAAACCAGAAGATATGATAGAAATTGCCACAGGATATGGGGGAAATAATTTGTGGCTGGAATGGATAATTACCACAGCCAGAGAACAGAGCTTATTGATCAATAACAGAGTCATTTCAGGAGTTTGATTGGCGGGTGTACGCTGGCGCGACTCGCTGCCGCTGCTCTCCGATTGTGTGTTTAATTTTGGGCTTTTTAACTTCAGTTTTTATTGAATTATTATTTTTTAACTGTTTATTGCCCTGTTGATAAACTGTCATCGATTACTGCGTTCATACTAGCTACATCTGGCTCCTTTTGACCAAAATGTGGCTCAGCAAGTGGGCGATACTCATGTGGATGGCTGCGCTACTCCTCACAAATTCCTCGTCGGCTATGTTTCAATACTCGACTGCTGAGCTTCTCAAACTCTGCTTCAATCCGACTGCCTCAGCAGTTTTAAAATCGACGCTGCACCCTGGCCCGGAAAACGCTCACTTACCTCGTCGGAGATATCTTCATCGTGGGTCTCGACGGAGTTTCAACATTGATGCTTTCACCTCAATCAACTCCTTCTGGTCTTCATCTCGCCGTCAATCGAGATCATCCAGCAGGAAGGTGGACCAGAGTGTGCTAACCAGTCTACCCAGGTCTGCTAATGCTAGCTCTGTTTCCCACAAGAACAACTTTAACGATCTCCACTTTGGTTTATACAACATCCGATCCCTTTCGGGCAAAGGACCTTTTCTCCAGGATTTCATTAATGACCGCAAATATGACTTCTTTACTCTGACAGAGACTTGGCAGCAACCACATGACTTTTCCTAGTTGAACGAAGCAACTCCCCCCGGGTTTGTTTACAGTTGTAAACCCCGCGTTACAGGTCGCGTTGGAAAGTCTCGGATGTCTCTATGCCACTCTATCAGTCATTTGAGTCTCTTGTCATTAAACTAAATGGTCCATCCCCTATTATTGTAGCCACCGTGTATCGTCCAGCTAAACCAAATTCAGAATTCATTAATGAATTTTTAGCTTTTCTTACATTTATATCACCTCTTTCCCCTAATATCATTCTCCTCGGTGATTTTAACATCCATATTGATAATGACAATAACTACCTCACAAAAGACTTTAAATCATGCCTTGATAGTTTTGAATTGCAGCAGTTTATACATTTTCCTACCCATTCAAAGGGCCATATCTTGGATCTACTTTGCTGCTTTGGTGTCACTCCTTTTAATTGTACTGCTTATGACTTTCCCATTTCTGATCATAAACTTATTTCATTTAATGCTAAGGTGACACTGTTCAAAACGAAACTGTTACGTCAAATCTCTTTCCGTAACATCAAGTCCATTGACCCAGCAGCTTTAAATTCTGGTATTGCCAATCTTCCTAATATCAACTTCACATCCTCCCCTGATGAACTGCTCAGTCACTATGATTGTGGCCTACACCATCTCGTCGATACCCTGGCCCCAATAAAAACACGGTTTGTTTCCTTTTCCCAATCTGCACCCTGGTTTACTTCTGAACATCGCCAACTGAAAGCTAGAGGTCGCCAACTGGAACGCCTCTATAGAAAAACTGGTTTGCACATCCACAAACAAATGTTTTATACCCATTTACTTTCTTATAAAGATTCTCTTTCCACTGCAAAGTCTAACTACTATACAGATTTAATCAGTTCAGGCTCTGGTAACTCTCAAGCACTTTTTTCACTGGTGCATAAAACACTTCGTCCACCTGTTTCTCTACCACCTCATTTTTACTCCACTGACTCCTGTAATTCCATAATGCCATTTTTTACTACTAAAATGTATCATTGTGATGTCCTGATGTTTTTTCTCGTAAAAGGGGAACCTCTAGTGGTGACTCTTACGTAGTGTTATGTTTATTTTTGTACTTTCAGTCTTGCCGTAGTTCGGATATTTATGGTGAAGTAAACGGTTACGCATTTTTTCTCTTTCGACTTAAGTTGCCCTGAAAAACGTTTGCCTGTAAGTACAATCTCGGAGTTATCTTGTTATTAAATATAAGTAATGCAAGTAATCCTCTGTTATTGAGTTTAAGTTAACTCTAAATATGTATTTGATCGCGAATGCTACACGCTAGCATCGCAATGGAATTTCTCATAGAAGCTAGCCTTAAGCTAACGCATGTGTTCCTGAATGCTTATATATATTTTATATTTCATGTTCGTCTGTATCTTAGTAAAATACTGAGATGTATTTTGTATCTTTGTAGTTTTACAGTGCTTCTTCAGTAAAGTTTGAAAGACTACACAAGCTTCATTCTTTGTCTTGGGGAAACTGTTAACTATCTGCCGAACTAATGTACCAGGCTAGATCACGCCATTCATACACAGAAGCAAGGGCAGAATAGTAAAAAGGCATTCAACGGTCAGCATTCGTCAAACGGTTAGAAAAAAAAAGGGAAAAACACCATGGCAAATAGAATAGAAGAAGAGGATTTTGTTGAAATGGAAACAAGATCTCAAATATCCAACTGCTCAAGAACCAGCAGACAGTCTGTAGCTAATTCCTTGGCATTGAAAGCACGGGCTAAAGCAGAAGCCGCACGTGCAGAGCTTGCGTTCGCTAGAGAAGAGGCAGAGCTAATGAAACAACAAGCCATTCTAAACGCCAGTCTGCATGAACTGAAATTAGCAAGGGCAGCAGCGGCTGCTAACGCTGAAGCTGAAAGTCTTGAAGCAGCTGCTGAAGAAGAGTATGAACTGTCAAATCCACTTCAGCAAATTAAAACTAACGCAGTGCCTCTGACTCCAGTCGAAATTCATAGTGAAAATGTTGCAGTGCAGGTTCCTATTATAAGTCCAGGCCACCAGCCTCATCAGAGTGCAAGGGCAGCCAACAAAGTAAATTCGGTTACAGTCTCACAATCAGATGCAAGACCACAGACGACTTCACATTCACCAGTGCGCCAACCTTCTATGGACAGCAGTGAAGCGAACAGATGTGAAAATCAGTGCAGCGTGTCACCAAGTGAGCTCAGTGACCACGAGTCTAGTGAGCCGACTCAACACCACTCGCACAGAGGAGGAGCCACCTGGATCCCAAGTCAGGTACCCAGCACTGCACATAGAAAATCTTACAGCTACAAAGAACTATCCAACGATTTGAAACAAATCAGTGGAGAGCCCAAGCCTCCCCAGCCTTACTATGCTCAGTCATTCCCTACGTACGAAACAAGACCACCCAGTACTGTGGCCGCAACAGACCTAGGAAGGTACCTGATGCGACGAGAGCTGGTGAGTTCAGGCCTACTGAAGTTTGATGACAAACCAGAGAACTACTGGGCCTGGAAGGCATCATTTATCAGCTCTACGGATGATCTGAAACTCACCGCCAGAGAGGAACTTGAATTGCTATGCAAATGGCTTGGGCCTTTGTCATCTGAGCAAGCTAAAAGGATCCGAGCTGTACACATTCACAATGCGCTCACAGGCCTCAGGATGTTATGGCAAAGACTGGAAGATGTTTACGGCTCACCTGAGGTGATTGAAAACGCTCTTCTACAAAAGGTTGAAGATTTTCCTAAGATCTCAGCTAAAGAAAACCACAAGCTAAGAGAATTGGGAGACATTCTCATGGAACTTGAAGCAGCCAGAGCAGATGGATTCTTACCTGGTCTCTCGTACCTCAGCACCTCCCGTGGAGTAAACCCAATAGTCCAGAAACTCCCTCCCAACCTACAAGAGAGGTGGATTACTGTAGGATCACGTTACAAAGACCAACACAGAGTGCCATATCCTCCTTTTGCAGTCTTCGTCAACTTTGTCTGTGAACAGGCAAAAACACGCAACGATCCCAGCTTTGCCAACATATCAGGAACATGGTATTCATCAAAGACAGAAAAGAGTGTTTTCCAGCCAGCCAGTCATCACGTGAGAACATCAGTTGCTGTGAGAAGGACTGAAATCTCTACAAGCGGCAGCGATAACGATAATACAACATTGGTCAGGAAACATGAGGATCCCGACAAACAATGCCCAATACATAACAAGCCTCATCCATTGAGGAAATGTCGTGGCTTCAGAAACAAAACTCTGGATGAAAGGAAAGCATATCTGAAGGAAAAACACATCTGCTTCAAGTGCTGTGCCTCATCCACTCATGTCGCTAAGGACTGTAACAGGCCTCTGCTGTGTCAGGAGTGCAACAGTGACAAACACCCGTCAGCGCTACATCCTGGGCCCGCCCCATGGAAAACTGATGTCTATGGGAGTACCGTGGCTCACAGCGGGGAGCGGCAGCCGTCGGAGGCCATTCCGTCAGTGACATCCAAATGCACGGAAATCTGTGGGAGTGTGAACACGTCAAAATCCTGCTCAAAAATCTGTTTAGCATTAGTGTATCCTGCTGGCCAAAGAGACCGAGCTATGAAGACCTACATTGTTCTTGACGAACAGAGCAACAAGTCCCTTGGAAGAACAGAATTCTTCGAACATTTCAGAATTCAAGGCGCAGGATCAAGGTACACTCTGAAGACATGCTCAGGGGTGGTGGATACAGCGGGACGACGCGCCAGTAACTTCATAGTGGAGTCAGTGGATGGCAACTTCCACATTCCCTTGCCTACTCTGATTGAGTGCGACATGCTGCCAGACGACAGGTCTGAAATACCATCACCAGAGGTAGCCAGGCACCACCCCCACCTCAAACACTTGTCAGACAAAATCCCAGCCCTGGATCCTGATGCGTCCATCCTTCTTCTCCTCGGGCGAGACATAATTCGGCTGCACAAAGTGCGAGAACAATGTAATGGGCCACACAACGCGCCGTTTGCCCAGCGTCTCGACCTTGGATGGGTGATAATTGGAGATGTGTGTCTGGGAAGAGCACATAAAACCACTACCATTAGCGTCTTCAAAACCAGCGTGCTGACAAGCGGACGCCACTCCATCCTCAGCCCATGCACCAGCAGCTTAATGGTCAGAGAGAAGATTGACAGCGTTGTACTACCTCACACCTCTCCATGTGTGTTTCATACAGCCAATGAAACAGATGGCTTGGGCAGAGACGTGTTTCGAAGAACACAGCGTGACGACCAGCTTGGCCTGTCCATCGAAGATGAGTTGTTCCTTCATCTCATGGATAAGGAGGTCTACATAGATGAAGCAAACTGCTGGGTAGCTCCGCTACCATTCAAACCAAATAGGCCGCGCCTGCCCAACAACAGACAGCATGCTGTCAACCGCCTCGCCTCCCTCCGCCGTATGTTGGAGAAGAAACATGGCATGAAAGAGCATTTCTTCAACTTCATGCAATCAATGTTTGATGCCGACCAAGCAGAGCCTGCCCCAACGCTGAGGCCAGAACAAGAATGCTGGTACCTACCAATATTCGGTGTTTATCACCCGCAAAAAAAGGACCAAATACGCGTAGTGTTTGATTCCAGTGCGAAGCATGAAGGCACCTCCCTCAATGACGTTCTTCTCAGTGGGCCTGACATGAACAACACCTTACTAGGGGTCCTCATGCGCTTCCGCAGAGAGCCTGTAGCGGTAACTGCAGATGTGCAACAGATGTTCTACTGCTTCATTGTCCATGGAAAGCATCGTGATTTTTTAAGATTTTTGTGGTTTGAAGACAACAACCCAAACAAACACATCACAGAGTACCGCATGAAAGTACATGTTTTTGGCAACTCTCCTTCCCCTGCGGTAGCCATCTACGGCCTGAGAAGAGCAGCCCTGCACGGAGAAAAAGAACATGGCAGGGAAGCTAAACAGTTCGTCATGAGAAACTTTTATGTTGATGATGGGCTTTCCTCATTCCCCACGGATGAAAAGGCCATTGCCGTACTGAAAAACACAAAAGAAATGTTAGCAGAGTCAAGCATCAAGCTACACAAAATAGCTTCTAACAGTCGTGCTGTGATGGATGCATTTTCCCCTGAGGAGCGGGCAAAAAATCTGGTGGATCTAGAGCTAACCGCTGACCCCTTGCCACTGCAACGCAGCTTAGGACTCACTTGGAACTTGCAGTCAGATACGTTCACCTTCCGTGTATCCAGAGAGAAGAAGCCATTTACTAGAAGGGGAATCCTGTCTACAGTCAATGGACTTTACGACCCCCTGGGTTTTGTGGCACCTGTCACCATTCAAGGAAAGGCCTTAGTCAGGGAGCTGTTTGCCGAACGAGCTGAATGGGACACTCCTCTGCCAGCGCTGAAAGAGGAACAGTGGAGAATGTGGACGGACTCACTCTGTGAGCTAGAACAGCTTCAGATTGAAAGACCCTATGTGCCTGTTTCTTTGTGCTCCACAAAACACAGAGAGCTCTGCGTCTTCTCTGACGCCTCTACTATGGCCATATCAGCAGTGGCCTATCTCAAAGTAGCAGATGAAAAAGGACACACTCACATTGGATTTCTCATGGGCAAGGCAAAGCTGGCTCCTCATCCCCCTCACACTGTTCCACGTCTCGAGCTTTGTGCTGCTGTTTTGGCTGTTGAAATTGCAGATTTAATTACAGAAGAACTCGACGTAGACATCCACAAAGTCAAATTCTACACAGACAGCCGAATTGTATTGGGCTACATCAACAACACAAGTAGACGATTCTACGTATATGTCGCTAACAGAGTCGCTCGTATCAGAAAGTCAACAAGCCCTGAACAATGGCACTTTGTTAGCACAGAGCACAACCCTGCAGACCATGGAACTCGCTCAGTGCCAGCAGCCATGTTAAAAGAAACCAACTGGTTCAAAGGCCCCGCCTTCTTGGCTAAAGATGCCTCACAACCAGAAGAGTTTGAGCTCGTCGACCCTGAAGCAGACGCAGACATACGCCCACAGGTCCAAGCCTTCATAACCAAGGCCTTCGAAAGTAAGCTGGGGTCAAATCGATTCGAACGCTTCTCTAGCTGGAAAGCACTCATTCGAGCCGTTACTAAGCTCATACACAAGGCCAGGTCCTGCGCAAAGGGCTCAAACAGCAATACAGACGAGTCGACTCAAGCAAAAGTAATAGTCATCAGAAATGCTCAACACGATGCGTTTGCTGAGGATATTAAATGCCTTTCCAGAGGTGAAGTCATTCCAAAGTCAAGTTCTCTCAGGAAACTGAATCCAAGTGTGGATATGGATGGCCTGCTGAGAGTTGGAGGACGCATTCCTTTGGCTGACATACCCTGGGAAGAGAAACACCCAATCATTGTACCCAGAAAACACCACGTAGCGACTTTATTGGTGAGGCATTACCATGCAAGAGTCGCTCATCAGGGAAGACATTTGACAGAGGGTGCTGTTCGCTCTGCTGGACTGTGGTTGATTGGAGGCAAGAGACTGGTGTCAAGCATCATACATGGATGTGTGACCTGTAATAAGCTGAGGGGAAGGATGGAAGAACAAAAAATGTCAAACCTACCTGCTGAACGACTCGACCCAGGTCCTCCATTCACAAATGTAGGTGTTGATGTGTTTGGCCCATGGACCATAAGCTCAAGACGAACCCGTGGCGGCATTGCAGAGAATAAACGCTGGGCAGTCATCTTCACTTGCATGGTAACGAGAGCTGTGCATATCGAAGTGCTTGAGTCTCTGTCCTCTTCAAGCTTTGTTAATGCACTAAGGAGATTCACAGCTGTCCGTGGTCCTGTCCGCCTGTTTCGTTCTGACCGGGGAACAAACTTTATAGGGGCATGCAAGGAACTTCAGATCAAATCCAATGACCATGAACTGAATACTTATCTACACGATCAAAGCAGCACCTGGAGTTTTAATCCTCCCCACTCTTCTCATATGGGTGGAGTTTGGGAACGAATGATAGGTATTGCCCGTAGAATACTGGATGCACTGATGTTAAAGACAAACACTGCTCACCTGTCTCACGAAGTTCTGGTCACACTCATGTCTGAAGTCATGGCCATAATGAATGCTAGACCTCTTGTTCCAGTGTCATCTGATCCAGACATGCCCACAGTCCTCTCTCCTGCCATGCTGCTAACTCAGAAAGTCGACCCGGTGCTGCCACCTGCGGGAGAATATGACCTTAAAGACCTATATGGCAAGCAGTGGAAGCAAGTACAGGCGTTGGCCGACGCATTCTGGAAACGCTGGCGTCAAGAATACCTGGTGTCATTGCAACCAAGGAGAAAGTGGCACGTCGACAAGCCAAACCTGAGCGAAGGAGATGTCGTGCTGTTCAAGGATGCTCAGGTCAAGCGGAATGAATGGCCTGTCGGAGTAGTGGTGAACGCCATTCCCAGCAAAGACTTTAAAGTTCGCAAAGTAGACGTGAGGGTGGTTAGACAGGGTACTCAGCGGGTGTATTCTAGACCAGTCTCAGAAGTTGTTCTACTTGTAAAAGGGGAGTAGTGTTATAATACATTATAACAAGCGGGGAGTGTGATGTCCTGATGTTTTTTCTCGTAAAAGGGGAACCTCTAGTGGTGACTCTTACGTAGTGTTATGTTTATTTTTGTACTTTCAGTCTTGCCGTAGTTCGGATATTTATGGTGAAGTAAACGGTTACGCATTTTTTCTCTTTCGACTTAAGTTGCCCTGAAAAACGTTTGCCTGTAAGTACAATCTCGGAGTTATCTTGTTATTAAATATAAGTAATGCAAGTAATCCTCTGTTATTGAGTTTAAGTTAACTCTAAATATGTATTTGATCGCGAATGCTACACGCTAGCATCGCAATGGAATTTCTCATAGAAGCTAGCCTTAAGCTAACGCATGTGTTCCTGAATGCTTATATATATTTTATATTTCATGTTCGTCTGTATCTTAGTAAAATACTGAGATGTATTTTGTATCTTTGTAGTTTTACAGTGCTTCTTCAGTAAAGTTTGAAAGACTACACAAGCTTCATTCTTTGTCTTGGGGAAACTGTTAACTATCTGCCGAACTAATGTACCAGGCTAGATCACGCCATTCATACACAGAAGCAAGGGCAGAATAATCATATACATCAACAGGTATCCCCTCAGATCGCAACCCTCAAACCATCCTCGGATGTTCAAACATCTTCTTGTCATCTTTTATCTGCTTTCACTCTCCCCTCTGCTGCTGAAATAACAAATTTTGTTCGCAAATCTAAATCACCAACTTGCCAACTTGATCCTCTCCCGACTACATTGGTTAAAACGTGCATTCACTCCCTGACCCCTCTTATAACTGCAATTATCCATTCCTCGCTTATCACTGGTATTGTTCCGTCTCCCCTCAAAACAGCTGCAAAAACCCCCATTCTCAAGAAACCTGGAGCTGACCCCAGCAACTTTAACAATTTCCGTCCAATTTCCAACCTCCCCTTCCTTTCTAAAATTCTTGAAAAAACAGTTGCCTCTCAGATTCATGACCATCTCACTCAAAATAGTCTATATGAACAGTTCCAATCTGGTTTCCGTCCCCTCCATAGCACCGAAACAGCTCTTCTTAAAATCACCAATGACCTCCTCACGGCTGCGGATTCTGGATTACTGACAATCATCATCCTTCTGGACCTGAGTGCGGCTTTTGACACCATTTCCCACACCAACCTTTATCGACCGATTAGCTTCCCTTGGATTATCTGATACGCCCCTGCACTTGTTTAAATCATATCTCTCTGGCCGTACTCAGTTTGTACAACTTAAAACTTTCAGATCCCACTCTGCCCCCCTTTCCTCTGGTATTCCCCAAGGCTCTGTCCTTGGACCCCTTTTGTTCATTATCTACCTTCTCCCTCTTAACCAAAGATAACCAATCTTTCACGGGCAGGTCCATTTACACCAAAGAAAGCAAATTATACTTGCTATGATATTAAACGTCAATCACCAACCAGCAACCTGGGGGAGATAAACAAGGAGTGGTGTGATCAGATAATAGTAGATAATGGGACTAGAATAGGTACGTGGGCTAGGGCAGGGTTTGTATTATTATTGTGGAGATTAAATATTGTTTACTAGGATACCTGAGCAGGCAAAGGGAGTGTGTGCTTTGGTAAGACTGGGAGCCCCAATAACCCTGATAGGAGACAGAGCAGTCAGAACGGAAACCGTGAATTCAGCAACATTGACTAGAAGACGTAGGAGACACATCATTAAACAGAGAGCAATAGGTTCAAGTGTAGATTTATCATTAAATAGTCCTACGTATATCGATGCTATAGGAATTCCCAGAGGTGTACCGGATGAATATAAACTAGCAAACCAAGTGGCAGCAGGTTTTGAGAATATACCGATAATAGCTGCTCTTTTTCCAGCCACCCCAAACAAGAATGTAGATAGGATTAATTATGTACATTATAATGTGATGAGATTAGCAAATATGACAAGGGATGCCGTAGATGGTTTAGCGGAGCAGCTAGCACCAACTTCACTGATGGCTATACAGAACCGTATGGCTCTAGACATGTTATTGGCAGAAAAGGGAGGAGTATGTGTTATGTTTGGTGATCTTTGTTGTACTTACATTCCTAATAATACTGCCCCAGATGGATCAGTGACTAGGGCATTGGAAGAATTGAGAACTTTGTCTATCGAAATGAAGGAACATTCAGGAGTAAATAATCCTATTGGAGATTGGCTAGACAAGGCACTAGGCAAATGGAAATCAGTACTAATTTCAATTGTGGTATCAATAGCTGTATTTGTAGGTATTTTGGTCTCATGTGGATGCTGTTGTATTCCCTGTATCAGATCACTATGTAACCGATTGATAGTAGCGGCAATAGAACAGAAAGACCTAACCCCTCCCAAATATACCATGCCTCAATTGTCTGGCGACCACTTCCTAGATGAGGATGATTGTGTCTAAGAGAGGGACTGAAGGATTTTTATTGTGATTTTTATTGTGGTTTAAACGTGCCTTTACATTTAATATGTTTTTTTGATTTCATTATTGATTACTAACTGTGCATAATATGTTGAAAATATAACCAGTGTAACCAAGAGTTAGGGGGATGATTTTGAGTGTATTTTCCACAGGAAACGGAATGTGTGGGTGTAAAAATTAGATTACACACGGAGCCCCATGGAATGTGGTGGATTGTGTAGTGTTTCTATATAATGTGTTGCAGATGGTCCGAGAGCAAAGCAGTGTGACCTGGTTGGCTGAGACAGAACAAATGAGAGGAAGCGGATTGGACGAGTCCCAGGCTTTTACGGCGTCTTGAAATATTATAAAAGCTGTGAAACAGTTTTTTTGTGTGTCTGTCCTTTGTAAGACGTCGGTTCTTTGTGTAAGACTTTGCATCTGAGGACCCACCCAGCTGTTGTATTTTGAATCTTCTGATCAATAAATTTCAACATTTTCTTAACTGGCCTCTCTCCAATTTTGAACACGCCGAACATTGAAGAAATGTTCATCAGCTTAAAGTAAGTGTTGAATCAGAAAAAAATGTTAGAGACAAAAAAATGTTAAGTGACCCCAAGAGGATCGGCCTGGTGGAACACTTTAGGAACAAAGCCACCTAAAGGAGGTTGGAAAGCTTTTCCGGGCCAAGATCTCAGTATAAACGGTAAGTTATTTTTTATAAATATTAACCAGCGAACACATTATGTAATTGCTTTTTTGTAGTTGTAATTTAATATTGGTGACGTAGTAATAAAGTACCATAGAGAAGTCAAAATAAATCCAGGCTGAATCGAAATAAGCCTACGTTACATTAGAAGCGTGTCCTACTCTGTTTCAGTCTCCAGTCAGGACTGGTCGTTTTTACCGAAGTTGTTCTGACAGGAAATTTTGTTTTACTATACAAACTAACTATGAAAACATATCACAGTGAAGTCTATGACGATGTTTTGTCAGCTTTATTGTTTGCTTTTATATTAGTTTTAAAGTAATAAACAATTCTGGTATAGGGTTTAGCAGGAAAATTATCATGGCAACTTTTTTCCAGTAATATGATAAGTTCAACAACCTTATCACTTTAAATAACTTTTTTGTTACAGTTTTTTACAATTGCTTACACACTAAAATTTAACTTTTCCCACAATTCGCAAAACCGTAAACTCAAGGAGCAAAACACAAGGCTAGATTTGCACAACTGTAAGCACATTGTCAGCTTCACACTATTTGCAAAACATTACACACAGTGATTTGCAAAACACTAAACACACTTGTATACATCAGACACAGACGTATATCATGATGTCACTTCCTTGCAATTCCAAAGCACTGACTGTCAAATGAGCACTGCGATGAGCCAATCTTTTAAACACAGCCATCAGGTGCACAAACACATGATTGCTAAATTGTAGACACACCAATCAGGTTTAAGCACTATAAAAAATGCAGCAGGTAGGTTCACATGCCTTCAAACAAAATGGAAGGAGTCAGAAGAAGAGTGAGGGTGAGAGGAGGAGTACACAGAGGAGGAGGAGAACACAGAGGAGGAGGAGAACACAGAGGAGGACGAGGAGGAGGAGGACACAGAGGAGGAGGAGGAGAACACAGAGGAGGAGGAGGAGGACACAGAGGAGGAGGAGGAGGTAGAGGTAGAGGCAGAGGAGTAGAAGGAGGCAGAGGAAGAGGTAGAGGAAGACCTGAAGCAGGAGGAGAACATGCACAAAGAAGAAGAGGAACAAACTTATCAAATGACATTCGTGCAACACTAGTGGACCATGTTGTGAACCACGGATTGACGCTGAGGGAGGCTGGACTGAGAGTTCAGCCAAATCTTAGCAGATATACAGTGGCATCTGTCATAAGGACTTTTCGACAGGAAAACAGGGAAAAGAAGATCTGTCTACAGTTATTATTGTATGCTCCATATTAGCACTTGTGATACCCCTTCCTGTGATATTGTACAGTAAGTTACATGTATTATTCTCTACATAGGACTGAGGGACGGGAACGACAAGGAGGAAGAGGGCCCATATTCACGCAAGAACAAGAGAGAGAGATAATAAACATGGTTTTGGCCAATAATACTATCAGGCTCAGAGAACTACAAGCAAACATTATCGGTGACCATGCCATTTTCCATAATGTCCATCAGGTCTCTCTGTCAACACTGGCACACATCCTGAAAATACATCACGTTCAAATGAAACAACTTTATCGAGTGCCTTTTGAGCGGAATTCAGAGAGGGTCAAACGGCTGCGGCATGAATATGTGGAGGTTTGTATTGTTCACTTTAGCACTGTGATATTGCATACTCCACACATTACTTTTGTACATTGACTGTAATATACTAGACCTATCCTGAACCGCACAATGTTGTCTTTCACTGTATTTCAGAGAGTTTTGAAGATGGTTGCTGAGTAAATCCTCCATGAATTCATATATATTGATGAGGCAGGGTTCAACCTCACAAAAGCAAGAAGGAGAGGCAGAAATATCATCGGCCACAGGGCTATAATCAATGTCCCAGGGCAACGTGGGGGTAACATCATCCTTTGCGCTGCCATTTCACAGCATGGGGTCCTCCACCGCCATGCTAGAATGGGCCCTTACAACACACCTCACATTCTCACATTTTTAGACCGATTGCACCACATCGTCACAGCAGGTAATGAAATGCACCAGATACAATACACTGTCATCTGGGACAATGTGTCATTCCACCGCGCTGCTTTGATCCACGACTGGTTTCAACACCATCCACAGTTGACAGTACTATACCTTCCACCATACTCTCCGTTTCTAAACCCTATCGAAGAGTTTTTCTCTGCATGGCGGTGGAAGGTTTACGATCTTCAGCCCCAGGCTCAGGTTCCCCTCATTCAGGCCATGGAGGACGCATGTGACCGACTCGACGCCGCAGCTGTGCAAGGATGGATTCGACATTCAAGACGGTTCTTCCCGCATTGTCTTGCTTATGAGGATATTGCTTGTGATGTTGATGAAATTATCTGGCCAGATCCAGCTAGGCGAAGAGATAATGTATAGTATGTTTACTGTAGTATTTTCTGTACAATATTGTCAATTTGTTGGAAATAAATGATATTTTCCTCAGTCTGTAGAATTGGTCTTGTGTAGTCTTTGGTGAATTATTGTATAGTTGCACTTTTGTGTACTTCATTTACAGTACTCTAATCGCTGAGAATTAAACTTGCTACAAGTGTTTTAGGTTAGCAACAGTAGTGTGCAAATGGTTCAAAAAGATTACAGTCATATGAAATGTGTGTGTTTCGTATGGTAACAAAATATTGTTTTTAAAAAGTTGTGGATAGTTTTGAAAAATGCGTTCCATTTTGCAAATGATCTGAAGTGTTGTGCTACTTTGGTGAAGTGTTGTATTAATTGTGTGTAGTGTTTTGACAAGCCGGGCCCTGTTTTCAAAATTGTGCTTAAGCAATCGCAAAAAACTGTAATAATAGCATAATTATTTACTGTAATTATTTTGTCAACTACAAAATGGATTTATTATGCTACAATAAAATGGCTATAATGTATATTTATAAAGTTCAACATAAACACGTATTACCCACGATTATGTGCAGACATTTTAATGAATTAGGTGTCAATCACTTCTTTATACAGAAGACCTTGGGAAAATAAGAAAGGCAGAACGTCAGTGGATAGAGACACACAAAAGGTGGACTGTATCAAAACCAGAGGTATGTTACACTATCATATGGCAGCCCCCTAAAATAATGAAAATCGAATATTAATTCCCCTTAAATAGGTATTCTCCCATTTTTTGTCTCTTTAAATATCTTTGTTTTTCTCCTTTTTTTCCTCAATTGTTCTGCATTTTCAAAATGCTTTCTGATTTGTCAGGCTACATTTGAGGATGATGGTTCCTCAGATGATAAGGGTAAAAGTCCTCAAAACCAGGAGTTTGAGGTATGCTCTTACACCCGTGTTTGTATACATATTTTTTGTATACATACTTATTACTTATTACACAGCGCTGGAATACTTGATGGGTTGTTGCGACAAAGGTCTACATCAAAAATTAGCTAATAAAATATTTCAAATAATTTTTACATGTTCAATAATTTATCAGGTAAGAAATGTAATAAGTGGGATAATGTACAAGCAGCCAATTGTGTTGTGTCTCTCAGGATAAACATATTAGACGGGAACAGAGTAAACTGTAAACTCTTTATTAGCCTGTGCCGTCACGTAACCAGCACGCTAGTACAACATATCAGAACCCACATGCCAGTCCCGGAAACCGGAAGGCCTTTTCTCTTAAAGGGCAAGGCACCTTTTAATCTATCATACGGTAACATGTCTACATCCTTTCCCCTTAGTTAAGTTCTCCCTTAATTATATAAAACATGAATGGCCCAATAAACAATGCTGAGTTTGTAAACAAGCAACAACATGACTGCATAGATTTCAATTGCAAATAATGAGTGAGCAATGTCAAAATGTGCCAACTAAGCATGCGGTCACAACATTAGGCATAACAACAAAGAACATAACACTGTTGTATACAGAAAACACAATGCACCACTTTAAACAGGTATTCCTCGATATACGAGTCTCCAAGAATCTCTGTATCGGAAAGTTATTTTCCGTATTTTGGATTGGGTTTGCATATACGACCTGAGCGTGTTATGTAAGGTACATTACTGATTTTGGCAGGAGACTGTTGGGGGTGCTTTGGCAAATCAGTAAGTGTGAGCTGTGATTGGGTAGGGTGTGGTTGTGTCGTGTGTGGTGTATGGTCGGAGAAGTCTTTTGTAGGTGCATTATTGTTCTGAGAGTCAATGTCCTCAGAGGTGTGCTGTGATGGAGGGAGCTCTGCAACGGGAAGAATATGGCGTCGATTTCTCCTATATGTTCTCCCTTCGCACTGGACATTGTAAGAACGGGGCTTCTTGTTCACCTCTTTTACTATGCCAAGCCGGGCGTAGCCTTTGGGAGTCTGCATTCTGACAACTTGTCCCGTCTGCAGTGGCTGCAACGGGTTACTTGAAGAATCGTAATATCGTTTTGGGCATTTCTTTTGATGAAAAGACGTGCAGAGACTTGCTGGGCTTGTTTGGGGGCTGGCTCCAGCAATTTGGAGTTGATAGGAATAGCCGATCGTGTCTGACATGACATTAGGCGTTCTGCAGGAGATCCCAATGTTGGGTCTCGAGGGATGTTTCTGAGGTTAAGAAGGTTGAGAAATACATCTGTTCCATCTCTGTGTGATTTCTCCATTAGCTCTTTGGCACTACGGACCGCTCGTTCCGCCAGACCATTTGACTGCGCGTATTCAGGACTGCTAGTGACATGGGTGAAGTCCCACTGTTCGACAAAGTCTTTGAAACGTTGGCTTGTGTACTGTCTAGCATTGTCTGAAATGAGCGTGTGAGGCGTGCCATGTACAGAGAAATGTTTTTTCAACTTCTTAATCACAGCATTGGACGTGATGTCACGCAGTTGGTCGATTTCGTACCATCCAGAGTATGAGTCCACAAGTACCTGGTAGTGTTGACCATGCCATTCAAACATGTCCGTTGCCACTGTGGACCAAGGCAGATCTGGAATAGGGTACAGTTTCAGTGGTTCTTTTTGCTGGTGAGGCCTTGTGCTGTTGCAAACTGAGCATGAAAGAACTTCTTCTGTGATGTCGGCTGTCATTGATGCCCAGAAGATGATGCCTCTAGCTCTGTGTTTGGTGGCTTCCAGACCAGGGTGGCCTCTGTGGACTACACGAATGTATTCCTTCTGCAAAGAGCGAGGGATGACCGTTTTGTGGCCTTTCATTACGATTCCTTTTTCCAAAGTCAACTCCTCTCTGTAGGGAAAGAATGGACGCACGGCAGGCGAAACACTTTGTTCTCTGGCCGGCCATCCACCTTGAATTGCATTACAGAGAGTCTTTAGTACCTCATCTTCTGATGTGTGTTTTCGGAGTTCCTCCAGACGAGCAGTAGAGATGTAACTAACAGTCATGACTTCAAATGAGTCATTGTCCCTGTCAGGAGAAGTTTCTTTGTCAGGGGCTCGAGATAAGGTATCTGCCAGATACATGTGTTTGCCCTTCTTATACACCAAAGTGATGTCGTAGCGTTGTAACTGTAGCAACATCCTTTGCAAACGTGCAGGGGCTGTATGAATGGGTTTTTTCATAATGGTTACCAGGGGCTGATGGTCGGTTTCGATGATTGTTGGTTTCCCGTACACATAGTCTTTGAACTTGTTGCAGGCGAACACAACGGCCAGCAGCTCCTTTTCTATCTGCGCGTACCGCGTCTCAGTGTCAGTGAGTGTACGAGATGAGTACGCAACTGGTTTGCAATCTTGCATACATGCAGCACCGAGTCCATAGCACGAGGCGTCGCAGGTCAAGGTGACTGGCATCTTAACATCATAGTATGCCAAGACAGGTGGGGTGGATAGGCATGACTTGAGGATGTCGAATGCATGTTGGTGCTGCTGATCCCAGAACCATGCTGTTTCTCTGTGCGTCAGCATTCTGAGGGGTGTGGCAATGTCGCTCAGATTCGGGATAAACTTCCCCAGATAATTCGTCATTCCCAGAAAACGCTGGAGTTCAGGGACGTCCTTAGGAGCTGGCATTGCTGAGATCGCTTTTGTTTTAGCAGGATCTGCTTTAAGGCCGTCGCTTGTAAAGATGTGCCCTACATAATTGACCTGATTCAGACGAAACTTGCATTTTGCAGGGTTCAATTTGAGTTTGATCTCCCGTACTCTGTTCAGTACCCTTTTCAGGTTTGCGTCGTGTTCAGCAGCATTCCGACCTCCTATGATGATATCATCGACGATTACTGCGCAGGGGTATCCTGAAAACAACTGCTCCATGGAGCGCTGGAATACTTCACTCGCAGAGTTTATGCCAAAGGGCATGCGAAGAAACCTGTATCGCCCAAATGGTGTGCCAAAAGTGGTCATCATAGAGGATTTATGGTCAAGACGTATCTGCCAGAAAGAATTCTTGGCATCCAGTACTGAAAATACCGTTGCTCCAGGCATTTGGGATGCCACCTCTTCTACAGTACGCATTGGGTGATGGGGTCTTTTGATAGCTGAATTAAGATCTTTTGGATTGATACATATCCTGATTTCCTGTTTGTCCTTTTTATGTGTAACCACCATAGATGAGACCCAGTCCGAAGGCTCAGACACTGCGGCAATGACACCAAGACTCTGCATACGGTCCAGCTCTGCTTTTACACGGTCCAGCATTGCCAAGGGGATACGATGAGCAGGACGAATTACAGGCTGTATGCTGGGGTCCACCGTCATGGAGTATGTGAGTGGAAGTTCTCCAAGCTCATTTAAGAACAAGTCTTTGTATTCAGCGAGGATCTCTTCATTGCTGCTCTCCATGTTGACAAGGTGTACATGTGGGCTAACTGTGACAATTCCCATGTCTAAACAGGCACGAAATCCTAACAGCGGTTGGACATCTTGATTCACCAGGAAAAATTTAAGTGAGTAAGTTTGTCCATTTAGACTACACGTAAGTATTACCAATCCTGCAGTTTCGATTTTGCTTCCACCATAAGCTACAAGATTAGGTGTCCGCGGTGGTCTGGCTGGTCGCTCATCACTGGAAATGCCTCGGAATATATTTATTGGCATCACATTACATTTCGCCCCGGTGTCGACTTTCACTTCAACTGGAACTGCGTTTATGTGTAGGGTGACGAAACATTCCTCCAGCCCAGCCTCTTGAGTGTTAACGATATTGACAGACTTGTCGAATTCGATACCGTCGACGTAGAAAGTATCGTCCTGGCTGGAGGGTTCATCCACATCAATTTCGTGAATTGACTTCCTATGATTGTATTTCTTTTGATTAAATCGACTACGTGCTTTGCAACATTTACTGAAATGATTCATTTTCTTACAGTTATGACACTGTTGTCCGAAAGCTGGACATTTCTCCTTCATTGCCGGATGATTATTACCACAGTTTCTGCAGTTGGTTATGGTTTGAACATCGCATTGCTCTTTTTGAGGGTTTTGCCCTGTGTATTGGCGCCTCCATCTGGAAACTGGTTGTATTGCGTCTACATTGGTGGCTTTCTGTGGTGTGGCCAACGTTTTGTTGCTCTCCTCCGTCATTTCGTGTATACGACAGATTGATATAGCTTTAGCAAGGGTCAGGTCGCTATCTCTTAGCAGTGATTTCCTTAAGCTTTCGTTGTTAATACCACATACTATTCTGTCACAGATCAGCTCATCTGTTAACTCTCCAAAACGACAGCTTTTAGCTTTAATCCTGAGATCACTGATAAATGATTCAATACTCTCACCTTGTTTTTGGTTTCTTGAGTGGAACTTATGTCTTTCCAGTGTTTTATTTTGTTGAGGGTTGCATATCTCACGAAACTTCCGTTTCAGGCACTCGGGATCTTCTCGGGATTCCGCAGGGGACAAGATTTGTCCGTTCTCACCAGGTTCACGCACCTCTGCTGCATAGACAAATGAGCGCTCCCGCTCTATGGCTTCTGGTCCTGCGAGATTGAGGAGTATATACGCCATCGTTTTGGCGGGTTTGTCAAAATTGCGCTGCGCCGATGAAAATATCATAATCCTGCTCGAAAATTCGCCAATTATCTGCAATATTTCCGTCAAAGTTTAGCGGATCCGGTCTTCGAAAACAATCGGCCATTTTAGCAGCTTCCCGGGTGTGTAACCGTTACCTCGACGAGCAGTCTTGTTTAATGTCCGTGTAAATAGTCCGTTAAGGCGCGAAGTCCATCTTCTGACACCATGTTGTGTCTCTCAGGATAAACATATTAGACGGGAACAGAGTAAACTGTAAACTCTTTATAAGCCTGTGCCGTCACGTAACCAGCACGCTAGTACAACATATCAGAACCCACATGCCAGTCCCGGAAACCGGAAGGCCTTTTCTCTTAAAGGGCAAGGCACCTTTTAATCTATTGTAATGGAAATTTTCTAGTCTAGCTTCTTGATGTGTCTGTCTATATGTTTATGAAGTTTTTATCTATGTTTTCTTCTCTATGTTATCATGTTTTTCTCTATACGCGTCATACCACTCTGCCTTTGCCCTCGAGCAGAGGCCAAGATGTTCTGTTTGGAATAACGGGCATCACTTCTCGGAAACCAGCTCGGGATTCTGGCTAGGGGGCAAAGGGAGGGGGTTTTCACGTTTTAATATATATACTCTGGGTGCAGAAGGAAAGAGTGCCTTTTCTCTGCACATGCTCATTGCTTATGATGCAGATTAAACGACAATAAAATACTTTGCAAAGTACCTGATGTCTCTGTATGTTGCGTTTGTCAAAATTGACTCACCTTGATTAAGGAATAAGAAAATTCCACAACACTATCATACGGTAACATGTCTACAAATTGTTATCACAAAATCAGCTCTTTCAGCATGATTCCCTTTGAGCGCAACTCTGCACGACACAAAGACCTACGTTACGAGTATGTGCAAGTAAGTATACATCCATGTTCACAGTACAGTTAGTGAACATACTGTGTTGCTCAGTGGCCTACATTATGTCATGATTCCGCTATCATGTCATGTTTATTCTTGGTCTTGCAGCGGAGTCATGGCATAGCCTTAGGTTTTGTGTGAGAAAGCCATGTGCTTTCTCGTGTCTCGTCAGTGTTTCCCGTCTTTTGTCTCGTTAGCCTTCCCATTAGTGTTTCATTACCTTCACCTGCCCCTTAGTAATTATTCTGTGTTTGTTCCCCTATTTAATGCCCTCTTGTCTATTGTCTTGTGCTCGTTCGTTGTACTTGTATGCCGTTCTTGTTACCGTGTACCTGAAAACCTGAAAGCTATAGTATAGCAGCGTAACAGGCGATGTAATGGGGCGTCAAATACGGACAGGCAGGACATCAACAAAAACAGCAAACAGTCCCCTGTCATGACACGGAATCGCTGCGGCCACCAAAAAGAGTCATAACCATAATATGATCAAGGCAAGCCAACAGCCCTCTGGCGAAGTTGTGAGAGCAGGACTTCCCGACTACATCTACAGGGAGGGAAGCCTTTTGCTCAGCTGTCAAGGAATTTCTGGTGCGTGTGCTGAAGCAACGCACGATTAATACAAAGGGCGATGCCAGAACAGCTCACAAAGTAAAGGTGAGGTACAGGTGGGCACCCATCGCCCAAACAGGGACTTGAACCCTGGACCCTCAGATTAAAAGTCTGATGCTCTACCGATTGAGCTATCAGGGCTCGTGAGGGCATGCCCCAAGTTATCGGTGAAGAGTTATCGGTGTAGACGCTCAAGGCGGGGGTGTCCTGCAGGTGCGGTTCTGTTGGTCGTTTCCGCCATTGTGTTTTACACTAGGCCCCGACGATGCTTCTCAGACTCACAGGGTTCTGTCAGTTTAGGGTTCTGTGCACCTTTCTGAAGCAGGGTTGTTCAGTCTTACATCTGGAGGCGATGCCACCTGTAGATTGCAGTTCATCAAGTACACCTGAACCGGGTAATGGGATTCTGGGAGTTGGCAGGTAAGTGAAACTCAGACGTGTTTTAAAACTACCCTGACAGCTTATCTTTGGTATTTTTCTGCTCTTACATGCCTTATAGGTTCCTTCAAAGCAAACATTTGTAAAATCACAGAAATTGTTGTATGCTCACATTGGTTTACATTAAACATGTACAGTATATATATAGACTGTGGTTCACAAATCTGATCTTGTGTGGTGTGCTATCATCGTCACAGCACACCACACGTTATAGGTGCAAAACTATTAAATCCAGGATTTTTTGTGCTCATGTTTGTGGTCTCTCCCAGTTTTAAACTACTCTACGACAAAAAAATATGTGTGAGGCCCCGGCATAAGAGCTACCTTCTCAATGCACGGTAATTCATCACTGTCCCTGGAGGTAAGCCAAATCACAGTTGCACCCTCATCGAGCACACATGAAATGGCCACTTTGGCTCAGATGGTCTGCAGGTACTTGAAAGTGAGATGCAAATTAAAAGCTGCCCTTTTAAGCCTGAGGGCAAACAGGCTTTTCAAGCAATAGCTGGCAGCGGTGGGATTTGAACCCACGCCTGCGAAGAGACTGGAGCCTTAATCCAAACGCATTTACAAAAAGCAGAAAGAGCGTGTCTACTGTTCTTTTTTGAGCAACAGCAGGCGAGCATACTGACAACCGGCCATTAGGCTGTTTATGCCAGGAACACGTTCCATCTGTAACAGAGCCGCTCGTTATCAAACACGTGAGAGTGTATACTGGGCTGAATTAGTTTCTCTTTCGAGAGAGGAATCCTGTTGTACCGACCTTAAGATAACGCAACAAAGCTGCTCGTGAAATTGTATGTCCGCAAAGCAAACACCTAAAGCAACCGTAATCGGCAGGGTTTGAACCTGCGCGGGGAGACCCCAATGGATTTCAAGTCCATCGCCTTAACCACTCGGCCACGACTACAATAGATTACAGGTCCTCTGGGCTTAGCGCATGTGGCAAGGTGGGGCGAGCCGGCAGCGTAACAGGAGATGTAATGGGCCGTCAAATAACGGACAGGCAGGATATCAACAAAAACAGCAAACAGTCCCCTGCCATGACCCGGAATCGCTGCGGCCACCAAAAAGAGTCATAACCATAATATGATCAAGGCAAGCCAACAGCCCTCTGGCGAAGTTGTGAGAGCAAGACTTCCCGACTACATCTACAGGGAGGGAATTGGCAGCTTTTGCTCAGCTGTCAAGGAATTTCTGGGACCCGTTTCAATAAGGAGGTTCAAGCAACCCTGAGTTAAAATATGAACTCTCAGTTGATTTACTCAGATAATCGCTACTCTGAGTTTTCTGTTTCAGAACAGCTGGTTTCAATCAGTTCAATCCACTCTGAGTAAGTTTACTCTAGGTTACGCGTGTTCATCGCGGCTTTAAAAAGCCATCATCAATTGAGCGAAGATAACACGATTCACCATGGCAACGCCACGTGACAAAAAGCGTTCCGTTTATTTCTCGCAGTCGAATTGGAGGCACTATATATATGTGTATATATACACATTTACATGTAAGATATACATACATATATATATATATATATATATGTATATATGTATATATGTATATATGTGTATATGTATAAATATATATATGTATATATATAAACACATATATACCTTCGATTTTTGTCATGTAGGTGCAATCCTTCTGCAATAAAAAGAACATGGCAGCAGATGAAAATAAAATATAAAAACATCATTCAGTCCGGTGAGTTTAAATGCTCTTGCTTTTAGGATGTCTGACTGGGAAATGTTTGATATATTTAAAAAACTGGCTTTGAAAGTTATGCGGATATGAGAACCGAGCACTGTGGCTATAGAAGACAGAAAACTGGCCATTCTTGCCCCTGCTCCAGCTGTGTGTAACGGAGTGAAGAGCTGTGCAGTGTGTAAGCGGCACTCCCCGACCAACAGAGACGCTCTACGGCTCATCGTTAGAGCGCCCATCTCTCATTCGGGCCAACGTCAGATCGAAGACCGCGCGAGTGGGACCAGTTACATGTGCACCCAATCACATTGGGAAATCCTAAAGGGTATTTAAATTATTCGCTTACTTCCAGAGTTGGCAGCAAGACCACGATGCACACTTTTCTTACTGCTGTGCGTACAGTTGCCGTGCTAACATGTTCTGCATCCCCGGTGTTATGTAGAAAGCTTCCATTAGCAAAGAAACGTGACCATAAAAATAATCTGCTCAGATGTAAGAGCGCGGTCACGAGTTGAGGTTTGTGATGTAAGGATGAAGCAGATTGTGGATATATGTAATGGACTGTAAAGAAAAACTGTATCGCTCAAATAACAAATCCTCCGGATATGACATCCAAGCGTGGCAAAACCATATATTCTCTACCGACGTAAATTTAACTCTCTCAAAATGAATGCAGCTTCCTCATCTACAGGTTCCTGAATAAACGGACATTTAATGTCTGTGTTATAAACTTGTGCGCGATTAAGGAAAACGAATGAAAAAACAAACGGCGAAGGCAATTTCAACACCACTCGCGCTTCTAAAAGGGGCGGAGATTGTAACAAACCTCGGGTTAGTGAAATATAAAACCTGCTCCCGACCAGGTTAGGTTCACAGAGTAGGTTACTATGGTTACTCACTCTAAGTATAAGATACCTCGATTTCTGAAACGGGGTTGATTTACCCCGCGGTCGCGGGTTTGATATACCTCGCGTTCTGAAACTGAAAACCCAGAGTATCCCGTTTTCTGGGGTTAACTTACTCTGAGTCTGCTCTTACCCTGCTTTCTGAAACGGGTCCAAGGTGCGTGTGCTGAAGCAACGCTCGAACAATACAAAGGGCGATGCCAGAACAGCTCACAAAGTAAAGGTGAGGTACAGGTGGGCACCCATCGCCCAAACAGGGACTTGAACCCTGGACCCTCAGATGAAAAGTCTGATGATCTACCGACTGAGCTACCCGGGCTCGTGAGGTCATGCCCCAAGTTATCGGTGTAGACGCTCAAGGCGGGGGTGTCCTGCAGGTGCGGTTCTGTTGGTCGTTTCCGCCATTGTGTTTTACACTAGGCCCCGACGATGCTTCTCAGACTTACAGGGTTCTGCCAGCTTAGGGTTCTGTGCACCTTTCTGAAGCAGGGTTGTTCAGTCTTACATCTGGAGGCGATGCCACCTGTAGATTGCAGTTCATCAAGTACACCTGAACCGGGCAATGGGATTCTGGGAGTTGGCAGGTAAGTGAAACTCAGACGTGTTTTAAAACTACCCTGACAGCTCTTCTTTGGTATTTTTCTGCTCTTGCATGCCTTATAGGTTCCTTCAAAGCAAACATTTGTAAAATCACAGAAATTGTTGTATGCTCACATTGGTTTACATTAAACATGTACAGTATATATATAGACTGTGGTTCACAAATCTGATCTTGTGTGGTGTGCTATCATCGTCACAGCACACCACACGTTATAGGTGCAAAACTATTAAATCCAGGATTTTTGTGCTCATGTTTGTGGTCTCTCCCAGTTTTAAACTACTCTACAATTTAAAAAAAAATTGGCGAGGCCCCCGGCATAAGAGCTACCTTCTCAATGCACGGTAATTCATCACTGTCCCTGGAGGTAAGCCAAATCACAGTTGCATGCCCCCTCATCGAGCACACATGAAATGGCCACTTTGGCTCAGATGGTCTGCAGGTATTTGAAACAAGTGAGATGCGAATTAAAAGCTGCCGTTTTAAGCCTGAGGGCAAACAGGCTTTTCAAGCAATAGGTGGCAGCGGTGGGATTTGAACCCACGCCTCCGAAGAGACTGGAGCCTTAATCCAAACGCATTTACAAAAAGCAGAAAGAGCGTGTCTACTGTTCTTTTTTGAGCAACAGCAGGCGAGCATACTGACAACCGGCCATTAGGCTGTTTATGCCAGGAACACGTTCCATCTGTAACAGAGCCGCTCGTTAACAAACACGTGAGAGTGTATACTGGGCTGAATTAGTTTCTCTTTCGAGAGAGGAATCCTGTTGTACCGACCTTAAGATAACGCAACAAAGCTGCTCGTGAAATTGTATGTCCGCAAAACAAACACCTAAAGCAACCGTAGTCGGCAGGGTTTGAACCTGCGCGGGGAGACCCCAATGGATTTCAAGTCCATCACCTTAACCACTCGGCCACGACTACAATAGATTACAGGTCCTCTGGGCTAAGCGCGTGTGGCAAGGTGGGGCGAGCCGGCAGCGTAACAGGCGATGTAATGGGCCGTCAAATAACGGACAGGCAGGACATCAACAAAAACAGCAAACAGTCCCCTGCCATGACCCGGAATCGCTGCGGCCACCAAAAAGAGTCATAACCATAATGTGAGAGCAGGACTTCCCGACTACATCTACAGGGAGGGAAGCCTTTTGCTCAGCTGTCAAGGAATTTCTGGTGCGTGTGCTGAAGCAACGCACGATCAATACAAAGGGCGATGCCAGAACAGCTCACAAAGTAAAGGTTAGGTACAGGTGGGCACCCATCGCCCGAACAGGGACTTAAACCCTGGACCCTCAGATTAAAAGTCTGATGCTCTACCGACTGAGCTATCCGGGCTCGTGAGGGCATGCCCCAAGTTTTCGGTGTAGACGCTCAAGGCGGGGGTGTCCTGCAGGTGCGGTTCTGTTGGTCGTTTCCGCCATTGTGTTTTACACTAGGCCCCGACGATGCTTCTCAGACTTACAGGGTTCTGTCAGCTTTGGGTTCTGTGCACCTTTCTGAAGTAGGGTTGTTCAGTCTTACATCTGGAGGCGATGCCACCTGTAGATTGCAGTTCATCAAGTACACCTGAACCGGGTAATGGGATTCTGGGAGTTGGCAGGTAAGTGAAACTCAGACGTGTTTTAAAACTACCCTGACAGCTTATCTTTGGTATTTTTCTGCTCTTGCATGCCTTATAGGTTCCTTCAAAGCAAACATTTGTAAAATCACAGAAATTGTTGTATGCTCACATTGGTTTACATTAAACATGTACAGTATATATATAGACTGTGGTTCACAAATCTGATCTTGTGTGGTGTGTTATCATCGTCACAGCACACCACACGTTATAGGTGCAAAACTATTAAATCCAGGATTTTTTGTGCTCATGTTTGTGGTCTCTCCCAGTTTTAAACTACTCTACAATTTAAAAAAAAATTGGTGAGGCCCCCGGCATAAGAGCTACCTTCTCAATGCACGGTAATTCATCACTGTCCCTGGAGGTAAGCCAAATCACAGTTGCATGCCCCCTCATCGAGCACACATGAAATGGCCACTTTGGCTCAGATGGTATGCAGGTACTTGAAAGTGGGATGCGAATTAAAAGATGCCCTTTTAAGCCTGAGGGCAAACAGGCTTTTCAAGCAATAGCTGGCAGCGGTGGGATTTGAACCCACGCCTCAGAAGAGACAGGAGCCTTAATCCAAACGCATTTACAAAAAGCAGAAAGAGCGTGTCTACTGTTCTTTTTTGAGCAACAGCAGGCGCGCATACTGACAACCGGCCATTAGGCTGTTTATGCCAGGAACACGTTCCATCTGTAACAGAGCCGCTCGTTAACAAACACGTGAGAGTGTATACTGGGCTGCATTGTTTTCTGTTTCGAGAGAGGAATCCTGTTGTACCGACCTTAAGATAACGCAACAAAGCTGCTCGTGAAATTGTATGTCCGCAAAGCAAACACCTAAAGCAACCGTAGTCGGCAGGGTTTGAACCTGCGCGGGGAGACCCCAATGGATTTCAAGTACATCGCCTTAACCACTCAGCCACGATTACAATAGATTACAGGTCCTCTGGGCTTAGCGCGTGTGGCAAGGTGGGGCGAGCCGGCAGCGTAACAGGCGATGTAATGGGGCGTCAAATACGGACAGGCAGGACGTCAACAAAAACAGCCAACAGTCCCCTGTCATGACCCGGAATCGCTGCGGCCACCAAAAAGAGTCATAACCATAATATGATCAAGGCAAGCCAACAGCCCTCTGGCGAAGTTGTGAGAGCAGGACTTCCCGACTACATCTACAGGGAGGGAAGCCTTTTGCTCAGCTGTCAAAGAATTTCTGGTGCGTGTGCTGAAGCAACGCACGATCAATACAAAGGGCGATGCCAGAACAGCTCACAAAGTAAAGGTGAGGAAGAGGTGGGCACCCATCGCCCAAACAGGGACTTGAACCCTGGACCCTCAGATTAAAAGTCTGATGCTCTACCGACTGAGCTATCCGGGCTCGTGAGGGCATGCCCCAAGTTATCGGTGTAGACGCTCAAGGCGGGGGTGTCCTGCAGTTGCGGTTCTGTTGGTCGTTTCCGCCATTGTGTTTTACACTAGGCCCCGGCGATGCTTCTCAGACTTACAGGGTGCTGTCAGCTTTGGGTTCTATGCACCTTTCTGAAGTAGGGTTGTTCAGTCTTACATCTGGAGGCGATGCCACCTGTAGATTGCAGTTCATCAAGTACACCTGAACCGGGTAATGGGATTCTGGGAGTTGGCAGGTAAGTGAAACTCAGACGTGTTTTAAAACTACCCTGACAGCTTATCTTTGGTATTTTTCTGCTCTTGCATGCCTTATAGGTTCCTTCAAAGCAAACATTTGTAAAATCACAGAAATTGTTGTATGCTCACATTGGTTTACATTAAACATGTACAGTATATATATAGACTGTGGTTCACTAATCTGATCTTGTGTGGTGTGCTATCATCGTCACAGCACACCACACGTTATAGGTGCAAAACTATTAAATCCAGGATTTTTTGTGCTCATGTTTGTGGTACTTTGAGAACCGATCAATAATTATTAGCTGCTTGAGCCGAATTGTAGTCTAGAGCAAAAGCTTCTATCACCTCGCCTGAGTCTGAAACCACAGCATGGCCACAAAGGTAGACACCATCACAGGGCTTTGAACAAGACCCATCCACATAGATGTGTTGTCCCCCATCTAGGGGCGTATCCAACAGATCGACCCTAGATGAACAAGAGGTTGTCAGTTCAAAGATGCAATCATGATCAACAGTCAACTCTGCCATATCCACCCAGATAGCCTTTACATTTGGCCCAGATCTGTTTTAAGCCCCTTGCCTCCGTTTCTAGCTCAGAGACGTTTTCTGATTGTGAACCAGATCCGTGCCAGATAGAGGTTTCAGCTTAAACATTCTAACTGCCATCAGTTCAGTATTTATATCGGTTTACGGATCTGGCCCAGATAATTTTTCCCATAGGTAACCGAAAGACATTAGTTGTCTCTGACACTGGTTTGGTCCAGATCTGCAATATGATTCTGAGCCGATACTGTTTTCACATAGGCTTCCTTATGTGGACCACATCCGAAAAACTTTTCTCAAACTGTGTGAAGAACTCCGTATAAACATTTTCAAAACAACATGGTTACCTGTCTGCATATATTTTTTTCTATCTAGAGCATGAGATAAATCCATTGTCATTAAGCTGAGCAATATTATCAGTGTTTAAAAATACAGCAACAGCATTTTGTGATTCAGGTCCATCACGGCACAGGTCCGTTTTCATCCGTAATACGGACTTCAGCCAGAAGCGCCAAAAAAATTCAGCAAACCAAGCTGTCGACGCCATTTCTCTCATTCTGAATCTGAACCCTCGGAAATTCAAACCGACCAGCTATACCACAAGTAAGTTTTTATGTGTTATGTACATCTACCTGTATGTGTTTATTCTAATTTACTGCCTACTTAAATGTGCAAGTGAAATGCTGTTTGCTTTGTAGATAGCAGGCTGTTATTTGCGCACCACAATCGGTGTTAGCCATTTGATGTTAAAGCCGCATCTGCTATAGCGCTACTACGCTAGCATATACAAATATGAGTGTTGCACAGAATAAACCTAATTATAGGATAACCTTATAAACTTTTTAATAATATATATTTGCGCTAATGTGCTGAATTTTAAAAGGTAGTCTTATGCCGTTATAGCGCTGAGAATTGCAGCCAGACATTCATGAAAATGACATGCAACATTGTGTGCTTAATTTTACACATTGACCAACCATTAAAACACTCGCTTTGATTGTATGCTGCCAGCTAGCCATCATTTAACAGTGTCAGTCCACAACCTGCAGCTTATGTAGATCTATAACCGCTTCGTTGCACTAGCAGAAAAACCTTGACGCGATCCTCACCTTCTGCAAGTGCAACGAGGCGGCCATAGCCTACGTGTAGCTGCAGATTGTGTCATCAGTGACTATAGGCGCTTTACGTTACATGGACATTAACAATCAGATTAATCATTAAACTGATTAATATCAGAACGCTGAATACTCCGGTTTACATGCAACTTGAACCTAAAAAAATTGGATTTCGTGATGACGGCATTCACCCTCAAGTCTGCGTATTTTTAAATGAGGAGAGGCGACCCCGTAGTAAAAGTAGGTATTTTATTTACCCAAATAATCATATGAATAAAGCTCTGGGTCACAGCTGTCCCTGTTTATACAATTATATGAAAGTCTTATGTCCAGGCACTCTGTGACTGCTCGCTCTTGACCCCCACATTTATACACAGTGATACAAATCTCCCGCGTCAGGACAGGGTCCTCCTTGAATTCCGATCTTTCTACTATTTATACATAGTTATCACATATGTGAGGTGCATAAGGCAAAGGTATCTCCTTATTAGAGTCCTTATGACTGCTTGTGGCAGCCAAACACTCTGCAGCAGTCATGCTCTGTTGCACACTCTGACCCATCTCCCTCGCATACCAGAGCAGGAGGTATGTGAGATAAACATGCCTCTACTCCTAAACATTTTATATATGAATAAGCAGCAAGCATAAATGATTATAAGTAATATTGATGAAACATAGATGATTATGCCCTTCACATTTGATATCATGCTTTGTCATTGTCCTCATTGGGTAGCTTAGACCTATTTTTCCTTTTTCCTACAGACATAGGCTACACTATATTGCTCACAGCACTAGATCAATCAGTCACACAATGAAACATGGCTTCTCAAAAATCACCAGACATACCCTAGTACAATACTACGGCCATTAAGTAGTCTGCAGTTTAGTTAGTATATTTAGGCTGGCCCAGACGATCTTTATTTTTGATAAACCAGACACATTTTCCAGTCACATAATAAATAAAATTAAGTAAGACAACAACTTACAACATACTTTCCATTCAAACTGTTGAGACGAAGGTATAATACTTTCATTCCATTCCAAAATTCCATACTTTTTTTAATTATTATTTACAGTTGAGAGTTACCTAAATTAAAAAAATGAATAGACGCAAGACACCTGTTTCCAGTTCAGCGTTGAGGAGAAGAGCCAGGGTGGACCTTAAAAAGAAGGTTAACTGATATCGGCCAGGAAACACCTGCAGCCACACTTCCTCCCAGATATATTGGGTCTCCAACAAATGATGTTGCAGAACCTGAAAATGAAATCATGGAAGAAAATCTTGGATTAGATCCAATGGCAGCTGTTGTGTCTGACCCAGAGGAAAGATCTTATTATCATGATGATAGTGATGTAGAAGAAATATCTGACTGGGAGGAACCGGAAAAACTCAGAAATCGCCTTTCCAACTGGGCATTAACATATGGTATTTCCCATATTGCACTTTCGGCTCTCTTGGCAATATTAACGGTCCACCACCATGACTTGCCAAAAGATGCACGAACTCTTCTTAACACAAGAAGAGATTATTCTGTTAGGGAGCTCTGCGGTGGCCTATACCACTACATTGGCATTATTGAGGCGTTAAAACATACCCTTTCCCAGTGGAAAGACAAGCTTGTCGATGGATGTTGTTTACATCTTCAAATGTCAGTGGATGGCCTGCCACTTTTTAAAAGTTCAGGTCTTCAGTTGTGGCCCATTTTAGGTAGGTTGGTTGGAGTACCCATGAAAGAACCTGTAGTCATCGGGATGTACTCAGGTATGAAGAAACCTGACTCATCAAAAATGTTTCTCACAGATTTGGCAAATGAGCTTTCAAAATTACAGGAGGGGTTTACATTTGAGGGGAAAAGGCTCATTTTAAAAGTTCATTCAATGATCTGTGACGCACCGGCAAAATCCTTTGTGAAAGTCACAAAGGCTTTTAACGGTTACTATGGCTGTGACAAGTGTATTCAGAGTGGGGTGTACCTCAACCACCGCATGACATACCCCCTCCTGAATAGCCAGACACGGTCTGATGAGGCATTTGCCAGGCAGGAAGATGAGGACCACCACCATGGCCCTCATGCCTTCACAAATGTAAATTTTGGTTTGGTGTCCCAAGTCCCACTGGACTACATGCACCTGGTGTGCTTGGGGGTTGTAAGGCGCCTCATCTTTCTGTGGATGAAAGGTCCTCTTACTGTCAGTGTACCAGGGAGAGACGTGGACAGAATATCCAGAAATCTTCTAAGTTTAAGACCCCACATTCCTTCAGAATTTGCTAGAAGGCCAAGAGCACTGAACGAAGTGGATAGGTGGAAGGCGACGGAGTTCCGTCAGTTTCTATTATACACAGGGCCTGTGGTGTTGCGTGAGGTGTTAAGACCTGATCTATATGCAAACTTCCTGCTGCTTTCGACAGCCATGGCAATGCTGGTCTCCCCTTTCTTTGCCAGAAAGCACAACGGATATGCCAACAGCCTCCTTCATGCTTTTGTGGAACATTTTGCAAGCCTGTATGGAAATGATCAGCTAGTGTACAATGTGCATGGGTTGACCCATCTTGCACAGGATGCAAAACATTTTGGCAATCTGGATGATATATAATCCTTTCCATACGAAAATTATTTGCAAAAACTCAAGGGTTTTGTACGCAAACCCTCAAATCCCCTGGCCCAAATAATCAGACGCCTGTCCGAGGGATTAAATGGTGGTGTTACAAGTGACCAACCCATCAAATTGTGCAAAGAACATGCCCGAGGCCCTGTACCAGTACCAAACTTGATCTGTCACCAGTATGACGAACTGATATCAGAGAGGTTCACCATGACCACAACATGTCAGAACAACACATTTCTGGTGGGCAAAAATGTGTGTCAAATAATTAATTTAATTGACTGTCACGGTGATGTCACAATTGCCTACAGACAGTACGGGACAGTTGGACATTTTTTTACCTATCCTTTTAATTCAGAAATTCTAAACATTGTGATCCCAGCTGACCTAGGCCATGAGATAAAATTCTCCAAACTGTCATCTTTCACACAAAAATGCATGGCTGTCCCTTTCAATGAGGCAATGGTGGTTATACCATTGTTTCATATGAAGGACTAGACTTTATTTTTGAAAATCATAATCAGTTCAGTTATAAAATCATCTTTTATTTTTTTATTTTTTACACAATGATTTTTAACAGACATTTTGTGGAGTCATTTTCCTTGACGAGGACACAACAGAAGTTGTGCCGAGGTCATGGGTTAAAGATGGCGAATGCTTTTGGCCAACATTCATTTCCGAGGAAAAAACCCAAAAGGCCATAAAGAGGCACGAAATGCCAGGCCCTGGCTGGAAAAGCTTCAAAATAAGAACACTCTTTGAAAAAGGTAAATAAACAAGCAAACAGGGCAATTCTGTGTATTTTCATGTTAGGAAACAGTTATGCCATACTTCCTTTGTTCTTAAATATCTCCATATCTGTCTCTCTTAATTTTTTTTATAAAAGTATATGACTTCAGTCAGGCAAGGCAAAAGCTGAAGGACTACAATAAAAATGGAACGGCAGTCCTCCAATCAGAGGATGAGGGCTCAACTGCAAAAAGGAGAAGAAAAGCGACACAGTATGTACATTATAGATAATTGTTGTAGTACTGAAAAAGCTATGGCTGGGGATGGGTTTGGGGTACAAGTCTGTAGTATCAAAATGACACCTCAAAGTAATATCTTAAAAAAATATCTTAAATGTTCATGCCTGCCCATTGAATGATGCTATTGCCTTGTCATTACAATTTGACCTATGTCTTCACTAGATACGCAGGATTTGAAAACGGCAGTACTGACTCTGAGAAGACTCCAAAAAGAAGACCAGAGTCTCGGCCTCTCCCTATTAGTGCTACCCTTCCTAGACTCCCTCCACCCCCCCTCTGTAAGTTTTGATTTGCTTTCCAACTTCAACAACGCACAGTCCAGTGATTTGTACCACTGCAATATGTTGATTCACGGTTATCCCTTTATCCAAAAGCGGACTTCGCAGTGGACATGGGTCAGGAGTCTCTGGACAACACAGGACAGAAAAACATAGGACAACAAACCTATACAGACATAAGCTGGAATGTGAGGAGGGAGTCAGACCCCTTTAATGGTAGGAATCATACTCTGTAGCAAAATTACAATACAAATGAAAGTACAAAGGTAATGTTCTGTCCTTTTCCTTTCTCTCCTTGTCCGACAATCTGCCTCTCTTGTTATAATTTTCCGTCAATGGTCATCTAGTAATCAATAGCTCAGCGCAGTCAACAACACCACCACCACCTCAATACTTGAGTCCAGTGTCTGACATCAATATGGGCTTCCCCTATTCACATGGTGACTTTTTCATACACATTTTCAAGTACATGTGTACAATAAATATCCTGTATATATATACTTATTTTTTCTTGTTTTCTGATTTTAACATTTACATACCTTTCCTCAATTAGCCAGCTGTGGTGGAGAGCCTGGAGGTCACCTCCTCTTCAAGCCAACCTTCAGAGTTGGCCATGAAACAGGGCCAATTCTTTGCACACGTAAAAAAAAAGAGTGTACTTATTCATTCACAGTGTTAACAATGTTTACAACATATATATATGAGTGATAGTATGCAGCTGTGGGTTGATTTTATTGACGATCATTGTGTGTATTATTTCCTTAATGTTTTAATAACATTCTTTTCTCCAGATTAACACTTTTTTTTTTCAACTTTCACAATGTTTCAGCGGCTCAGCTACATGGCCTATTGCTTTTAGAAAACCTAAAACAGCAGGTGGCCCAACTCGCCACCATTGTGAACCTGCTCATGGCCAAGGTCAATAATGGCCTCCAGCCAGCAGCCTTTGAGTGGTCCGAGGAATTTCAATTCCCCCTGGAATCAGATGCAGAGCTGGACCGCTTTGAGGCCTGGCTGGTGGACCCTGCCAATGATAGGCAGAAACATGCCCTTGTAAGCATATTCCCCCAATATGTTCTCATTGTACTCAAGACACTTGTTTCATTTTACACTAAATCTAATTAATCTGAACTAATAATTATTGCTAGACTAAGCTCTTTATGATTATGTAACTTGAATCTTATGGATATCATCCAATTGCCCACACTTATTCATTAAAAACACTGTCAAAAAAATGGCTTAACTGTTTAAAAACTTGTGCAACGATGATCCAACCACAATCTTCATGCCCCAGGTGAATACAATGTCTGCTGTCGGGGTTGTTGATTTGAAGAGGGTGACATGGAACATACGGTCATACCTGTTTTCCTGCCCCTTTCCCGAACAATTAATTGGAAGGGTGTTAACAAGAAGAGGGCCTTCCACAGGATGGCATCACGGGCCCTCCTCAGTCGTAAGTAGACTATTGCTTCAAATGTTTATCTCGTCATTACAATGCCCTTAGTGAATTAATATTTATTCACTCAAAAGTCTTACAGATTACTACTGGAAAAGAGTTTAACAGTCAAAACTGATTGTTATAGAAATATATATATATATATATATATATATATTCATACATACATACATACACACACTACCGTCAACGGCTCACTTCTGCATTTAACTCCATTATAACTAGCTTTATTAAGTAGTCAACTGGAATGCTCCAAGATCATTATTAGTGCACAAAAATCTCTCAAGAGGTGCTGAACACATATGGGATAGCTTTGAGAGTTGTTGGCTTTGAATGTCTAATTTTTGTTTTAGAGAATAAATAACAAGTGTGCCATATGCATTTATCAATACAGAAGTTGAATGCATTAAAATGTCAAAAAATTTAAACGTTTCTAAAACAAAGCTTTGTATTATAATGACACTTAGTTGTGTTTGCTAAACTATAAAAGGGTAAACAAAGCATCATGGTATTCCTTTTAGGCTCTTTAAGAATCACAAATTTTTGCACACTTGGAATTCTCCCAATGAGTTTTAAGTAGACATTGGAAATGGTTATTATTAAACACTAAAATGTGCCCATACCTGTTGAGTACATCCTGACTGATTTCTGTATACTCATTATGACCGTAAAGCATTCAAGATCATTATTTCATGAAGCTAGTTATAATGGTGTTTAATGCCTTATTGAGCAGGTGACCTCAAACTTGAACGGTAGTGTGTGTGTAAATGCATATATACAGTGGTGACCAAAAGTATCCGGAAGTGTTGGTTTTTGAGCAAGATTCACACACTTTTTAGTTTTTTTATGAAATAACCAAACCAGGGTATTTCCAATAGCTCAACTCAACTGAAACAACAATTGTTTTACCCAAATTCAACACAAAATATCACCAAACTCTATTTGGGCTGTCAAACGATTAATCACGTTTAAACGCATCCAGAATAAAAGTTTTGTGTTTAAATAATATTTGTCTGTGTACTGTGCATATTAATTTTGTATTTATAAAAACATACACATACATATATGTCTATATATATATATACTGTATATATTTAAGAATAAAAATAAATGAACATTTATTTTTAATTAAAATGATTGGATTCTATGTATAAATACATGTAAATATTTCCTAAATGTGTATGTGTTTATATGTAGACTATATACATTGCCTAAAACTCGATCACAACCTGCCTTTTACATCAGGCTTTATTTGTAATTTAAATATTATGCTGCTGTATTTTCAGAGACCCCCACAGATATTTGAGTTTTCTGCTTTCATGGGCTCCCATCCAACTCGAACCCTGTGTAGTGGGGAGATGAATGAAGTAGTCTACTTTTACTCGCTAGGAAGTACAAGGACAAACAACATATACCATACCTTTACAAGAGAGGATGACAATCGATCCTTCCTGCACAGATTTCCATTGATTCAATTCTTCAAGTTTTGACGCCTTCGTAAAAAACAGAATACACAAACAATAATGCCTTCTGTTTATTATTCGATCTTGCTGTTTTTTTTTTTATTAGGCCTTGGGGCTACGTCTTAACCTCCATGGTTTGATATAGTCGATTTGTCTTATTTTGCTTCAGTTTTACACGATCAGTTTTTTTATTATTAGGCTATTATTACTGCATTCCATCAACTAATGCACAAACCATTATAGAAGTAGGCCTAATTAGAAGGATGGGCCAATATTCATTTGAGCAAATGCAATATATGTCTGCCTGTTTTGTTGTCATGTAGTCCTAGCACTGATCCAAATTTCTCATTCATCCTCATCTGTAATGACATCTGTTTCCCAGGTGCAGTGCGCAAATGCACGTTGACGGCAAATGCGACAGAGGCAGAAATATGGAGGCATGCCATAAGGTGGTTTGCCCTTTCAACAGATAGGAGAGGAGGGCGCCAGGAGAGACTGGCACGTCAGCAGCAGCAGCAGCAACAGCAGCCACAGGACCACCCATCGAGTGAAGCCGATCAACGATGCAAGAAACCGGATTTTGTTTAAGTGCATGTTTTTTTTGGTTCACGTTGTTTTAATAGCCTGTGCGTTGTTTATCATTAGGCTACAACAAAGAATTTGTGGTCATAAATTCTGTGTTTGTTGTTGACTTTGTTCATTTTGTTAGTTTTTTGTCCTATCATTAAACCTGTGAATTTGTGGTCATTAATTATGTGTTTGTTGACTTTGTTCACGTTGTTTTAGTATGCGTTTTAATCATTAAAACAATTTATTTCAGCTATAGCCTATACGCATTGCTCCAACTGAAACCTGTAGCCTTTATCAAGTTAAGTCAAGCTATTTATTTATAGCCAATGCCTTGTAGTGAAAATGTTTTTCTGGACATTCCACAAACTGTAAAAAATGTAGGACTATGCCTAGGTAGTCTATAGGTTACTATGATACCCTAACTGACAAAAATGCCGAAAATAAGGCAAAAGCAGAATCCGGTGGTGATTTAAGAAGAATACACATCCGGCACAGGTCAGGTAGGCGGAATCATTTCACGCACCCGTTACACATCTGTAACGGGATGATCGGGAGGCGCTGGATCGGCGCTGGCATATATCCGCAACAACCCCTAAAAACAGACCCGAAACGGCTTCGGCCCGATGTGCGTTTGGACTCCGGAACGATTCCGCGAGGCTGATCCGGACCAGATCCGGCTCTATCGTATTGCGGTTGCGGCCCTGTTCCGTTACAGAGTCCAGTGGCTATCTGGGCATCATACCCAAAAGTCCCAGCAAAGCACGATTAATGTTTGCTGTCGTTTGTATGTCAAGATTTTTCGTAGCCAGCAAAATAGCCTCGTACCCTGATCGTCTTTGTGCTGTCATGTGTTGTGTTTGCATGTTGTGTAAAATTGCACCGACCTGATGCGACGCATACAATGTCATTGGGTGTGACAGAACAGTTTTCTCTGCCATTTGCACAATCAAAGCAGCTGCAGCCACAGCACGAAGACATGCTGACATACCTGTAACTATTTTATCTAACTTTTTGGACAGATATGCTACTGGTCTATATGTGGAGCCATGCAGTTGCAACAGGACACCAACGGCTACACCCTCTGCCTCCCTAGCATGCAAGTGAAAAGGTTTGGTATAGTCTGGTAGGCCCAATGCTGGTGCTTTAATGATGGCTGCTTTTAATGCATCAAAATGTTCATCTGCCTCGGACGTCCAGTCCAGACGTGTGTTGGGCAGAGTTTTGTGATCATTCAGACCTCTCAGGTGCCTATCATGAATCGTGCAGTCAGGTATCCACGATCTGCAATAGTTCACTAGTCCCAGAAAACTTTGGAGCTGCTGTACTGTTCGTGGGGACTTAATGTTTCTTATCAGTTGGATCCTGTCTGTGGATATTGCTCTGAGGCCTTGCATCAGTACATGACCTAAGTATTTCACCTTAGTCTGGATCCATTGAAGTTTTTCTTTTGAGGCTTTGAAACCTGCGTCCGCAAGCACATTGCACACAATCACAGATGCTTTTTCACAGTCCTCCTGTGTCTCCCCCGACACTAGGATGTCATCTGCAAACTGAAGCACACACACTGTTGATGGCAAATCATTCATTATGGCCATTCATTATCTGCGCACTGCTGCCGAAAAGACAGCGGGTGAGTCCGCATAGCCCTGTGCAAGACGCTTCCACTGATATTGATTAATAGCTCTCAGGTCCTGAGTTAATCGCCAAGTTTTCCCATCGGCTTTCACTACAGGGTTAATTGGTGTGTTGTATGGTGAATGTGTTGGTTCGAGGACACCCTGCTGGACAAAATTTTCAATCAAAGGCTTAATACCTTCCTCTTTATCCCTTGACAAAGGGTATTGCTTAATGTAAACAGGTTTATTTGTTTTAAGCTTTGCTCTATAAGGTTCCATATCAATGAAACCAGTGTCATCCTTGAACTGAGACCATAACAAAGGGTTAATCATGGAGTCCACCCGTGCAGGCATGCTGGCACAGGAAACTGGCGTGTGTGAGCTGCTTCGCTGCTCACATGTCGGTAATGGATCAATGGATGCCTGTAAACTGGACAGAAAAGAGAAAACAACTTTTTTTGCAGTGAATTTAATATCCATACCCAATTTGTGCATCATATCACGACCTAAAAGATTTAGTGGAGCACCTGGTATAATTGTAAATTTGTGAAAGAATGGTTTAACACCTGAAGCTTTAACCTCCAAGGGAGGTGTCACAGGACATGCAATGTCAGTTCCTGTTATTCCCACAGAGTGAATTATCTGATTAGTCAAAGGACCCTCATATTCTTTAGCTGTCATCGATGAAGCATCAGCACCTGTATCAAGCAGGAATGTTAGAAGCTGCCTATTCACCACAAGGGTAAATTAAGGCAAATCCTCTCCATTATTTGAAAATGTTAGGGTCATCATACATAAATCGGAACTGACATCACTCTGTGGGCACCCCTATGCTTGGTTGGGGTGCCATTGGGTTTGAAAGGTTGCACCCTAGTTCTCGTTACTCCGCTGTGGTGCGCGTCTCCTATCAGCAGAGTCACACTCTGCGAGACGAGCTGGGGGCCGAGTATCACCCGAGGTCAGTTGTGGCGTCATGTGCCTCTGCAACTGCCTGCACTGACGTTTGAAATGGCCCCTCCTTCCACAGTGATAACATACCCTATCTGACTTCCCCCTTTGTTGTGTGCCTGTCTGTGGGTAAGAAGTTTGATTGCGGTTATTTGTAAACATGGCATTTAAAATTTTAACAGTGAAACCACCCGATGCGTCAAGTTCCCTTATTCGTTTTCCTAGAGTCTCTATGGACATCTCGTGCAAATTCGATGTGGTGATTCGGATTAATTGCGCTTGCTTCGCATTCATGTTATTCAACATTGTGTTAATAAACAGAGGCTTTAATTCATTGGTTAAGGGAAGTTTAGAATCGTCGGTCCACGCTCTCTGAAAACCCACGAAGAATTCAGACACAGATTCTTTCGGTCTTTGTTTAGTGCTGGCAGCAAACAACAAATCTTGTCTGCTACCTAGACGTTCATCAAGAAAAACTCTCAACTCAAAATGTGTCAACATTAGTAACCTTCTCCCAAAAGAATTCATGCGGGTTTTGAGACGTACCACTGCCGGTAATCTTATCATTATCGGATGATAACGTGGGGCACTTTTGTACTAACATTTGTTCAGTTACATCTCACTCGAGCGTTCTCAATAAAACTGCCCTGAAATCGCTCCCTGCAAAATGTGCATATTTTGTATGCGTCTTTAAAAGAGTCACATATTTCCCTACTTCTTGTGGGGATGGCAGACTCTTACAAATTGATTCCATATCGGACATTTTTAGCGGTCTAATATTCACGGTATTGCCAGCTCGAATCCAAACCATTGAATTCTGAGGTGCGTCACACGCAACAAGTTCGTCATCTAACTTTTTGTTTTCCGTCTTTTTAACAGGTTTCACGTTTTCAATTGCATTGCGCTGTGCGCTGGGTTGAATGTTCTTGGGACCATTTTTCTGCGGCACAGGGGCTGACGGCAAAGTTTCGGGCTGGCAAAAAGTACTGTATGACGGTGGCATTTTAGATGCACCCTGCTTTGCTACATTAGCAATAATTAGTTTTTTCTCAGGACCTTCATCCCAAACCTTTTTATAATCTTTCCATAGAGCACAAGCTTTAATCATGTATGTATAATCCCAATTCGGATCACCCGTCTTTCACCATACTTTTTGCCCTCTCGATTCCGTCATCCGAAAATTAACCTTCTCTCGGATACGGTGAATCCATTTGTGGTTTCATTTTCTTTGATCACCTTGCGAAATTACTGACATACGGTTCGACATAAAAACCTTGATCATTTCTATACATAAATGCAACTGGCGTTTCGCCAGGCAATGGACGTTTCGAATTAGAACCTCCCATCTTCCACTTCAAGAACACAGATAAGTATTGGGGTTTAGTATTTGGAACCCTGAATGCTCAATCGACTGTTTCAACTATAATGCATGTATCGTATTTTGACCCTGGGTGTTTTTGATTCACCTCACTTTTAGTCACACTCTATCAACATTCGATTATGATTTGAATATGAATTTATTTCTCTAAACAGAATTTCTGAAATAACAAAAGATGACAAAAGCTGTTTCTGAATGACAAAGCTTACATCGCAATCACCATATACAGTAACATGACATGTATATCTTACTCGTGTGTTAATAATTGTTTTCAGGCAATTAATGTTGTGTGCAACCACATCACAACAGTGGGAATTAAATCCCACTAACAATGAGCGCTAAACCTATTTCGTCTCTCTACGAAATATTAATCACCAGAATCCTACAGGATAAGTGGCATATATGCTTCAATCAAAATTTGTCAAAGAAATATCAGAGCATTTCTTCCAACCAAAATGTGTCAAAGAAATATTTTAAAACACTTACCCTTTTAATTGTAGGTCTGTGCCCGATCGTCGGTGTGCCTGCCTCAGCTCGGCTTTGGTCTCTTGATTCGAAGAGGTTTTCGCAGGTTCGAATCCTGCCGACTACGTTTGCTGAGCATCGAGCTCAGCTGCTGATTTGTGTCTCTCGAATAGTTAAACCGAAACTTCATCTCAAGTCAAGGCCTTGGCCGCAATCCCCAGGTTGGAAGCCGTGATTGTATAGTGGTTAGTACTCTGCGTTGTGGCCGCAGCAACCCCCGGTTCTAATCCGGGTCATGGCAGCATATTGTGGGGTCTTGATGAAGCACGTCTTCCCTCTCACTTTGGCCATGTGTAGGTGACGAGCACCAACTGCCTTCTAAGCCTTTTACCCGGGTTTGAGTAGTGGCTAACGCACTGAAATAAATAAAAAACCAGATACACCATGCACTTCCTCATCAAAACCAGATGATTCCTCCCAGCTATCCAAAATGGCAGAGTGCGTTAAAGATATACAACATTGGATGACCTGTAATTTCCTTCTTTTAAATTGTAATAAAACAGAAATATTACTTATCGGACCAAAGACACGCAAACCGAATATTTCTGATTATAAACTGCAAGTTGAAGGATGTACCGTTACTCAAACAAATACAGTAAAAGATCTAGGCGTTATATTAGACAGCAACCTGTCATTTCGAAATCACATCTCAAATGTCACAAAAACAGCCTTATTCCACCTAAGAAATGTTGCCAAGTTAAGAAATATTCTGTGTGTTGCTGACACGGAGAAGCTTATTCATGCATTTATGACCTCAAGACTTGACTACTGTAATGCGCTACTTAGTGGTTGTCCTGCATCATCAATAAACAAACTACAGTTAGTTCAGAACGCAGCTGCCAGAGTTCAAACCAGGTCCAGAAAATACGATCACATGACCCCAATTTTATCAACCCTTCACTGGCTACCCATTAAGTATAGTATTGACTTTAAAGTTATTTTAATCACTTATAAAGCCTTAAAGGGTTTAGCCCCTACCTACCTAACAGAGCTTCTATCACACTACAACCCATCACGCTCTCTAAGATCTCAAAATGCAGGACTTTTGATAATACCTAGAATATCTAAATCCACCAAAGGGGGCCGAGCTTTCTCATACGTAGCACCTAAACTCTGGAATAGCCTTCCTGACACTATTCGAGGATCAGACACACTCGCCCAATTTAAATCTAGATTAAAGACACATCTTTTCAGCCAAGCATTCCCTTAAAGCAAATATGTTTAATAAACCACCAGGAGATGCTGACATTAGATATTATTTACTAGAATAATTGGATTTATTATATAACACACCATGTAGTGTGTTTTACCCTTTCTTGGTTTTTCGTTTTTCCCCTGTAAAGCTGCTTTGGAACAATGCAAATTGTGAAAAGCGCTATATAAATAAAATTGAATTGAATTGAATCTATGTCCGTGTGAGAGCCACTGGTGGCCTGAGAAGCAAACAGACTCCAGTCTGTGTGTAGAAACCTTTCCTGGAGTGAAAAGTCTGCCCCCGCAGGCCACACCTTGATGGTCTTCACTGATGGCTTCACACGATTGATGAGATTAATGTACTTGGGGGTGAGGAACAAAGAAAGGTGATCAGATTGACCCAGATGGGGGAGGGGGGTCGCGGTGTAAGCTTCAGCCATGTTTGTATAGACATGGTCCAAAGTTATGTTTCCTCTTGTGTTGCAGGAAACATGCTGATGGAATTTAGGGAGCACTGTCTTTAAGTTTGAGTGATTAAAATCTCTCGCAACAATATATGCAGCCTCCGGGTGAGCAGTCTGTCGTGTACTGATGGCTGCATGAAGTTCTTTCATAGCAAGCTTGGCATCAGCATCCGGTGGAATATAAACTGCCGTTATAACGGTGGAAGTGAATTCCCGTGGCAGATAAAACGGTCTAGATTTAACCATGAGAAGCTCAAGGTTATCCGGCGGGTGTCTCCCGACAATAACAGAGTTCGTGCACCAAGCTTTGTTGATGTAAATGCACAATCCACCTCCTCTTGTCTTGCCAGATTCCTCTGCCGTTCTATCCACCCGGTATGTGTTGTAGCCCGCTAACTCAATAGCGTTGTCCGGTATACCGCTGTGTAGCCATGTTTCCGTGAAGATTATGACATTGCAGTTCAAAAGTCTTTTGCTGTTGATGATGCGGAGTCTAATCTCGTCCATTTTGTTCACTAATGATCGAACATTAGAAAGGAAAATGCTGGGTAAAGAGAGCCGGTGTGGTGTTAGCTTTAGCCTAGCTCTTAGCCCTCCGCGCTTCCCCAGCCTTTGTTTACGATCTCGACGCCACCGACAAGCACTTCCGCCCGGCCGTGTAGGGTGCGTAGCATCGGATGTTCTGACGATCTCATGGACGAGTTGAATGTTACTGATACAACTTCCGGACATGCGTAAACTGATATCCAAAAGCTCCTGCCGGGTGTACGATGTAAATGCACAACTGTTCTGGACGAACAGACCTGAGATGAGCAAGAAATACACTATATAAATGCTAAAACTGGAGAGATGCTGAGCCTCGCGATGTACACGCGCCGCCATCTTGGTCTAAACTTGTAAATGGACTTGTAAAATCTTGATTTTGATGAAAGCAACTGATAAGTGAGCAAAAGCACCAGCCAGTGCATGTAGCATTTGCATGGACTTGGGCCAGGACGTCCAACTGCAAGACCAGACTGCTGAAAGATAACACAGAGGTCTGCAAAAGGAACATCTCTGTTGAAACGCACCACTCTGCTTGCATTGGCCGGGAATCAGACCCGGGTCTCCCGCGTGGCAGAATTCTACCACTGAACCACCAATGCTGCCCTTGACGACTGCCCCTAGAGGCCGATGCGCAAACAAACCAAAACGATGCCCAGGAACCGATCCCTTTTTGCCAAGGCATCCCCTTTGTCCCTAGTAACAGAATCCATTAACGTGTGAAATGCCGAGTTGGATGAATACCGTTAAGGCTCACGTTTCTAGAGAGACTGCAGTGAAAGACCACTGAACAGGAAAAGGCCCTCCCATTTGCATTGGCTAGAAATCTTACCTGGGGTTCCCACACGGGACACATAGAGCTTTAACAGCCACATTTCTTATCAAAAGTACCACCCTACCTGCATTGGCTGGGAGCTGGACCCCTGCCTCTTAACAGGGAACCGAGTATTCTACCACTGATTGTAAACAGAATTTCCAAGAGCAGCTGCTAAACTGATCCATTTGAAGCTGCCCCTCACACCACAAGTAATTTGCACATAAAGCAGAAGACGTGAAAGTGTTGACAGGTGAATGGCTCAAGTTTTAAAAGAGGCCATTAAACAGACACACAGAAGAGCACACAGGATGTGAACAGCCTGTTTTGACACGGCGAACTATGACACGCAAACTAGACTATCACTTGCAACGGCCAGGAATCGGACCCGGGTCTCCCACTTGGGAAGCGAGAATTCTACCACTGAACCACCAGTGCTGTCTGTTGCCTTCACCTTCAGGGTCTGCCGCTAACCACACACGTCCGGTGCCCATAGAACTTGTAAATGGACATGTAAAATCTTGATTTTGATGAAAGCAACTGATTAGGGAGCAAAAGCACCAGCCAGTGCATGTAGCATTTGCATGGAATTGGGCCAGGACATCCAACTGCAAGACCAGACTGCTTAAGGATAACACAGAGGTCTGCAAAAGGAATATCTCTGTTGAAAAGCACCACACTGCTTGCATTGGCCGGGAATCGGAACCGGGTCTCCCGCATGGCAGGCGAGAATTCTACCACTGAACCACCAATGCTGCCCTTGACGACTGCCCCTAGAGGCCGATGCGCAAACAAACCAAAACGATGCCCAGGAATCGACCCCTTTTTGCCGAGGCATCCCCTTTGTCCCTAGTAACAGAATCCATTAACGTGTGAAATGCCGAGTTGGATAAATACCGTTAAGGCTCACGTTTCTAGAGAGACTGCAGTGAAAGACCACTGAACAGGAAAAGGCCCTCCCATTTGCATTGGCTAAAAATCTTACCTGGGGTTCCCACACGGGACACATAGAGCTTTAACAGCCACATTTCTTATCAAAAGTACCACCCTACCTGCATTGGCTGGGAGCTGGACCCCTGCCTCTTAACAGGGAACCGAGTATTCTACCACTGATTATAAACAGAATTTCCAAGAGCAGCTGCTAAACTGATCCATTTGAAGCTGCCCCTCACACCACAAGTAATTTGCACATAAAGCAGAAAACGTGAAAGTGTTGACAGATGAATGGCTCAAGTTTTAAAAGAGGCCATTGAACAGACACACAGAAGAGCCCACAGGATGTGAACAGCCTGGTTTGACACGGCAAACTATGACACGCAACACTAGACTTTCACTTGCAACGGCCGGGAATCGGACCCGGGTCTCCCGCTTGGGAAGCGAGAATTCTACCACTGAACCACCGATGCTGTCTGTTGCCTTCACCTTCAGGGTCTGCCGCTAACCCCACACGTCCGGTGCCCTTAGAACTTGTAAATGGACATGTAAAATCTTGATTTTGATGAAAGCAACTGAATAGGGACAAAAGCATCAGCCACTGCATGTAGCATTTGCATGGAATTGGGCCAGGACGTCCAACTGCAAGACCAGACCGCTTAAATATAACACCGAGGTCTGCAAAAGGAACATCTCTGTTGAAAAGCACCACACTGCTTGCATTGGCCGTGAATCGGACCCGGGTCTCCCGCGTGGCGGGCGAGAATTCTACCACTGAACCACCAATGCTGCCCTTGACTACTGCCCCTAGAGGCCGATGCGCAAACAAACCAAAACGATGCCCAGGAACCGATCCCTTTTTGCCGAGGCATCCCCTTTGTCCCTAGTAACAGAATCCATTAACCTGTGAAATGCCGAGTTGGATGAATACCGTTAAGGCTCACGTTTCTAGAGAGACTGCAGTGAAAGACCACTGAACAGGAAAAGGCCCTCCCATTTGCATTGGCTAGAAATCTTACCTGGGGTTCCCACACGGGACACATAAAGCTTTAACAGCCAAATTTCTGATCAAAAGTACCACCCTACCTGCATTGGCTGGGAGCTGGACCCCTGCCTCTTAACAGGCAACCGAGTATTCTACCACTGATTATAAACAGAATTTCCAAGAGCAGCTGCTAAACTGATCCATTTGAAGCTGTCCCTAGTAACAGAATCCATTAACGTGTGAAATGCCGAGTTGGATGAATACCGTTAAGGCTCACGTTTATAGAGAGACTGCAGTGAAAGACCACTCAACAGGAAAAGCCCTCCCATTTGCATTGGCTAGAAATCTTACCTGGGGTTCCCACACGGGACACATAGAGCTTTAACAGCCACATTTCTGATCAAAAGTACCACCCTACCTGCATTGGCTGGGAGCTGGACCCCTGCCTCTTAACAGGCAACCGAGTATTCTACCACTGATTATAAACAGAATTTCCAAGAGCAGCTGCTAAACTGATCCATTTGAAGCTGTCCCTAGTAACAGAATCCATTAACGTGTGAAATGCCGAGTTGGATGAATACCGTTAAGGCTCACGTTTCTAGAGAGACTGCAGTGAAAGACCACTGAACAGGAAAAGGCCCTCCCATTTGCATTGGCTAGAAATCTTACGTGGGGTTCCCACATGGGACACATAGAGCTTTAACAGCCACATTTCTGATCAAAAGTACCACCCTACCTGCATTGGCTGGGCAGGAAAAGGCACTCCCATTTGCATAGGCTAGAAATCTTACCTTGGGTTCCCACACGGGACACATAGAGCTTTAACAGCCACATTTCTGATCAAAAGTATCACCCTCCCTGCATTGGCTGGGAGCTGGACCCCTGCCTCTTAACAGGTAACCGAGTGTTCTACCACTGATTATAAACAGAATTTCCAAGAGCAGCTGCTAAACTGATCCATTTGAAGCTGCCCCTCACACCACAATTAATTTTCACATAAAGCAGAAGACGTGAAAGTGTTGACAGATGAATGGCTCAAGTTTTAAAAGTGGTTATCGAACAGACACACAGAAGAGCCCACAGGATGTGAACAGCCTGGTTTGACACGGCAAACTATGACACGCAGACTAGACTATCACTTGCAACGGCCGGGAATCGGACCCTGGTCTCCCGCTTGGGAAGCAAGAATTCTACCACTGAACCACCGATGCTGTCTGTTCCCTTCACCTTCAGGGTCTGCCGCTAACCACACACGTCCGGTGCCCTTAGAACTTGTAAATGGACATGTAAAATCTTGATTTTGATGAAAGCAACTGAATAGGGAGCAAAAGCATCAGCCAGTGCATGTAGCATTTGCATGGAATGGGGCCAGGACGTCCAACTGCAAGACCAAACTGCTTAAAGATAACACAGAGGTCTGCAAAAGGAACATCTCTGTTGAAAAGCACCACTCTGCTTGCTTTGGCCGGGAATCGGACCCGGGTCTCCCGCATGGAAGGCGAGAATTCTACCACTGAACCACCAATGCTGCCCTTGAAGACTGCCCCTAGAGGCCGATGCGCAAACAAACCAAAACGATGCCCAGGAACCGATCCCTTTTTGCCGAGGCATCCCCTTTGTCCCTAGTAACAGAATCCATTAACATGTGAAATGCCGAGTTGGATGAAAACCGTTAAGGCTCACGTTTCTAGAGAGACTGCAGTGAAAGACCACTGAACAGGAAAAGGCCCTCCCATTTGCATTGGCTAGAAATCTTACCTGGGGTTCCCACACGGGACACATAGAGCTTTAACAGCCGCATTTCTGATCAAAAGTACCACCCTCCCTGCATTGGCTGGGAGCTGGACCCCTGCCTCTTAACAGGGAACCGAGTATTCTACCACTGATTATAAACAGAATTTCCAAGAGCAGCTGCTAAACTGATCCATTTGAAGCTGTCCCTAGTAACAGAATCCATTAACGTGTGAAATGCCGAGTTGGATGAATACCGTTAAGGCTCACGTTTCTAAAGAGACTGCAGTGAAAGACCACTGAACAGGAAAAGGCACTCCTATTTGCATTGGCTAGAAATCTTACCTGGGGTTCCCACACGGGACACATAGAGCTTTAACAGCCACATTTCTGATCAAAAGTACCACCCTACCTGCATTGGCTGGGAGCTGGACCCCTGCCTCTTAACAGGCAACCGAGTATTCTACCACTGATTATAAACAGAATTTCCAAGAGCAGCTGCTAAACTGATCCATTTGAAGCTGCCCCTCACACCTCAAGTAATTTGCACATAAAGCAGAAGACGTGAAAGTGTTGACAGGTGAATGGCTCAAGTTTTAAAAGAGGCCATTGAACAGACACACAGAAGAGCCCACAGGATGTGAACGCCTGGTTTGACACGTCGAACTATGACACGCACACTAGACTATCACTTGCAACGGCCGGGAATCAGACCCGGGTCTCCCACTTGGGAAGAAAGAATTCTACCACTGAACCACCAATGCTGTCTGTTGCCTTCACCTTCAGGGTCCGCCCCTAACCCCACACGTCCGGTGCCCAGAGAACTTGTAAATGGACTTGTAAAATCTTGATTTTGATGACAGCAACTGATTAGTGAGCAAAAGCACCAGCCAGTGCATGTAGCATTTGCATGGAATTGGGCCAGGACGTCCAACTGCAAGACCAGACTGCTGAAAGATAACACAGAGGTCTGCAAAAGGAACATCTCTGTTCAAAAGCACCACACTGCTTGCATTGGCCGGGAATCGGACCCGGGTCTCCCGCGTGGCAGGCGAGAATTCTACCACTGAACCACCAATGCTGCCCTTGACGACTGCTCCTAGAGGCCGATACGCAAACAAACCAAAACAATGCCCAGGAATCGATCCCTTTTTGCCGAGGCATCCCCTTTGTCCCTAGTAACAGAATCCATTAACGTGCGAAATGCCGAGTTGGATGAATACCGTTAAGGCTCACGCTTCTAGAGAGACTGCAGTGAAAGACCACTGAACAGGAAAAGGCCCTCCCATTTGCATTGGCTAGAAATCTTACCTGGGGTTCCCACACGAGACACATAGAGCTTTAACAGCCACATTTCTGATCAAAAGTACCACCCTACCTGCATTGGCTGGGAGCTGGACCCCTGCCTCTTAACAGGGAACCGAGTATTCTACCACTGATTACATATAGGATAGATTTTTAAGTTTTATTACTGGTATATAAATCGTTCAATGGCCTAGGACCTCAATACATTGCAGATATGCTCATTGAATACAGACCCAAAAGAACACTCAGGTCATTAGGATCGCATCAGCTAGAAATACCAAGGGTTCTCTCCAAGCAAGGAGAGTCTGCATTTAGCTATTATGCGAGCCGCAGCTGGAACTAGCTTCCAGAAGAGATCAGATGTGCTCCTACAGTAGCCACATTCAAATCCACACTCAAAACACATCTGTTTAACTTTGCATTTGATTAATGTGCCACTGTGCCTCTGACCGTCCGACTGTTTGTGCTGTACTTAATTTTATTTATTATCTATTCTAAACTATATTTTATTTTATTTTTATTCTTAACTGGTTCATTTTTATTTTTCTTATTTGTTCTAAACTTTGTAATTTTATTTTTTATTCTTAACTGGTTACTTTTATTTTTCTTATTTCTTAACTGTTTTATCAAATGGATATTTTTAATTTCTTCTATGTAAAAGCACTTTGAAACGCCATTGTGTATGAAATGTGCTATACAAATAAACTTGCCTTGCCTTGCCTTGATTATAAACAGAATTTCCAAGAGCAGCTGCTAAACTGATCCATTTGAAGCTGCCCCTCACACCACAAGTAATTTGCACATAAAGCAGAAGACGTGAAAGTGTTGACAGATGAATGGCTCAAGTTTTAAAAGAGGTTATCGAACAGACACACAGAAGAGCCCACAGGATGTGAACAGCCTGGTTTGACACGGCAAACTATGACACGCAGACTAGACTATCACTTGCAACGGACGGGAATCGGACCCTGGTCTCCCGCTTGGTAAGCGAGAATTCTACCACTGAACCACCGATGCTGTCTGTTCCCTTCACCTTCAGGGTCTGCCGCTAACCACACACGTCCGGTGCCCTTAGAACTTGTAAATGGACATGTAAAATCTTGATTTTGATGAAAGCAACTGAATAGGGAGCAAAAGCATCAGCCAGTGCATGTAGCATTTGCATGGAATGGGGCCAGGACGTCCAACTGCAAGACCAGACTGCTTAAAGATAACACAGAGGTCTGCAAAAGGAACATCTCTATGAAGGCACCACTCTGCTTGCATTGGCCGGGAATCGGACCCGGGTCTCCCGCGTGGCAGGCGAGAATTCTACCACTGAACCACCAATGCTGCCCTTGAAGACTGCCCCTAGAGGCCGATGAGCAAACAAACCAAAACGATGCCCAGGAACCGATCCCTTTTGGCCGAGGCATCCCCTTTGTCCCTACTAACAGAATCCATTAACCTGTGAAATGCCGAGTTGGATGAATACCGTTAAGGCTCACGTTTCTAGAGAGACTGCAGTGAAAGACCACTGAACAGGAAAAGGCACTCCTATTTGCATTGGCTAGAAATCTTACCTGGGGTTCCCACACGGGACACATAGAGCTTTGACAGCCACATTCTTTGATCAGTTACTTTTATTTTTCTTATTTCTTAACTGTTTTATCAAATGGATATTTTTAATTTCTTCTATGTAAAGCACTTTAAAACGCCATTGTGTATGAAATGTGCTATACAAATAAACTTGCCTTGCCTTGCCTTGATTATAAACAGAATTTCCAAGAACAGCTGCTAAACTGATCCATTTGAAGCTGCCCCTCACACCACAAGTAATTTGCACATAAAGCAGAAGACGTGAAAGTGTTGACAGATGAATGGCTCAAGTTTTAAAAGAGGTTATCGAACAGACACACAGAAGAGCCCACAGGATGTGAACAGCCTGGTTTGACACGGCGAACCATGACACGCAGACTAGACTATCACTTTCAACGGCGGGGAATCGAACCCGGGTCTCCACTTGGGAAGCAAGAATTTTACCACTGAACCACCAATGCTGTCTGATACCTTCGCCTTCAGGGTCTGCCGCTAACCCCACACGTCCGGTGCCCATAGAACTTGTAAATGGACATGTAAAATCTTGATTTTGATGAAAGCAACTGAATAACGAGCAAAAGCACCAGCCAGTGCATGTAGCATTTGCATGGAATTGGGCCAGGACGTCCAACTGCAAGACCAGACTGCTGAAAGATAACACAGAGGTCTGCAAAAGGAACATCTCTGTTCAAAAGCACCACACTGCTTGCATTGGCCGGGAATCGGACCCGGGTCTCCCGCGTGGCAGGCGAGAATTCTACCACTGAACCACCAATGCTGCCCTTGAAGACTGCCCCTAGAGGCCGATGCGCAAACAAACCAAAACGATTCCCAGGAACCGATCCCTTTTTGCTGAGGCATCCCCTTTGTCCCTAGTAACAGAATCCATTAACCTGTGAAATGCCGAGTTGGATGAAAACCGTTAAGGCTCACGTTTCTAGAGAGACTGCAGTGAAAGACCACTGAACAGGAAAAGGCCCTCCCATTTGCATTGGCTAGAAATCTTACCTGGGGTTCCCACACGGGACACATAGAGCTTTAACAGCCGCATTTCTGATCAAAAGTACCACCCTCCCTGCATTGGCTGGGAGCTGGACCCCTGCCTCTTAACAGGGAACCGAGTATTCTACCACTGATTATAAACAGAATTTCCAAGAGCAGCTGCTAAACTGATCCATTTGAAGCTGTCCCTAGTAACAGAATCCATTATCGTGTGAAATGCCGAGTTGGATGAATACCGTTAAGGCTCACGTTTCTAGAGAGACTGCAGTGAAAGACCACTGAACAGGAAAAGGCACTCCTATTTGCATTGGCTAGAAATCTTACCTGGGGTTCCCACACGGGACACATAGAGCTTTAACAGCCACATTTCTGATCAAAAGTACCACCCTACCTGCATTGGCTGGGAGCTGGACCCCTGCCTCTTAACAGGCAACCGAGTATTCTACCACTGATTATAAACAGAATTTCCAAGAGCAGCTGCTAAACTGATCCATTTGAAGCTGCCCCTCACACCACAAGTAATTTGCACATAAAGCAGAAGACGTGAAAGTGTTGACAGATGAATGGCTCAAGTTTTAAAAGAGGCCATTGAACAGACACACAGAAGCGCCCACAGGATGTGAACGCCTGGTTTGACACGGCGAACTATGACACACACACTATCACTTGCAACGGCCGGGAATCAGACCCGGGTCTCCCACTTGGGAAGAAAGAATTCTACCACTGAACCACCAATGCTGTCTGTTGCCTTCACCTTCAGGGTCCGCCCCTAACCCCACACGTCCGGTGCCCAGAGAACTTGTAAATGGACTTGTAAAATCTTGATTTTGATGAAAGCAACTGATTAGTGAGCAAAAGCACCAGCCAGTGCATGTAGCATTTGCATGGAATTGGGCCAGGACGTCCAACTGCAAGACCAGACTGCTGAAAGATAACACAGAGGTCTGCAAAAGGAACATCTCTGTTCAAAAGCACCACACTGCTTGCATTGGCCGGGAATCGGACCCGGGTCTCCCGCGTGGCAGGCGAGAATTCTACCACTGAACCACCAATGCTGCCCTTGACGACTGCTAAACTTGTTTGTAAACGTGTTTATACGTCTTAACAGGTAACCGAGTATTCTACCACTGATTATAAACAGAATTTCCAAGAGCAGTTGCTAAACTGATCCATTTGAAGCTGCCCCTCACACCACAAGTAATTTGCACATAAAGCAGAAGACGTGAAAGTGTTGACAGATGAATGGCTCAAGTTTTAAAAGAGGCCATTGAACAGACACACAGAAGAGCCACAGGATGTGAACTGCCTGTGAAAAGCCTGGTTTGACACGGCGAACTATGACACGCACACTAGACTATCACTTGCAACGGCATATATATATATATATATACGGGAATATATATTCTGTATATAAATCAATTTGCGTTACACATTTCCATCTACAATTACGATGAAAACGATAGTAGGTATATCCTGAGCCCTATCATTACACCACATTCTTCACCAATTTGCACAACATGAACAGCGTCGTTCGAGCAGATGGAAAGCACGATTCCGTCATTGTGTCCTACTCCTAGCTGAGGTATTGTTAAAAATACTATGTGCACATACTGTATGTTTTGTGTTAATATTTGAATTCAGATTCACAGCATTCTATGTTGTTCTTAATTATAGGTTAAAAGAACAGCTACTCCGATTTATACTGAAATAAATGCCACCGTACCACTGCTAAAATTATACTTCGATGGTAGGCAGAACCTCAAGGTGGACTTTCGACTCAACCGGGACTCTATGGAAGCTTTGATGATGATGCTGCCACAAGATGAAACACATTGATGGGGACATCTCATAACCACACTGATTATTGTGTACTGGCTAGCACATGGTCTGTCATACAGTGTGGTGTCCCGGGCCTTTCAGGTGCCAGTATCATCTGTTTGTAGGCTGGTTCACACAGGAACCGTAAAGATTGCTGCCTTGCGGCAGCAGGTTATTCAGTTCCCAGATGCACAAGACCTTGATTTGGTTGTCCTTGGTTTTGAAAATTTGGCCAACAGCCCCATCTTCTCCAAGTGTGTGGGTGCTATAGATGGATGTCATGTCCGCATAAAAACCCCTGCTGGACCCACTGGCCAGGACTACATCAATAGAAAACTCTTCCCTTCCATTCAGATGCAGACAGTATGTGATGGGAAGGGCCGGTTCCTTAATGTTTTTGTGGGATATCCTGGTTCTGTCCACGACACTAGAGTCCTAAGAAACAGCAAGATGTATAAAGATGCATTGTATCCTCCACAAGGATACTTCCTTTTGGGGGATGGAGGTTACCACTGCATCATTCATCCTGTGGCTATTATTACTCCATACCGGGAGCCAGTGCAAGGGAGAGTGCAGGCCCGCTTCAATCACTACCATGCCAAGGCTCGCTCCATAATTGAGCGGGTCTTTGGTATGATGAAAACACGCTGGAGGTCTCTACTTTTCAAATCCCTTGAGGTGGACAAGACCTTTGCCCCAACAGTTATCATGGCGTGTGCAGTTCTGCATAACATTTGTCTGACAACAGGAGACGTGATTGAAGCCCCTGAAGTGGTGGATGATGTTGGTTTACCTCCACCCTGTCCTGTGAGAGGGGTCTGTAGTGGGAATGCCTGGCATGATAATCTGGCAGCAAAACTCTCAGCTCTTCAGGTGTATCCGGTGGAGTTAAATGAACATGATTATTGGTAGACACAAAGACAAATTTTGGTACACACAATGTTAAGGTTCAGATTGTGTATGGAGTAAAAAAATCTGTATCTCCAGCCTCATGCATTAAATTATTTGCAATACCCACATCACCAATAGTTTAATGTAAATAAACATGTTTACCAACTACACCAATATTTTAGTTTTGTACTTATGTGGCAACTGTGTTTACCATAAATTGTCTATTAAGGCACATTATGGCACACAAATGATCAAAGCAAAAACAAACAAACAAACAGAGATTGTGTTCAACTTTTTTTAATCAATTGTTCAAAGAGGTCAAGGAACCTATTTGAAGTAGATTTCATTAATTCGTGCGTGGCTTGAAAACGTTCCTCCTCTTTTTCTGTCTCCTTTTCTAGAAAATCTAGCACTTTGTTGGTTCTTTTCCTTTTAGGTGGCGGGGGACCCGAAGAAGTACAGGGTGTTTCCTTGTGAATGTTGCCTGTGCCAGACGGTGCAGAGGTTGTGGAGTCCTCCTTCCTTTCCTCCACAGATGCAGATGGTGACAAGCCAGGCTCATTGGACCCAGCAGAACTGCCAGTGACTTCTGCGTCGCATGAGTCTATCAGAATGGGAGGCTCAATAGACGGCCTCCCCCCAATAGCCTCATGCATCGCAGAAAACCACGGCCATGTGGCTGCTGTGGCCTCCCCACTTTCTGTTCCCGTTCCCGTAGGAGGACAGCGGAGCTCCTAAAATAAAATAAATATATTGTCTAATAAACTAGCAAGAAGAAAAGTCACACAAAATGAAATAAATACATGCATTCAGTTTGTACCTTATATTTTCTTTTTAAATTGTCCCATTTTTTGGAAATTTGGTTTGGTGTTATAATTCCATCCAAACCAATCCTCTGAAGAACTTTACTACACAATAAAAAAAATCAACAAATTCTTCACTCAAACAAAGACAAAGATAGTGTAACAATATTATGATAAATATTATCTAAAACCTCACTGCGTTTATCAAACAAATTGAAAACAAAATGTTTTTCCATGCATACTGGTGGAACAGAACTCACATCCAGGCTTTTTTGGCACTGTTCCTCTTCCCAGTGAAGTCGGAATCCAGCTCCATCCTCAATTTAATTAACTTTTCAGTCTCCTCATCAGTCCCTGTAGGAAAGAATTTTACACCACAGTTAAGCAGTTCCAAATAATAATGTTGCATATTAACCGGCATAAACAAATATACTGTGTAATCAACACATTAAAAGGAATTAAGGCCTAAATCAAAATCATTCTCTATTCCCAATTTATCATATTTAAAAGCAATAAGCCAGTAAAATCAAGAAACATAATAAACATAATTAAATCTGTGCTGAAAAGTACACTTTATACATCAAAATTAAAGGGACTGTCAAAAAAAGTACACACATTTGCAATAACTTTATCACTTAATACTCACATTTATGTGTGTTTGATTGTTCTGCCATGGTTAGCACTGGGAGCAGATGTGAAGTGGGAGGAGAATTTATACGTGCGTCACGTTTAGGCAATAAAAAACTTCCGCATAGGATACACCTGTGTATCCTCGCTCAAGACTCCTCAGGAAGCCTCCTCCCTCCTCGATCCTCGACTCCTCCCGGTGCAATTAGAGAATTGAGATGTCCTTCAATATGGCTGAGCTCGATCGGGTTCCGGGTCATAGGATGGAGGATAGAGGAGCGAGGAGGGATATTGAGAAGCACCCAACGTTCCCGAAACTTTCCCTGCAGGTTAGTTTTTTCTAACCAACAGCGAACGTTACCGGAACGTTCCCTGTAGGTTAGTTTTTTCCTAACCAAAAGCGAACGTTCCCGAAACGTTCCCTGCAGGTTAGTTTTTTCTAACCAACAGCGAACGTTACCGGAACGTTCCCTGCAGGTTAGTTTTTTCTGACCAACAGCGAACGTTACCGGAACGTTCCCTGCAGGTTAGTTTTTTATAACCAACAGCTAACGTTCTCGGAACGTTCCCTTCAGGTTATTTTTTGAGGGTAACAATACAACCAAAAACGTTCTGTACAGGTTCCCTCTAGGTTATTAACTAATGAAAATTAGCAAACAATCGCAAAAAAGTGCTTGCTAACTCTCTTTCAGATTCCAATTACCATATTGCACACTTCGATTTAAAATGATATTTTTATATTTATAATTTATTGAGAATAAATGCATATATTTTCTTAGAAAAACTAAAATAAATAAAAGAAAAAAAATTGTCAAGTTACATCTTGCTCGCGTGCGGTGCCCGCGAACTCTGAATGCGGGCAGCCTATAGGCAGGTGGCCTTCTGAGAGGAGCCGGCCGGTCCCGTCAGTTTCCTGAGGTAAAATACTTTTTTAACTTAATCAGCATATAAAAAAGACACCTGTAGTGAGCTTGTAAATTGATTGTAAATGACATTTAAAACTACGAGAAAGGTAAAATAGTCTAAGCTGTAAAACTGAGGCCATGTACGTGTGCGCGCATAGCTGCATATTCCACTCTAATTCAAATCACTGACCGTTTTCCTGAGGTAATTATTTGTACTTAACCGGTCGAATTTTAAGCTTAACGTATAAACCTAAATGTAAATAACGTTATTAAAAATCTAAAAAAATAGTTTACCGTGCAGCAAGAATAAGATCGGTTTCACCACTTCAAATTAATCTATCATAAAATGGACTCCCTATACCTACATTTCATGTACATGTAATCAGTAAGCTATATAGCACATCTATGAGTACCGTCTTTCCTTCTTTTTATAGGCTACAGTCACCGGTTCTTTCAGTTAACGTCACGTTGTGCTGATGGGGCAAATTCGCACGGATTAAGATAAAACAAATTCGTTTGATAGTTACACCTAACGTTACTTATAATTTTTTTTTAAATCAGTGTTTCCCAATCCTGGTCCTGCAGTGCCCCTTCTTACTTGTTAGTGGGTTTCAATATTCTTCCAATTGCTGGAGCACATATAAATTGAAATGTACATATGAAGAATATTTTAATGTGTTTTAGAAGTGCTATTACATTTGATATGTTTTCTTATTAATACTTGCTTGCAATGCTTGAAAATATAACTAGTATGAGAGTGAAATCAAGCATAACTTAAGAGTTGATATTAAGTGTACTTCAAAAGGAAGTGGTGTGTGGGTGCCGAGAGCATGCAAAAGATAGAGGAAGTAGCAGGTGACAGCTGAAGTCTCAGAATATATGCATGCAACTGAAGAGATAAATGTAACGCCAGAAAGGGCAAGAACATATTTAGAATGTTCTACAGATGGTGACATCCGACGTGATTGGAGAAAAGGGGCATTTAGAAGAATTGTAAAAGTCGGAGATTGACCGAGAACTGGGACGAGATAACTTTGATTCCAACACACGGCCGACAATATAAGAAAAGGTAAGCAGAAACCTGTTTAAACGAACTTCTGCAAATTGAATATTCCAAATTCATGTGTTGAATTTAAAAGTATATCCGTACCATTGATTACAAAATAGGAATTGTTGATATTTGTTGATCAGAATAAAAGGATGGTTTTAAACATTTGAAGACGGGGTGAAAGGCCCGCGTCACAATAATTAAGAGAATTATTGTTGATAATGCTTTTAAAACACCCGCTGGTATAAAGTCCACGGCATGATAAAAGTGAGATAATTGTGAAATGCTTTTAAAACACCTGCACGTATAAAGTCGTGCGGCATGATAAAAGTGAAAAGATAAGTAAACTGTATATATTGAGAGTTTATTCTGTACTGAATATTATTTAAAAAAAAAAAAAGTATAGTAAAAGATAAGTAAATTGTGTATATTTAGAGTGTATTGTGTATTGAATATTATTTTAAAAGAATAGTGAAAGACAATTACATTGTATATATTGCTTGTGTATTGTGCACTGAATATCAGTTTGTAGAATGTTATGAATGTGATGAATACGGGTGTCTCCCGGTAACTACACAATGGGGGTGAGTAGTGGATATGTTGATGGCTCAAACGGACCCGAAAAATCATAAAAAAGAAAATAAGATTTGGGAATGTAAATGGAGTCAGATGTGTATGGAAAATCTATGGCAGGAACCAGATAAAATATCAATCAGAATAGCGCCAAAGGTCAGAGAAATGGAAAAAAGAGCGCAGTTAAAATTGACTAAACATGTTGGAGAGGCAAAAGATGTGAAGTGGTTAGGAAAGAACAAACACAAAAATGAGGAAGTAAAACTAAGAGAAGATTTACGGCTGTGGACACCCATTGCGCTAACAGCCACTGCTCTGAGTCCCAAGAATAGCACAGACCGTGTGCAGTCAGCAAAGTCAGAGAAAGAACTGATGAGGAAGTCAGGAAGTGAAAGGGCCAGTATCTCATGTCATGTAGCCTCCGCCCCCTTATATCCTGATCTGAGCAAATTGCAGCCTCCGCCCTATGCACCAGCAACACAACAAGTTCAAGTTAATGTGAGAGAGTCAGTGGTAGAGGCAGACATACCCGAGTTTGACGATTTGCAAAGCCAAATTAAGAGATTGACTGCACAGGTAGAACAAGTAACGAGCAGACAGGAAGCATGTCAGAACGATGATGATACAACAAGTGAAAGGACAGTGGCAAACAATGATGAAGAAGAAAAGGGAGCATGTAGAAAGAGTAGCGCTGAGTCACCATCAAAGGAACGTTACATAGTCATTAAAGGGACTATGAAGACCACACCTGTGGCGCAAAGAACGAGAAGCCACCACCAGCCCACTAGTAGCCAACACACCCCACCCAGAGATAGAGAGTGGGACGCTGAGCATCCAGTAGGGGGCCAGCCAAAAAGGACGGGTGGATATAACTTAACCACCCTCTCCCAACTCCCAATTAACAGAGTAGCAGTAACTTATGACAATGAGGATGAAGAAAGCGACATGGCAGGTACACAACTGATGGCAGGGCGCGCACTAGTTATGCCTGGTGGTGTACGAAAGTATCAACCTTGGAATCACAGTGACATGACGGCTGTGTCGGCAAAGTTGCCCCCCATTACATCGGGGGGAGGTAGATGGCTTACAAAATTGATGGCATTATGTCATGGCACCACCTTGGCGGTAGGGGACTTACGATGCCTTTTGGGTCAAATTTTCACTGTCTCACAGATGGCAGATTTTAAAAACGACGCAGATATAGAAACATGTAAAAACGACACATTGTTTGTGACCGTCAGCACATCAATCTCCAAGGCCCTGAGGGCAAAGTTTCCAACTCCCCCAACAGTTTACCAAAATATTAAATTCCGCATTAAACCTGGTGAGACTGGAGCAAGTTATTATTTCAGATGTGCAGCAGAATGGGAACAGATGGTCGAAGAAAATAGTTTAAACAATCCAATCACTCGTGACATATTCAGAACTGCAGTAATGACCGGGGCTCCCAATGGTGTTAGGCAGGCAATGGAAAACAATCCTGACATTCCTGTAGCGAGTAATGAAGTGTGGGAAAGACATCTAGTTTTCCACATTGACAAAGCAGTAGAGAAACAGGATCAAGAGGAGGAGGAGTTAGAAAAAACAAAACACCAATTGCTAAAAATACAATTAGAATTGGCGAAGGCCATTAACAAAAAAACAAAACAAATGCCACAACGTCCTGTGAACAGTGACTCTGCCGTGCAGACTGGTACACAGGCCCAGCAGGGGCTTCAAGCCATTCCCCAGTTCCAAACTTACGGTCAGGGCAGTGTCCAGCCATTCAAACCAGGCCCCGAGCCAATGAGATCGTGGGGAGGGTACAGGCCACGGGATACATTTACATTTATTCATTTGGCAGACGCTTTTATCCAAAGCGACTTACAAGTAGTTTTTTTATACAGTGGCACAGTACTGCAGAGCAATCAGGGGTAAGGTGCCTTGCTCAAGGGGCCTTCAGTCATGACCTGCTGGCACTGAGATTAGAACCGGCAACCTTCTGATCACAAACCCAACGCTCTAACCATTAGGCCACAGTTTACGGGACCACCTGCGGGGGGATGGGATCCTCATAGACGTGGTACCGGTGGTCGTGCCAGGGGTTCATCATTAAATGAAGCCTGTCCCTCTGGATATAGTTACCTGCACAGGGCACGCTGCACTGGTCGAGGTGGTGGCCTGGCGGTAATTTACCGCAACGCTCTCAAGCTTTCTCCTCTGTCTCTGCCTGATGTGTCCTCTTTTGAATATCTGGCTTTTAAATCAAAACCCCCCTCCAAGATAAATGCTGTACTGATCTACCGGCCGCCCAAAACTCATCCTTCCTTTATCACAGAGTTTCATGATCTCCTCACCTCCTTTTGCTCTTCATCCTCCAATTATATTATACTTGGCGACATGAACATTCACATTGAAGATTCCTCCTCCCCCTTGGCAGCTGAATTTTTAAATGTATTGGACTGTCTCAATCTCATACAGCATGTTGATGCTCCTACTCACACCAGGGGGCACTCTTTAGATCTGGTTATCTCTGACTCTCCTTCCATCAAAAATCTGTTAGTATATGACCTGGGTGTTTCCGATCACAGCATCATCTCCATGGACGTCTCCTGCCCGTCCCCCCTCCCTAAGCCCATATCCATTTTCGTAATATAAAAAACATCAACCCTGCCATTTTGTACTCTGATATCAAACTGCTGGCCTCAGTCAACCATCCATCAGTCAATACATCAGTTGAACACTACAATATTTCTCTTCAGTGCCTCCTGGATACACATGCCCCCCTTAAAACAAGAACTGTGTCTTTCTCTCGTTCTGCCCCCTGGTTCACGGCCGAACTAAGAAAGATGAAGGCTGGTGGCCGTGCCATTGAGAGGAGTGTGAAATCATCAGGCCTGGTGGTACACAAGCTGGCCTACAAACAACACCAGAAGGCCTATGCAGCGGCTCTAAAACTAGCTCGGTCCATCTACTACTCCAACATTATCAATAACAGTCCTGGAAATTCCAAACAGCTTTTTTCCACAATAAATCAACTCCTAAATCCCAAAAATCAAACCCATTTTGAACCCACAGCAGAAAAATGCGACAGTTTTCTTCAATTTTTTAGAGATAAGATAAACTCCATACGGTCTCAGCTTTCAGGTTCGCCAGATCCGTCTCCACCATCTGTCTGCTCAGAACCTCCTCTTTTCAGCACTTTCAATGCAGTCACACAAATCGAAGTACAGGATCTCATCAAAAAGATGAAGCCTTCCACCTCTCCCCTGGACCCTGTCGGCCATTAGACCTCTCACCACAAATTATAAACCAGTCGTTAAACTCCGGTCTTGTTCCACCCCCACTCAAAACTGCCGTTATCAAACCTCTTCTGAAGAAACACAACCTTGACCCAGAATGCCTCTCCAACTACCGGCCCATCTCACATCTTCCATTCCTCTCCAAGGTGCTTGAAAAAGCTGTTGCTGCACAGCTACAGGAACATCTACAACGAAATTTACTGTTTGAAACATTCCAATCTGGTTTTCGTCCTGCCCATAGTTCAGAGACAGCACTGTTGAGGGTTATCAATGACCGCCTTATATCTGCAGATTCTGGATCCCTCTCTATACTCATCCTACTCGACCTTTCTGCAGCCTTTGACACCGTCGACCACCATATCCTCCTAAACCGCCTCCACACTAACATTGGTCTACATCACTCTGCACTGGACTGGTTCACCTCCTACCTCACTGACAGGACAGAATATGTCAGCCTGGGATCTGCCAGGTCCCAAATAGCTCCGGTCACTTGTGGTGTCCCCCAAGGATCTATCCTGGGACCCCTGCTTTTTATTCTGTACTTGCTGCCACTGGGTCGTGTCATCAGCCGACACGGCATCTCTTTTCACTGTTATGCTGATGACACTCAGTTATACCTGCGAACCGATTCATGCTCCACCCCGGCCCTTTCACCACCACTGGCCACCTCATCATCAGCTGCTCCCTCTTCACCATCATCTTTTGTCCTCTCAAACTGCCTGGAGGAGATTAAGGCTTGGATGAGTCAAAATTTCCTCCAGCTGAACACTTCCAAAACTGAAGCCATACAAATCGGCACCCCTCATCAGGTCCAGTCATCCCTCATAACCACTATCTCTTTATCCGGTCAAGACATCCCCCTCTCAACTACTGTCACCAACCTCGGTGTGAAGCTGGACCCACAACTGACCTTTGCAAACCACATCAATTATCTGTACAAAACCTGTTTTTTTTTCATATCAGAAACATTTCAAAACTCCGCCCCTTCCTGAGTTTTTCTGACGCAGAAAAACTCATCCACGCACTAATCTCCTCCAGGCTGGACTACTGTAACAGCCTGCTCATCGGTATCCCAAATAAACACCTTCAGAAACTTCAATTCATTCAGAACTGTGCTGCCCGAACTTTGATGAAAATTCGCAAATACGAACACATCACTCCCATTCTTCAGAACCTTCATTGGCTCCCCATAACCTCAAGAATTCAATACAAGATTGCCCTCATCACCCACCATTGCATCTACAACAACGCCCCGCAATACCTCAAAGACCTCATTAGCCCGCACTCATCTACCCATAACCTCCGGTCCCAAAGCACAAACCTCCTCCATCAGCCCCGCTCAAGACTCCGCACCATGGGAGATCGAGCTTTCTCCGTCACTGCCCCTCGCATCTGGAACTCCCTCCCTGAACATCTCAGAAAACCACAGTCTGTGGACAGTTTTAAAAAACAGCTTAAAACTGTTCTGTTCAGGCAGGCGTTCTTAAGTTATTCGTAGCCTTTACGGATTTAAAATTTGCTCTCCACTGCTCGTTTAGCTGTTTTTTATTTTTTAATTTTATTTATTGCAAATGTTTTCTGTTGTTTTCTATTATCCATGTGTTTTTGATGTGGTTTCTGTAGCACTTTGAGATTTTCTTATGGAAAGTGCCCTACAAATAAATTTTTTTATTATTATTATGATAAAACTGTCGGAGTTATGGGGTTCTCTGGTGGGTTCGAACACTGGCCTCTAACTTTTCCCCTTACCACAAAAGTGGCAAATCAGTGCCTCTCACACTCATTTCTGTACTCCACAAATGCACCTGTTCCCCTGTTAGGTAGAGATTTGTTGATAAAATTGGGGGCAAACATCTTATGTTCACCCGAGGGGTGTTACTGTCACATTCTCAGACGGCGCCAGAGTCAACTGTTCGCAGGCACAGAGTAGGCACGGCCACCAGCAGGTCCTGTTGGGAGGGCCTCTAAAGGAAATGGCCGATATTGGGTTGAATTACATGACTCTCCAGCAGGGGCCAAAGCAATGTATATGACTAATTTGCCCTGGATCAAAGATTTGGCCGTCTATTTACCACCCATTGACCCCCTACATTGTACCCTATTTTATGATCGAAATGACAATGTCACATATCAGGAAATGTTCCAGGATATTGAGGGACAGATGTGGACACTTAATGGGGATGGGCTGTATGTGGGAAAAGAAAATATATAGAATATTATAAAGAAAAACATGATAACATAGAAAAGAAAACATCGATAGAAACTTCATAAACATATAGATAGATACATCAAGAAGCTAGACTAGAAATTTCCATTACATTCCCCCCTTTTATCATATATGATAACCAAAATCTTTATACTTTGACCATGTAAGATGAGCAACGCCCTTTCTCTTACAACTAAAATTTTTCTGAGTTAGAGCTAGTCTAAAACTTTCTCTTTTTCCTTTTTATTTGGCCGTCCAAGGGGACATAATGGCCCACATTTTCAAATTTTGTTGCCTTATCCAGAACATCAACTGAGGTACATGTACCTCTACACAAATACATATTTGTTCCCCAGTAACTAGCAGAATTGGGGTAACACTGTCCCTCCCCATACCATTTTATTAAACTTGGAATATAGTGTTGCACAGAAACAAAATTCTATAATCTCTAATTTCTCGGACAGTTGATTCCCTTTGCGAGCACCAATAGTGCCCCTCCTGTCGCTTCAGTCAGCACGACCATTGCGAAGAGCCATACGGTTGGAGTTGCCACTCCTTGGACACCTTTTTGCAGTGGGAGGCATGTCATTCCTACGACTTCCTGGAAGCTGTGTAATGATTTGTCAGCTCCATTTGCTACTGCTCTTTTGACCTGCACAAATATTTTGAGAGCAAAAACACAAAAACACATTGCCTTGTAACATCCTCCCTTTTGACGCGTGGTCTAGGCCATGCGTCAAAATCGCAAAAGCAGGGAAAAAATGTTTGGCAAACAGGTGAGGCCATTTGGGCCCCCCCAAACATTGTATGTGTATTTACATGAGCACTCCTTCCAGAGTGCACGCTTATCCGGTTCTGCAAAATGTTTGCATCTCTGCAAGAGAAAGAGTTTTGTTTAGTGATTTCTGGAGACAATCTGTCTGTCTCTGATGTTGCTTGCTTTGCTGCAAGGTCAGCTCGTCGGCTTCCTGTAGAAATTGTTTCAGATACAAAAGTGTGTGTGGCATAGTCACACACAACAATGGCTGATGGTAGAAGAATGGCAGATAGCATATCAGCAACCTATGTGTGATTAACAGAGATGGTAAGTAACGAAGTACAAATACTTCGTTACTGTACTTAAGTAGATTTTTTTGGTATCTGTACTTTACTTCGCTACTTATTTTTCCGACAACTTTTTACTTTCACTTCTTACACTTTTAACCAAATATCTGTACTTTCTACTTCTTACATTTTCAAACCAGACTTGTTACTTTAATCTGTATTATTTTTTGTCATGCGCGCTGTTTTTAAACAAGAAGCCTGTTGGTTTATCGGTTTTTAGGTGAGTCATTCCCAGACATCCCAAGTCTCCCTGAAGTTCCGGGAGTCTCCCGCATATTGATAGCGGCTCCCTGATGCCTGCAAATGAGTTAAAATATCCCTGAATCTAGAGCGAGTGATCAAGAGCGCGCATGCGAGACAGAGACTGTGCTTCAACACATGTAGCGCGCGGACAGGAGAGAGGGTGTGTGTTTGTGTGGGTTTGTGCTAGTCTGCGTGTGTGCCTCGTGAAGCGCAGGTAATACAGAGAGCATCCTGATTGGGCCGTTTCGGTAAATCAACCAATCAATTGTCAGTGTGGGCGGGCTTTTATCTCTTCTCCCTAGTCCCGAACTGAATACTCTGTTCAGTGTATATCTGGGTTTAATGATTATAAAGACATGTTGAGGTGAGTTCATCAAGTTTTATTTGATTTCATGCACATATTATTCAGGTCGGATAACAACTAGCTACGTGAAAACACCTTAGACATATTTAAAATGGCAATGGAATGTAAATAAATGCAGTTTACATGAGAGAGAGAGAGAGAGAGAGAGAGAGAGTGAGAGAGAGAGAGAGAGAGGGAGAGGGGGGGAGAAGAGATTTTATTTGTCATTGTGCAGTAGAACCATACAACTAAATTTGCTTGTGCATCCTCTAAAACAATACTCACTTTCATATACACACTCACACAATAAATAAAGTATAAAAATATAAAACAATAACAGGGCATCCAACATTACTCTGAAGTCCCATTGCATAAAAGCCCCTATCTATAAAGTGCAACTGTGCTGACTGGGTGGTAGGGGTGTATGATTGTTCAGTTCTATGATGGCTCTTGGGATAAAAGTATAAATAGAATAAGCAGCTTATATAAATAGTAAAATTAATCTACATATAAAATGAAAGCTTGCAAGAAAAGTAAAAGGCATATGATGTAGGAAATAGGCCTAGGCCTACTACATTTGCAGTGTGTGTAAATAGTTATTTTATTCATTCATTGTTGTTATATTCAACTGTATTTCGCTACACAAGTAAAGTGCAGTTCTGTGGTGAATTGTCATATCCTTGTCCTTCATTTTTTTATGGGGGGGGGGGTCTTCGGGACACCTCCCTGAAATGACTTTTTGCAGGTTGGGATGTCTGCATTCCTGATCACCCATGGCCATATATTCGGGAGATGTTTGAAATTGTCGGTGTTAAAAATATTTCCGTAATTATAGTCTATTTTCTATGTTTGCTAAGTCTGTAATGTTATCATTAATTCATATTTTGCTAGCGTGTTAGTTAGATGTTGTTCATTGTTCACACTTCGCATCTTTTTTGACCAGAAAAAGAACACTCACCGGCAAACACACACAATAACTTAATGTAGTGTTGCTTGCCTGTTATTTGTTTTTAAGTTTTTCCCTCCAATTTTTTCAGTTTTGTTAAAGGGATGTTGCTAGTGCTGTTCGTACTGTTGGCACACACTTTAATATTCAGTCTTTAGCACAAATTGTTTAAGCCAGCGAATAGGATTATCTAGAAAGTTGCCAATTTGAGCAGTAATGATTTATAATATTTTCACTAGGCCTGTTAATCAGTCATCTGGTAAACTAGGAGAGGTGTGAATTATAATGATACTTTCACTCTTGTTTGCATTTCAGTATAATTAACAATGTAACTCACTTTTGTCTGCCTGTGTTCTCTATAGCAGTTGTTCATGGATACAGGCTAAAGCAGGTAGTAGTAATGGCTACTTTTTACTTATACTTTTTTACTTTTACTTGAGTAAAAAATTAAGTCAGTACTTCAACTTTTACCAGAGTATTTTTAAACATGAGTATCTGTACTTCTACTTAAGTAAGGGATGTGTGTACTTTTGCCATCTTTGGTGATTAAGAATGTTTTTACCATCAGCTTTTACAAAGTTTCTGTGTTTACACAGTGTGCCAAAATCATGTGTTACACCAAATGCATATCTACTATCTGTGTGAATGTCTACATTTGTATTCTTTGATAATTTGCATGCGTGTGTGAGTGCAATGAGCTCTGCTGTCTGAGCAGGGAAATGGTCCCTAAAAATGATATCAATTGCTTCTTTGCTTTTGGACTTGCGATGTCTGTAATTGCAGACACGCTTTGCGGACAGCTGTCTGCCGCGGTCAGTAATTTCGTGACCCAAAAAACGAACAACTTGTTTTGCCAGCTGGACTTTGGAGACATTTACTTTGTGTTCTTTTCTCTTATCTTTTTAACTGGAAACAAAGGTGTGCGCACAGGTGAATTTTGGCATGGCACAACTATGCCTTTATTTTTTAATCTTTTTAAACTCATTAAATATTGGCCTTATGCCATTGAGGGCTTCTGGTTTGAGGCTTCTGTTTTGAGGGGGTATTGCTGTTTGCATGGATGAAAATTACCCTTGGGCGTTATCACAACAGGCTCACAGTTCCTAATCAACCCAACATAATATTTTCCTGTTACCAACAGTTGAACGGGCACCTTCCCAAAATTAATCTTTTTGTGTGTGAAAACACTTCAAGTCCCCTTGTTGCTGACAGACAGGCATGATTCTCACGATGGGCGTGCAACAAATTTGAATATTGCACGTCATCTCTTTTAACCCATTCTATGGCGTGCGCATATTTGTCAGCAAAACACCCACAGCTCCCCACACCATTGTAATCAACGTCATGAGGCTCTGTGAGGCAATACATTCTACATCGTACTTACATAATTCAATATTACATCGTACAGCTGTACGAGCGCTCACACGTTTCGTGTTGGTATCATGCTCAATCTGTCATCATACACATTATGACTCTGCCCAGCAAATGAATCGGGCAGCAGTCAGAAATGAGAAACCTGTGTTGAAATTTGTCACTCCCCAACTCGCATTGCACCCTTTTGACATAAATGATTCTACATTAGAGCCACTAGCATTTAGGGAAAACACAGCTAGTTTAGACTCTGGCAAATTTAAACACTTCTTTTAAATCACAGTAGGCTATTTGTTGCCCCTGAATCTATCAATAATTCAAGCAGTTTGTTGCACACGAGCATTGTGCATTTTAGCAAAGTTCAGAAAGCGGTTTCATTCATCATGGAATGTGAGCTAAGCAGATCTTCATTGCATACAGTAGGAAAAAGCATTTCTTCATTGCATATGCTAAGGGAAATCATACTCACCACCCTCGGAATGATGCCTCACCTCCTCACTTCCATCTTCCTTTTGTTTTGACCCCATTGGTCTCAGAGGCTCCGGACAGTCGTTTCGCCAGTGCCCCAATCTTTTGCAGTTAAAACACTTTTCTGGATCATACTCAACAGAGGGTTTAAAACCTCCTCTCCCTCGCCATCTTCCTATTCTTCCGTGTTCTCCTCCGATATTCATTAGGGCCATGTGGAGTTCTTTATCTTGTGTGTTTTTCTTCTGAAGCTCTTTCTTGCCTGTTTGTTTTTCGGCGTGTACAGCATGACGGACGATCTCACTCATTCTTGCACGATCTGGCTCGATGCATGATTTTTCCACTTCTCGTCTCAGCTCTCCTCTTAGGTTTCGCAGAAAAGTGGATCTGAGATGTCCTTCGAACGGACCAATGTCTGGTCCGTCTGAATCAGGTTGAAGTCCAGAATGTTCTTTAAATACTTCCTCCACAGGCCATTTACCCTGTAACTTTCTCAGGTCAGATGGTTTCAGTTTGACTTTCAACAGTCTCTCTAATTCTTTCATTGAGGGTGAGAATTCTTTGCAAAATGTCAAAAGTTCTTTGTCTGTCGGTGCTGGATGCACTCTTTCTTGCTTTGGACGCACCACGGGCTGTGGTGGAGACGGCACTGGTGCTGGTGGAGACACTGGTGGGGGCACTGGAGCTGCCTCAATCGTGTTCAGATGTCGGTGAGGAGGGACACAATCATCCTCCGGTTGGTGTTTGTAACAAGTCATAGATGGGGGTAAAGAAGACAGAGGGGTTAAATCATTATACTCAGCAAATAGGGTACAATGGAGTTTTCGGTGGTGGCAGTTCTTCCAATGCCATTTCTTTAAAAACATAGTCACGTCTATTAGCTACCCTCTCCCATAACTCTAAACATTTACACGCTTCATCATATTTTTCCATTTCTTTTTTAGACATTTTAAATATGTCTTTTTTCCCCATGTGTTCTCTTATTTTTCCTAATTTTGTGGTACTAAATGTACCGTTTTCTGGAAAGTTAGCTTTTTCTATTAAATAGGGTACACCTTGTAAACTTCCCGTTCCCCAATTTTTCCTCATTTCTCTGTATGTTGGTTTATCCATATCATTTCTTAGTAGTCCCCCAGACTGTTTAGAATCTCTCTCGATTCTGAGTAGTCTCCCCTCTTTAACCAGACTGTTTTAATCAGTCCCCCAGACTGTTTAGTGCTAAGTAGTCTCCCCTTTTTTCCCAGACTATTCAGAAATCTATCTGACTCACCACTTTTCCTTTTTGTGCCTTGCACTGAGTTCTTTTGGGATCACGTCAGCTTGGAGTCCGGAGTAAAGTTCTCTCATCCCTGTATGGGGTTAGAGCTGGATTTGCTATGTCCAGGATGATCAGTCAACTCTAGTCCGTTCTCCGTCAGCCTTGTGATCCCATACCTCGTCGCCAAATTGTTGTGGAATTTTCTTATTCCTTAATCAAGGTGAGTCAATTTTGACAAACGCAATATACAGAGACATCAGGTACTTTGCAAAGTATTTTATTGTCGTTTAATCTGCATCATGAGCAATGAGCATGGTGCAGAGCAAAGGCGCTCTTTCCTTCTGCACCCATAGTATATATATTAAAACGTGAAAACCCCCTCCCTTTGCCCCCTAGCCAGAATCCCGAGCTGGTTTACGAGAAGTGATGCCCGTTATTCCAAACAGAACATCTTGGCCTCTGCTCGAGGGCAAAGGCAGAGTGGTATGACGTGTATAAAGAAAAACATGATAACATAGAAATGAAAACATTGATAGAAACTTCATAAACATATAGATAGACACATCAAGAAGCTAGACTAGAAATTTCCATTACAGTATGAAATGACACAAATAGCAGCACCTCACATTTCCACGGCACTGCATCCAGGCCATGAGGCCAGAGAACTAGGAGCCATGACTAAAAGGTTAGCATCAGTTACCGATTGGGAGCCCTATGACATTCCTGGGGTTTGGGTTTCGAACACATCCAACTCGTATTGGGTACCTGGGAAAACCACAGATATGGGCGTGTTGACACATCTCCAAATTAAAAGAAGCCACGGTCGCGAACTAACGGACGGTCCCGGTGCTGAGCAGCTAATCAGCCGCCAGCCCGTTGGCCTCTGGTCACAAGGCCCAACGGATGTTGGCCTTTGTAAGATAGAGCCAGTCACATTTCAGTTAACGTCACCGGAGCCTATTTGGGTTCCACAGTATTCTTACAAAAGAGAAAGCGAAGAAGGCATTGCCCCAACTGTTAAAGGGTTGGTGGAAAAAGTTGTCTTGACTCCGTGGCATACGCCATGGAACACCCCAATTTTCCCTGTTAGAAAACCGGGCACAGACAAATACAGACTAGTACATGACTTGCGTAGAGTAAACAGCATGGTTGCCACGCCAACAATGCCTGTGCCAAACCCGTACACCGCAGTTCCGCTTCCTCGTTTGTGGTCTGAGACCTTAGCACCCGAGGATCACAAGTGGATTGCCAGCAGGCGTTTTAGAATGGGGTCCAAAGGAAAGCCAGAGCTCCGTGACAACCTTTGTCACGGAGACAAGCTCTGGTATTTCCCACCACAGCCAGCACTTGCCTATAATCAGGCTCCAGCTCCAGACAGGTTTTTTTCCCATGCTCTTTTGCTGTGGATGCCATATAAGCTGTGGAGGGTCAAGGTGCTCTGTCCCAATCCTGCCTGTGGACAGCATCAGCTTACAGGAGGCGGTCTGCACAAGAGGGCACGGCAGGTTCTGGACATCGATAGGATGTACAACATGGTCACAGAAACCCTCATCTGTACCAAGTGTAAGGCCTTGCATGTGTCCTGGAGTCAGACTGTCCTGCAACAGTTGGATCTGGGCCATCGCTCTGAGTTTCGGGTCATCCTCACGCAGAAGTGAGTTCACTTTTCTCACATTGTCAGTATTTGCAAATAAATACTTGACGTATTGAACATTAATGTATGTGTGTTTTTTTGCTTTTCCTTAGGTATGCCTGTGATATGAGAGTCATTAGACTCTTGCGTGACCGTGGCCTTGGCAACAGTCCTACACGGCTCATCAATCAGCTGCGTGAGAACCACAGTGAGGAATGGCTCCAGCGTCTGGCCTGTTACACCACCCAATGTGTTGACTTCGTCAACCGCCCTGGAGTGTTGCCAATAAAATTTCAGGAGCCCCCAAAGCCTACAGTGGTGCCAAGCTGGAAGTGGCTCCTCACCGTTTACAGTCGAGACATCCTGACAAGGCTGGATGAAATCCATGCCAGGATAACATCCACTTACGGCACAGTTTTAAAGATGGATTCAACTAAAAAGGTCAGTGGTGGATTTTGATTTATGCAAGCTGTTTTATTTTCAGCATTCTACACTGTATGATGTTAACTACATTAGACATTTTCTCAATTATGTCTATTGCAGATCACCAAAAAGCTGGCAGGGACAGCCAGAGGAACGGGACTGTGGCTCACCTCTGTTAGCAACGAGTTTGGCCAGGTGCTCATCAGTGCTTTAACGCTGGTAGACGGTCTTGTGAAACGCTACCAACAGGCTGATGTGGATGCACCTGCCGTGTTGTAAGTAGACTGTGGGTGCTGCACTGAGGTGGGTGAGACCAAGCTGAAAGCCAGGTTCGGTGGATGGCCGGATCTTCTGATAAGGCTGGACATCTGGCATTTTATGCGCAGGATCGCCTTGGGATGTACGACCGACGCCCATCAGCTTTACCCCATCTTCATGTCACGACTGTCAGCATGCATCTTTGAATGGGTGATGTTTCTCTGCTCCGCAAAGCCAAGAGAGAGCTGCTGATGTCCCAGGGTTGGCCTGCGCTGACAGATGAAGATGTCGGCAAATACCTTAAGAGGAAAGAGTTGGCTCTCCATTGTCGGAGGAGGACCCGCGGAGAGGACACTACCATCTTTCTCCTCGAAAGGCTGCTCACAGAGCTCCTAAGCAGCAAGGGCAACGACTCCCTGGGTGTTCCTCTCCTGGACAGAGAAAGGATGGAGCACATCTGGAGTGTCCAGAAGAAGCATGTGAAATGCATCCAAGATCCCCCTGGTGTGGTGCTCTATACAGAAATGGGGGCCTTAACCAAGGGAGGTGTGCTTCTGAGGACATACAGATGTGCCAGAGGCTCGACTTCTCTCGAGTCCTTTCATTTACATCTCAACCGTTTCATCCCAGGTCCGTATCTGCCACACATAGAATGCATATGTTGAAAATAGCATTAAGCGTGTTTATATAAGACTCCCTAAACACTGTTGTGTCTATTTACAGGGACCAGTGCCAACAGTCTGAACTTTCAGATTTATCTGCTGGAGGGGCTTAACAGGTGGAATCAGGACCGGAAGGATGCTTCCTTGTCATCTTAACCATCAGCTTTGCACAGCTACACAGGAGAACTCCTTCACTGTGCAAACTGCAATTTTGAAAAGCTGTTTGGCAGGAAAGTGGTCCCCGCATTTTGTCCCCCTGCACGTTACACTGGTAAGATAATTTGTTAATGGTGTAAACCTGCATTTATGTCAAATATCAGCCTTTATATATTATATTTAGTTCTCACTTGAATGTCATTCCTGTTTATTGATTGTTTTTATTTGTTCCGTCAGACTGGTCAGGCACTGCAGGAAATTAACCCAGACTCTGAGCAGACAGCAGGACTCCTTGACGACCTCAATGTGGAAGAGCGGGAGGAAGATGAGGGCTTCTGTGACATCAACGAGGATCACACGATTAGAGATCTGGACGTTGTTCTGTCACCACTTTCCACACTGACACTGGGTTCTGCCACCTATGTCCTGGGCTCCTCAATGCCTTCAATTGTCCTTGACACCAGTGTTCTGGCACATAGCCTCCCACCGTCTGCGTCCCCTGTACCTTCTGAGCCATCTGATTTACCTGTCCGCTTGGAGTTGGAAGAGACAGGGCGGGAAGGCGATCATTAGATGGTATGTTCACCCAGTTTATTAAACAAAAATGCTGATAAGAACGATTTATTAAAATACAATTAATTAATTGTCAACATCTGCTTCTGTGCTATGAACCCAGGTACCACTTATTTTATTTAAAAGTTACTCATTTGTAAAGTAATTTGTAAGCAAAATACCAAAATGCATCAAACTTCTTATTTAATGTAACAATTATTGTTTGTGTTTTTCAATAGGCTGTTGACTACCAAAATGTGCCTGGTTTTCAACATGTGGACAGGCTGGCGGAATATCTGGTGGAGCTCCGGGGTCACACAGTTCTCAGCCTGACCAACCAGGAAGCCAACACCATCATTGGACTTTGGCAGAAGCTGGATGACCGAGACAAGCAGAGGGTGGTGTACGCAGCTCGGCACCAGGAGCGACTGCTGAGTGGGCGCTTCAGAACACCAAAGAGGCCGTCTCACACCCCTGGAGTAGAGAGCACAACCAGATGTGTGCTGGGTGCAGGTAGCGTACCCGCTCAGTGGCCTGACTGCTGCCGCCTGGTGGAGACCATCTTCATCAGGCTTTGCACAATTCACCCTAGCCCCAAGAAAAAAGGAAAGGGAAGCCTATCGAGATGGTCTCTGATCCTTCAAGAATATCGAAGGATAAGGCAGCTTGTGCTTGGAAACAGCATGGTCATGGAAGGAACATCCATGCAGCTGGTGGAGGTAAATCAAAATACCCTGATTCAGTGGCACAACAACAGACAGAAAAAGCAGGAACTGTCTGTGCTGCTTCAGGGCATTGAGTTGCCTCAGCCCCTTCCTGAAGCTCAGGAGCCTCTTCAGGGTGCTAAACAGCTACAGACTGAGACACATCAGCCAGCGGAGCAGCACCAGTACAAGCTACCCGAGAGCACTGCAGGCCAGGCAAAGCAGAGGCAGACTTCTGCTGGGCGACCCCCTCTCAGACCCAAAGAACCAGTTCCAACCCAACCGTTGGTGACCAATGTACTTGTGCCAGGAGCAGCAGGTTTCCAGAGTCTGCCCAACTTCATATTCCAGTATGTGCCAATGGTCCAAGGCATGCCGATGGTGCAGGGTATGCCAGTGGTGCAGCCTACAGTTGTCCAGGTCACCGCCTCACAGCCTGCTGCACCTGCTACCAATCCAGGTGCCATACCCAAGAGACCCTACAGAAGAACTGTGGAGGCCAACACATGCAAGAAGTGCGGCCAATTTAAAACAATTGCAACAGGTCACAGCCAGTATAGGGGCAGGGTGTACTGCCCACAGACTGAGACTGTTTCAAAAGAGGTATGGTTGGAGGAAATGAGAAGAACCACCTCCAAATAATGTGCAACTAAAATGTATATAGTTTTATGTATATAGTGTTGTTTGAACAAGTTGTTCATTGTTAATAGTAGTTTGTAGTTGTTTTGCTCTTATTTTTTTTAAAAGGTCTTATTGAAGGCTTTTTACACTTGTTGGTTTTTAAATATATTTGGTATAATTGCGTTCGTTTGTCTTTTATTTATTGTTTAATATTGTATTTACCTTTTTATATATAGTTTTTTTAAACGTGTTTTTTAACTTATTGAGCGTTTTAATTTAATATTTATTGTTGTGCTGTTCATGTTTGTGAAATAAAAAGAAACTGTCAAGACATGGTTTTCATTGACTTTCATTAATTTTATTAGTTTTAGTTGAACACAATTCTCGGTGCCTTGCAATTATTGGGGTTACGATGTTCTATGTATTATAAGTTTATGTTTACTGTTGTTTTACTGTTAAATATAATGATATGAGTATGTCCATGCTGTGCTGGGTTTTTTGTCTTGAAAACTAGTTGGCAGAAGTGTGTAACACGAGCTCTGAGGTATGCAGAAGCAGGGTCTCAGATAACAAGTGTGTGAGTGTATGTGTGTGCGTCAATCGCATCTTTCGGCAGGACCGGCTATTTTCAAAATGTTTTGCAGGGACCAATGGTTGGGGGAGAATGGAGTCAGATTAACATGTCCCGAGGTGATTGGTTCCGGAGGATTGAACGCCCGTCCAATGAAGGGGAGGAGCCTGAAGAGAGAATCGACGTCACATATATTATAAATATCTGTAACCCGGAAGTGTGTTTTTCAGTTGGTCGCTCATGTATATGTTTGAGAGACAACCCCAGCTGGAAGAAGCTTTTACATCTGATAATAAATTCTACTTAAACTTATTGGGAAAAACTGTCTCTTTGACTTTTCTTCAAATTTTTGATCATGCAGGACTCAAGCCAAAAAGTCCGTTACAATAACATAAAAAATTAATATATAAGAAAGGACAGTTACTGTATTTTGTTGTTCTTGCATAACTGTTTTCAGATCCCGCCGTGTCCCATTACAGTTTTTTACAATTGCTATGACAGTTTTTTCAATACATTTAACAAGTTTCCTAAACTCTTAACGCACCAACACACCTAAAACACTCAATTGGTAAAACGGTTAATTTCATGCTCATAATCACACATTGTAAACTAAACTCCAAAACTAATTTTCAAAATACAATAATTCACTAACACAATACACTATGTCTAACAAAACACTGCAAACATGTTTCAAAATCAAATAATTATTCAAAACACTAACACATGTTCTCTTCCAACAGGAACATTTAGTCAATCATAACACAATGACAAAAAAAACATTAACATCAGCTGAATTTACAGAAACTGCATTATTTTATGTGTCAGGTCTGCCCTTATACAATAGACAGTTTATTGTATTGATCATAGATTGCGTTTTGCACTGTAGTATCTTTTGAAGCCTCTCTACGTGTTAGTTTTGTTGGGTTTAGTAAATGCATGCATTTTGTTTCTTTTGCTGCAGAAATATAATACAAAAATGAATGACCATCTCAGCGTAGCTTTATAGAATGCACAGTTTATGAAAAAAAAGACAGAGACATAATTGCTGCAGTAAAGACTTTATTTGAAAAATGACATTACTGCAAGATATACAAACAGAAAAAGCACCGGAATAATAATAATAATAAAAAAGTAATCTTCTAATCTGCTCGGTCTTCTGCATTTGGCCACATGTTCTCATCCACATCACACCTGATATCTTCTCTGGCAAGGCATCTTGGGAAGAATCTTTTGGCATGCCTTATCCACCCTGGCAGTGTTCAGCTGTGATGTCTTGGCATGCAGCATCCATTGCATCCAGGAGGGACATTTGGTCATGTGGACGATGGTCAAAAACCTTCCATCTCCAGACCGAGAAAAACTCCTCAATGGGGTTGAGGAAAGGGGAGTAAGGAGCAAGGAAATGGGACATCATCCTTGGATGGGCGTCAAACCAGGCTGTGACTAAACGGGAATGGTGGAATGCCACATTGTACCATGTGATCACATATATTGGCAAGTGGTCTCCCTCCTGTCACCTTTCTACCTCACCGGAAGACCGGTGTTCGATTCCCTGACGGGGAGGTTTACTTTAAACGCCGATCTGTCTAAAGGACCGTTAACTGCCACGCCGAGTCCTTCAAACAGCTCGAGCCCAAAATACTCATTCTTCGAAGTCAGATTTCGTTCAAACGAGCTTTTGTTAGGTTTTTCTTTTTTTAACATAAGCTGTTAAGCCTGTTCGTGGCCATTTGCCCACGACAAATACCCCTTTCTGCTTTGGGACAAACTCAAGCAGCCCTGCTGTATGCAGAGCCCCCAACAATATAACAAAGGCGTTTGTTCTTCTAGTGTGATATAATGAAAGACTCCGCAAGCTGCCCTTCGAGATACGCCACGCCATGATTCATCAGTTGCAATGTGACATGTTTTGACTGAACCGCTGGGAAAGTGCATGGGCATAGCTCCTTGTTTCTCTGATGATGAGCTTTAGCTAAACCTGATGCGTTGGCTGGGAATCGAACCCGGGTCAACTGCTTGGAAGGCAGCTATGCTCACCACTATACCACCAACGCAGACTGACGGGTGATGAATGCTTGGAATTCCAAATGTACTTAGCACCGTGTTGTATGACCAGACCACGTCACCCGAGCTGCTGTTTGTTCGCACAAAACCCGTCCGTGGGGGTCGCCGCGTTCACGCTTGGCCGCCGACGGGTGTTCCTCGTTAGTATAGTGGACAGTATTGAATCCCGTTCTGTCATAAAGGACAGTTAACCGCTGTGCCAAGTCCTTTAAGACAGAACGGGATTCAATACTGTCCACTATACTAACGAGGAACACCCGTCGGCGGCCAAGCGTGAACGCGGCGACCCCCACGGACAGGTTTTGTGCGAACAAAGCAGCTCGGGTGACGTGGTCTGGTCATACAACACGGAGCAATTCCAGACATGGGCCTCAAAAGGGGTTCTGATTGGAAGACCCATAAAAGAGAATGCTGTGCTGGGAGGTCCCACCGAGATTTGAACTCAGATCGCTGGATTCAGAGTCCAGAGTGCTAACCATTACACCATGGAACCCTGTTTCGAGTGGTTTTAGGCCCGCTAAGCTCACAAGAAAAGGCCAACCGGTCCAGGGTGCAAAAATATCTCTGCGGTAAAGCAATGCCTGGGCTTGAAAAATCTCTCTGCCCAAATGTGCTTTTCGTTCAAATGGAAGAGCGCTTGTTTTGCATGCGAGAGGTAGTGCCATCGACGTACGCATTATTCGAGGCTTTATTCTCTCACCGCTTTATATAGGCTCACCGCTAAGAAAAAATGTCCTCCCACAAGCTTTCTTGCAGTGTTATTTGCATTTTCATTTAGACAGTGTGAACGTGTGCTGTGGTGCTTTTCCTTGCGCTTTCACCGTAGTTTCATGAAAAGCATTATACAACGAGCCATAGCCGATACGAGGTTACCGTGTGAACAACTCGTAATTAACTATGTTTGGGGTAAGACCACATCATTTACTTTCGACCTATGCGCTGTCATAAATTGTGGGGGAAAAAATAGCTCATGGAGGGGGTACGAGGTATATGTATGTATGGACGGGAATATGGACAGTGTTTGTAAGGCGTACCAGTCTAGGCAAACCCATAGGGGAGAATGGTGTCCATCATGGAATAAGGTAATAGCATATACCGGTGGTTGGACCCCGGAAGAACCTAGCCTTTGGACCCGTACCTCTGCAAAATTTGATTTCAAAATGCAAAGAGATTACAGTGCAAGTCAAAATCCACTCACCCTTTCAATATCCACCAGAACGGGATCAGCCAATTATACAGGGGAATTTTTCCTTATAATGGGGGTGCACATGCAAGGAACAGATAGAAAAGCAGTAATAAAATTTGTTGTGGACAGTTCACCTGAGGAGGAAAGAAATGAGACAATAGCTGAGCCATTATTGGTAGGACAAAAGAATGGAAGAGTGGTAGAAATAGATTACACCATGTTAAAACCAGAAGATATGATAGAAAGAGCAACAGGATATGGGGAAAATAATTTGTGGCTGGAATGGATAATTACCACAGCCAGAGAACAGAGGTTAGATGATTGTGTAGGATGTGCTAATGCAAGACCCCATTTATATATTGAACCAGCCCCATTGTACCAAAACGATACGTGGGGTTATGAGTGTATGCTGGCACTGACACGGATGGCCAGTCCAAAAAATTGTACCACATTGGCAACAATATCCCCACCAATAACCAACCTTTCACGGGCAGGTCCATTTACACCAAAGAAAGAAAATTATACCTGTTATGATATTAAACGTCAATCACCAACCAGCAACCTGGGGGAGATAAACAAGGAGTGGTGTGATCAGATAATAGTAGATAATTGGACTAGAAAAGGTACGTGGGCTAGGGCAGGTTTGTATTATTAGTGTGGAGATCGAAGATTGTTTACTAGGATACCTGAGAAGGCAAAGGGAGTGTGTGCTTTGGTAAGACTGGGAGCTCCAATAACCCTGATAGGTGACAGAGCAGTCAGAACGGAATTCAGCAACATTGACTAGAAGACGTAGGAGACACATCATTACAAAGAGAGCAATAGGTTCAAGTGTAGATTTATCATTAAATAGTCCTACGTATATCGATGCTATAGGGATTCCCAGAGGTGTACCAGATGAATATAAGCTAGCGAACCAAGTGGCAGCAGGTTTTGAGAATACACCAATAATAGCTGCTCTTTTTCCAGTCACCCCAAACAAGAATGTAGATAGGATTAATTATGTGCATTATAATGTGATGAGATTAGCAAATATGACAAGGGATGCAGTAGATGGTTTAGCGGAGCAACTAGCACCAACTTCACTTATGGCTATACAGAACCGTATGGCTCTGGACATGCTGTTGGCAGAGAAGGGAGGAGTATGTGTAATGTTTGGTGATCTTTGTTGTACGAACATTCCCAATAATACTGCCCCTGATGGATCAGTGACGAGGGCGTTGGAAGGATTGAAAACTTTGTCTATCGAAATGAAGGAGCATTCAGGAGTAAATAATCCTATTGGAGATTGGCTAGATAAAACATTGGGAAGATGGAAAGCAATAGTAATGTCTATTGTGATGTCCATAGGGGTATTTGTAGCAATTTTGATTACGTGTGGCTGTTGTTGCATTCCTTGCCTTAGATCACAGTGTAATCGCTTAATAATTTCAGCTATTGAGAGACCGGAAAGCCCCAAACCATTTAATATGCCATTGTTATCTAGCCATAATAACAACAAGGAGGACCAAGAATTTTGACCTCTTTCGAGGTCAAGAGAGGGATTATTGGGGTTACGATGTTCTATGCATTATAAGTTTATGTTTACTGTTGTTTTACTGTCAAATATAATGATATGAGCATGTCCATGTGTTGTGTTCTTATGTGCATGTTGACCTGTAGGTGGCAGTAGAGGTTGCTTCGATGAGTATGAGACGGAGAGTGAGAAGTGTTACACCTGCGACTACATGCGCTATACTATTCTGCTACTTTCTTTGTTTTAAATAAAGTATTCTTGTTTGTCCATACGCCTCCTCATTGTTACTTACTAAGGACATAACAAATTGGCGACAAGGATTATTTTTTGTGATGAGGATGGCTTCTGTTTCTTCGTTTCCCACACCGTTTTTGCCATGTCCTGGAGATCCAGCTATCCCTTTCGACACATGGCTCCGGATGTTCCAGAATTATTTACTGGTGGTTGATGCTTCTGGAGACGGATGGCCGGTTGCACGCAGGCGAGCATTGCTTCTACATTGTTTGGGGACTGAAGGTCAGCGATTGTTTTATACTTTGCCGAATCAAGGGGATTCTATGGAAGATGCGATTGCGGCCTTGAAACTTCACTTTACTCCCCGACGGAACATCGTGGCTGAGCGCCATGCTTTCAGGAAACGAGTTCAAGCACCGGGAGAATCCATTATTCAGTACGTAGCAGCTCTACGGGATTTAGCGGTTACTTGTGACTTTTCAGTTACGCTGGACGACATGTTGCGTGATCAGCTAGTGGAGAATGTGTCCAGTCATCGGATTCGTGAGAGGTTGCTATTGGAAACGGACTTGACTCTTGAAAAAGCCATTACTATCGCTTCGCAAACAGAAGCTGCTGGTGAACAAGCCAAAGCGTTATCAAGTCATCGTTCAGTACCTGTGCAAGTGATACATGCTAAGTCTCCGTCTGCAGCTGTGCGTTATCGCCGTAGACCGCCTCCAAAACCGCCGTCTACAGCGCGTTCTTCAAAGTCTTCATCTTCTGCATCTGGTTCGTCGGCACGTGAGTGTTATCGATGTGGGTCTACGAAACACCTCGCGAACGATCGTAGTTGTCCTGCTGCATCAGCACAGTGTAATCACTGTCAAAAGACGGGACATTATTCGCGGGTGTGTCGTTCGGTACAAGCTCGCTCAGTGTGTGAAATTGACTTGCCTGAAGTGCAGATACTTTATATGCATGATTCGTTGACGGATAAAATTCGGTGCACTGCTGTCATTACGACCGCGACTACTTCAGTGCCAGTCGAGCTTACTGTGGATACTGGATCGTCTGTTTCTACCTTACCGAAAATTTTGTATGAAACTCACTTCAAGAAAGACGCCCTGCTGCCTCCGTCATTGAAACTGGTGACGTACTCTTGTGATCCGATTCCTGTACTTGGATGTTTACCTGTCACTGTCTCTAGAGATGACATCACCTGCTCTACTTCGTTCTTTGTGGTTGAATCGGGTACGGCTTTGCTGGGTATGGATCTTATTAATGGCTTACATCTCCGTTTTGAAGGCAATTCTGTGCTGCCCAAGCAGATTTCTACTCCTGTCTTGCGATTGTCTGCTTTGACGCCTTCAGCAGATGTCGGTTGTGCAAAAGGCTTTGTGCACAGAGTTAAAATTTCTTCGGCTGTCGCCCCTGTGCGCCAGAAACTCCGCCGCTTACCTTTTTCGGTTAGAGATGCCGTCACTGAGGAAATCCATCGCCTTCTTGAGTTAGGCGTCATCGAGAGTGTGGATGCTTCGCCGTGGGTCTCTCCTATAGTAGTGGTACAAAAGAAATCGGGTGCCATTCGTATGTGTGTGGATTTGCGAGAACCCAATAAGGCTGTGGTTACGGATAGTTACCCTCTACCTCACATTGATGAACTATTGTCTTTGTTACGGGGAGCGAGTGTATTTTCCACTATCGATTTGGAGAGTGCCTATTTTCAGTTGCCATTGCATGACGACAGCCGTGATCTGACCGCCTTTATTACTCACGAAGGACTTTTCAGATTTTGCCGTGTACCATATGGCCTCGCTTCAGCACCCTCAGCCTTTCAAAAAATGTTGGGAACAGTTTTACAAGGGGTTCCGAATGTTGCCAATTACCTTGACGATATCATTGTCTGGGGACGTACACAAAACGAACATGACCACACACTCAAAGCTGTTGTTCAACGCTTGCAGGATGCTGGACTGAAATTGAATCAATCGAAGTGTCAGTTCAACAAATCCAGTCTGCGTTTCCTTGGTCATACGGTGAATGCGCAAGGAATTCAACCTGATGAGGATCATCTTTCTGCCATTCTTAGTGCACCTGCACCAACAGATGCAACACAACTCCGCTCTTTCCTTGGTCTACTATCCTGGTATAGTAAGTTCATTCCAAATTTCGCCACGTTCGTGGAGCCTCTGCGGGCTTGCATCAGACAGGGCTCCGATTTCGCCTGGTCGGAGGAGGCGCAGAAATGCTTTGAGGCTGTTAAAAAATTGCTTGTTCACAGCCCTGCTCTCGCATTATTCGACCCAGATTTGCCTACGGTATTATCTACGGATGCCTCTGCCTATGGCCTGGGAGCTGTTCTTGCTCAGGTTCACAAGGATAAAACAGAGCGCATTGTTGCTTTTGCGTCCCGGACATTGTCATCTACTGAACGCAAGTACTCGACCATTGAAAGGGAAGCACTTGCTTGTGTTTGGGCCGTTGAAAAGTGGCGAACTTACTTGTGGGGTCGTAAATTTCTCCTGCGCACAGATCACCAGGCTTTAACTGTGCTTTTCTCATCCAAAGGAACTGATCGTGCCGGAATGCGTATTGCACGCTGGGCAGCACGCTTAATGTGCTTCAACAATGATGTTGTTTATCGGCCTGGAGCTCAAAACAATACGGCTGACTGTCTTTCTCGTCTGCCTTTGCCTGCATCAGCTGACGACAACTTCGATGCTGAACCAGAGTTTGTGGCTTTTCTGTCTTCAGAGATGTCAGCTTTGTCGCCCCCTGAGGTTGCTTCTGCCTCTGCAGCATGCTCGGAACTGAGTGCATTGCGTGCTCAAATTGCTCGCGGGTGGCCTTCTTCTTCAACTTCTGTGGATATTCTTCTACGTCCATACTTTCATCTCCGCAACGAACTAACTGTGCAGCAGGATTATGTGTTCAGGGGACAGCGCCTTATTGTTCCTGTCGTGCTACGGCACAAATTAGTTAAGTTAGCTCACACGGGTCATCAGGGAATTGTGCGTACCAAACAACGGCTTCGTGAACTGTACTGGTGGCCGGGCATCGATTGCCTAGTTAAAGAGCACATCCAGACCTGTCAACTGTGTTTGTCCTCTGACAAAACTGCCAACACCTCAGCTGCGCCGTTGCAGCCAGTACCTTTTCCGTCTGTTCCGTGGGAAAAGATAGCTATTGATGTGGTGGGCCCGTTTGAAACAGCTGTGGGAGACTGTCGTTATGCGCTCACGTTGATTGACTATCACAGTAAGTGGCCTGAAGTTGCTTTCACTGCTTCCGTCACTACTCAGAATGTTATCGCCTTCCTGTCTTCTGTGTTTAGCAGATATGGCAATCCACTTACTGTCGTATCGGATAACGGGACTCAGTTCACCTCTGCTGACTTTTCAAAATTTCTGAAAGAGAGAGATATTCATCACGTACGTACTTCATTGTACCACCCAGCTGCGAATGGAGCTGTGGAACGGTTTCATCGCGTGTTGAAAAGCTGCATTCAGTCTGCTGTTCTGGAATCAAAGCCGTGGAAACCTACAGTCATGGAATTTCTCCAAGTGTATCGTGCTACACCTCATTCTGCTATGGGGTTATCCCCGTTTGAGTTGCTTCATGGTCGAAAGATGCGGACGCGTCTAAATGTTCTTCCTCCTTCCCTGCCGCAGACGGATGCTCCTGCTCTGTTTCAGCGAGTCTCTTTGAAACAACAGAAAATGAAAGCATACACTGATTCTAAACGTGCAGCTCGTGCTCCGGATTTTAAAGTGGGGGATTGGGTGCGTGTGCGCATTCCTACTCATGTTCCGAAAGCACATCCGAAATTTGGTAAGCCTCTCCAAATTGTGCGTAAACTGGGGTTGTGTACTTACCTATTATCCGACGGGAAGAAATGGCATGCTTCTCATCTGGCTCGTACTGTTGCACCTGTTTTGGAGGCTACTGACACAGATGCTGTGGACTTGCCCTTTCAGTTTCTTCCTCCTCCAGAGCCTCAAGCTCCTGATGTTTTGCAAAGGGTTTCTACACGTGTAAGCCGACATCCTCGTTGGATGGAAGATTACGTTACGTAATCATCTTGCATTACATGTTTATAAAGTTTGAGTAATTCATAGGTCATCTTATAATAGATTTTCATATGAATGCTACATTCTAATAATTCTTATTATGTTTAATTTTCCTAGTCTAATTGCAAGTAATTGTGTTATTTCAAAGTGTTTACTTGGTACTTTAGTAACTTTGTTATTGGGTTTTGTGTTGTTGTTCGTTAAAAACTGTGTAGACAGTTTGCTTTAAGTAATGAGGGAATATGTTGTGTTCTTATGTGCATGTTGACCTGTAGGTGGCAGTAGAGGTTGCTTCGATGAGTATGAGACGGAGAGTGAGAAGTGTTACACCTGCGACTACATGCGCTATACTATTCTGCTACTTTCTTTGTTTTAAATAAAGTATTCTTGTTTGTCCATACGCCTCCTCATTGTTACTTACTAAGGACATAACACCATGCTGTGCTGGGTTTTTGTCTTGAAAACTAGTTGGCAGGAGTGTGAAACGAGAGCTTTGAGGAATGCGGAAGCTGAGTTTCAAATAACGTGTGTGTGTGTGCGTAAATCGTATTTTCCGGCAGGACGGCTATTTTCAAAATGTTTCGCAGGGAACCAACGGTTGGGGGGAATGGAGTCAGATTAACATGTCCCGAGGTGATTGGTTCCAGAGGATTGAACGCCCGCCCAAGGAAGGGGAAGAGCCTGAAGAGAGAATCGACGTCACATATATTATAAATATATGTAACCCGGAAGTGTGTTTTTCAGTTGTTCGCTCATATATATGTTGAGAAGCAACCCCAGCTGGAAAGAAGCTTTTACATCTGATAATAAATTCTACTTATTGGGAAAAACTGTCTCTTTGACTTTTCTTCAAATTTTTGAACATGCAGGACTGAAGCGAAAAAGTCCGTCAGGGTCTAATAGATGTAGCACAAAGGAAAAAAATAGTCCAAGGGTTAAAATTGTCAAAAAGTATCTGGATAAAGAGAATATAACAACATGGAAGAAAACGATGCAATATTTTTTAAACAAATGCAGTAATTTTTTTTTGGGAGAAGACATTTTATGGATGAGAACTAAAGCTTGGATGACAGAAAAGATGCCAGATTTTTACAAGGAAATGATGAGTGCATGGGGGAATTTTTTAACCTGTGTACAACACATGCTGAGTGGTAGAGAGGATATTTTAAATCAACCATTGTTCTTAAACAAGAACATTTTAAACCAAGGGAAAGAGGTGTTTTTTAAGAAGTGGTGGGAGGTGGGAATTACAAAAGTGAGAGATGTTTTATATGAGTTTAAGGAGGGATTTTTACCTGTGCAGTACATTGTGGACACTATGGAGGAAGCAAAAGAAGAATATAGTAGACAAGAAATTGAGAATAAGTTTAAGATAATAAAAAGTGCAATACCAGAGGATTGGATAAGAAACATTAATGACATGAAACAGGGGAAACAAGAGGAAGAATTGTATGTCAGGTTGGGAGGAAAATTAAGAGTGTTTAAAGAATGTACTGTGAAAATGTTGTACGGTTTTTTTAGAGATTGTGTTTTTAAGAAACCTGTTGTGAATAAATACT